>NC_050069.1:124452692-124793637 GCF_009764565.3 Dermochelys coriacea | reverse complement strand
GAGGTAGAAGCTTGGGGGGGTGACAGAGGGGCAGGCGGGGGAGGGGGAGCTCGGGCTACTGGAGAGGTCTCACCCGTCTCATCCCCCGCCATCATGAGCAAGGAGGAAAGGGAGGACATCAAAAGGAGGAGGGGAGAGGGGAAGCAGGTCGACCACTCCTCCCCGCTAGGCTGCAGGCAGGGGAGGAGGGCGCCAAAAGGGGTGGGCTGGACGGGGGGCAATCAGGGGTTAGGGGTCAGTCACCGACACAAGGTGGAAATTCCGGCTCCTCTTGGTGCACTACGGGGGGGGGGATTCAACAACATCGAAGGTGCAGTGAAGAGGGTTGCAACTGAAATGGGGAGTTGCACAAGCGCATGGGAGGGGGCATGGGCACACGGAGCGAGGGGCTAAGCGGTCTGGGGGTAGAACAGGGAAACCAAGGGGCTAGCTTCAGAGGCTGGGGCGGGGCAAACAAACAAAGGCTGCAGAAGGAAATGGGCGGGGCAGGCAAACAAACTGAAGCTAGTAAGGGGGGCTGGAGCAAAAGAGGAGGCAAAGCAAGTGGCAAATGGGGCAGGTAGTAAAGGGCAAAGCTGGGGGTTAGGCAGTCCGGGGGGGGGCACATGTGCCCATGTGCACTTGCACAAGTCTTTTTTAGCTGGCTGCTGCTTCTGGCCCAAAGGGTGGAAATAGGGCATGGCAAGCCAAGCAAGCAGCTGAGTCCAGAGGCAGGAGCTGAGGCAGATGGTATACAGCCAGTGGGGGTGGTGGAGGGGGCAGTGGTGGTAGTAATAGTGGTGGGGGTTGGGGGGGGACACACAGATGGATCGGGGGGCAGCTCCACGCCACACCCCCCGTGTCCCTACAAACACAGTCAAAACCCCCACCACAAGAGCACAGTTTGAAAATTACTCAGTCTTAGGGCCCCCTCCACGGTGGTCTGCAAAGTCTCTAGGTGCTGCCCCACTGGCAGATGATCCTCTTCTTCTCCTCCTTGGGCTTCAGCAGCTCCAGGCAGCGGCCTCTGCAGCAGCAGCAGCTCCAGGAACTCCAGGTGGTCGTCCAGGCAGGCAGAAAGGACCCCTCTCAGGTGATGGTGGTGGTGGTATCCACAACAGCAGTGGCTGGGGTCCCCACTCCTCCTCTCTGGGGAGTGGGCTAGCAGCCCCCTCCCCACCCGAGGGCTGCAGTTGGAGCAGTAGCAGCACCCAAGAGTGGGGGGTCCAGCAACCAGGTAGCAGAGAACAGGGTGGGGGGTGTCTGGCCCAGCCAGGGGAGCAGCTGGAGCAGCAGGGAGAGCTTAGGGCCTAGCAGCAGCAGGAGTAGCAGCTTCCCACCTCCCTCCAAGCTAGAAGGCTATGGGAGAGCAGTGGGATAGAGAGAGATTCGCTCCAGGCTACACAAATCCCTGGCACCAGGATCAGTGAAATGGAAGCTGCTCTGGGTCAATTAAGACACCTGGGGCCAATTAAGAACTTTCCAGAAGACAGGGAGAAGGCTAGGTTGGTTGGGACACCTGAAGCCAGTCAGGGGCTGGTTGAAACTAGTTAAAAGCCTCCCAGTCAGTCAGGTGGGTGTGCACGTCAGGAGCTGTGGGAGGAAGTTGCGCTGTTGGAGAGGCTGAGTAGTACACACCATATCAGGCACAAGGAAGGAGGCCCTGAGGTAAGGGTGAAATGGAGCTTGAGGAAGTGAGGGCTGCTGTGGAGGAAGTAGCCCAGGGAATTGTACATGTCATGTTTCTAAAAGGTCAGCTACCATAGCTGATGCTATTAGGGTCCCTGGGCTGGAGCCCAGAGTAGAGGGTGTGCCCTGACTCCCCCCTGCCACCTTTGCCCCCTGATTTATCACTGAGATTGGGAGACAACAGAGACTGTGCAAGGAAGGGTAACTTCTCCTCACCTACCTCGCTGGCTTATGATGAAAATGGCTCAGTAGTTGTGACCCTTGTCTCTAGAGAGAGAAAGGGTTATGTGCAGGATCATGGTGAGCCTCTGAGGCTAGCGAAATACGCTATGAAATGCAGGACCCATGGAGGTAAGGACAGAGCTTTGTCACACCATCTAATAAATTCTTAAACAAGTCCCAAATTTCATGCACATTTTTCTGTCTACATCTTTCCTCTCAATCAATTTCATTTAATCTCAGCCTTGAGAAATCAGCCCTTTTGAAGCACCAAGCACAAATATTACTGATTGGGACAATCCCCGATTACTTACAGGCAAACAAGTCATGGGCACTGGTTCCTAGCAACCACCAATTTTCAGGCCAGATCTTTATCCATCATAATGAGGTCCAAAATAGTTACCTCATGTTGGGTACATTATCCTCTAATTTTTAGAAATTTCAAAAATGTTTTACTGTTGGCTACATGAGACTTCCCACATATTTCTGCCAAAGTGAAATCATGCATAATACTACCATTTTTTTCCACACATAACAGATGGTGCTTAATTCGATGATCTGGCTTGATTCAATGATCTGTAACAGAACCCCACCAGTTCCTTTCCTGGGATTTGTTAATTAGCACATTGATTCACATGCATTCAAGATCCTGCAGGTCTGAGTTTTTGATAACCCTAAAACAGGGGATGGTGTCTTTAACGTAGAATGCCACACTGCACCTCTATACTCTGTCCTCCTCACTGATGTTTTTAACATTCCACTTGTGCCACCAGGTTTCAGCAATACCACATTCTCTGCTACCCACCTAGGTTCAACTAGTCTGTCTTATCTTTTAGAAAGTAAGCGCTTCCGCGTAGGCACCATTTTCTATTCTATATTTATTCAGTATCTAGCATGGGGTGGGCAAACTTTTTGGCCTGAGGGCCACATCCAGATTGTGAAACTTTATGGAGGGCCTGGTAGGGAGGGCTTTGCCTCTCCAAACAGTCTGGACCCTGCCCTCTATCTGCCCCCCTCAGAACCACTGACCCATCCAACTTCCCCCTTGTCCCCTGACTGCCCCCTCCCAGGACCCCACCCCCTATCCAATCCCCCTGCTCCCTGTCCCGATTGCCCCAACCCCTATCCACACCCCTGCCCCCTGACAGGCCCCCCAGGACTCCCACCCCCATCCAACCCCACCTGCTCCCTATCCCCTATCCACACCCCCTGCCCCAACCTCCCCCTGGGACCCCATCCCCTATCTAACCCCCTGCTCCCCATCCCCTGACCACACCCCGCCCTGAACCTCTGTCTAACCTCCTCCTACTCCCTGTCCCCTGACTGCCCCCCAGGACCTGCTGCCCCTTATCCAATCCCCCCCACCCTTACCATGCCACTCAGAGCAGCAGGAACTTACAGCCACACCACTGCCCTGGGCAGGAGCAGCAGGTCAGAGCCTTGGTGTCATGTCATGCTGAGGCTGCAGGGGAGGGGAGACAGAGGGGGAGGGGCTGGGGGCAAGCCTCCCCAGCTGGGAGCTTAGGGGCCGGGCAGGACAGTCCTGTGGGCCAGATGTGGCCTGCAGGCCATAGTTTGCCTACATCTGATCTCGCACAATGGACCCCCAATACTGGTTGGGGCATTTTGGTGCTATAAAAGTCACAAATACTATTAATAATCCCCATTAACAAGCTAATACATTGCTCTAGATATTTCTATGAAGTCTCAGAGGTGTCCAGGTGTCAGTGTCACACACAGGTGTAGTTTGACTTATAATTTTGAGAGGGGCAGCTCCTGTCAGGCCAATTGGGCTGTGCGTGTAAGGAGAAATTCTGCACCTGCCCAAGGCTTTGGGGCCATGCCCTCACACCCCCCAAACTATGCCCATGGTATCATGGCTCACAACCATGAATGCCTACTGAAGTGCAGCCTGTCAAAAACAGGGCAGACACCTCAAACCGGTGGAATGTTCTATAATAGCGGTCAGTAGGTTTCCGGTATAGGGTGGTGTTTATGTGACCATCGCTTACTAGCACCAGGAACTAGATCTCTTGCGTGGACTGGTCCAGGCTGATGTTGGTGGGATAGAAATTGTTGAAATCATGGTGGAATTCCTCAAGGGCTTCTTTACCATGGGTCTAGATGATGAAGATGTCATCAATGTAGCGCAAGTAGAGTAGGGGCATTAGGGGACGAGAGCTGAGGAAGCGTTGTTCTAAGTCAGCCATAAAAATGTTGGCATACTGTGAAGCCATGCGGGTACCCATAGCAGTGCTGCCGATTTGAAGGTATACATTGTCCCCAAATGTGAAATAGTTATGGGTGAGCACAAAGTCACAAAGTTCAGCCACCAGGTTTGCCATGACATTATCGGGGATACTGTTCCTGATGGCTTGTACACAGGTTTCAGAGTAGCAGCCGTGTTAGTCTGTATTCGCAAAAAGAAAAGGAGTACTTGTGGCACCTTAGAGACTAACAAATTTATTAGAGCATAAGCTTTCGTGAGCTACAGCTCACTTCATCGAATGCATCCGATGAAGTGAGCTGTAGCTCACGAAAGCTTATGCTCTAATAAATTTGTTAGTCTCTAAGGTGCCACAAGTACTCCTTTTCTTGATGGCTTGTAGTCCATCTTTGTGTGGAATGTTGGTGTAGAGGGCTTCTACATCCATAGTGGCCAGGATGGTATTTTCAGGAAGATCACCGATGGATTGTAGTTTCCTCAGGAAGTCAGTGGTGTGTGGGAAATGCTGAGTATCAGATGTTTTAGAAATGTGTACCAAGTAATGGAAAAGAACAGTACAAGAGGCGGGGCTGCGGGTAACAAGTTGAAGGACAAGGCCAGAAGATTTTGGCTGGACTGAGGACTAAATTTTGGCTGAACTAAGGACTAATGATATAAGTAGCACCTGAGAGTCTTTACCACCACAAGATAATGGAACCCAAAGATAAGAATGATGAGAACATTGGGTGATAAACAACAGAAAAGGAATAAACAAGTGCTGTATATATATGGCTGTGGGAAGGGAAATAAAGTGCTTTTTACCAGTAACTTTCAGTTGTCCTGTGAGCCAGCCTGCTAGCAGCAACAAATGGTGACCCCGACATGATAGAATTCTGTGAATTTGGTACCACGGACAGAGGAAGAAATAGCAGGGACCGCCGCTGCCGGTGTCCTCCATTCGGGTGAGGAACCAGGACGCCCAACTGAGGCGGGGGAGCTACCACTGAAAGGTGAGCGGTGGGGAATATCTCTCATAATGGGAGCGGCAGCATCAGCAAATGAGCAGGCCGTGTTTAAGGTCTTAAGCAATCTGCTTAATAACCAGGGAGAAAAATTTTCCCCAGAAGGTCTGCAAAAATTGCTTCGGTGGGGAAAGCGACGGGGTTTCCTGGTTAATGCAAAGAATGTGTTTGACTCCTTGGTGTGGAAAACATTGGGGGAAGACCTGTAGGACTCTGTGGGGGTCGGAAATAAAGAAGCTACTGCCTTGAGCCCTATCTGGCGGACTGTTCATCGAGCCGTTACCACCGCAGCGGCTCAGGCAGGGGCGCGTATTGCATTACGCGAGGCATTAGAATCATCAGCGAAAGGGGCCTTCACGGTAGGAGTGAAAGACTTTTTTGGTAAAACAACACCTATGATTCCTTTGGCGCCGTTGGACCCCAGTGAGGTACCGTTGCCCTTGGAGGATGACGACTCAGATCGGGGCGAACCGATGGCCGTGGATCAGCCGGTGTCGGGGGAATCGTCATCGGGCAATCCAAAGAACCCGTTACAAGGGGAGTCAGGATTGCCGCCCACGGTTGTGCCACCAGCCCCTCCCCGACACGTTCGGATTACTGACTTGCCTAAAACTGGAGAGTTTGATAACTTGACGCAGGACCAGATAATTCGGTGGTTATATAAGGAAGGTATTGCAGCTCAACAGATGATGGATGAGCTGGATAGAAAGGAAAACAGACTGCAAGGATCGTCACGATAGCATCTGCTACAACAGCTTCAAGAGCACGGCATACCTGACCCCTCACATTTGCCCCATATTTGTAGGTTGTGTGGGTATTATGGTTGTACGGAGCACCTCACTCCCGAGGGAGAGTTGCGACCGACAGCAGAGGAAGAATATCGCAAAATTTATGCCCCCGCTACGCAACCAGTTCGACCAAAAGTGAAACCTCCGCCACCTACGTGTTCTTCAATTGGACGAGGGCAAGAAGAACGGGGGACGGGGGTGATTTGGAGGGATGGGGGGGAGGAGCGGGATCTCCTGACCCAATTAAGCGCTGGCATGGATTGATAAAGGATGCTATAATTGAAGGGGAATTTTTGGATGCCATGCCGGCTACTTTCCCGGTATCGGTATCAAGGGAGGGGGTTAAATCTTGGGTGCCGTTAGACTGGAAATTGATGAGGGAGGCTCAGAAAGCTATTGTGGTGTACGGCTTGAAAAATCCGTATGTACAAGCGTTATTAGAACAAATATTGTCGAGGCAAGCGATGCGTCCCTTTGACGCCCAGAAATTTGCAGATATGTTGTTAACACCCACACAGAGATTATTATGGAAGGATTCATGGAGAAAGAAGGCTGAGCACGCGGAAGTGCTTAATTTAGATAGACCCCAGGACGACCCTCTCCATGTAGCAACTATAGACATATTGTTGGGATAGGGGCGATTTGAAGAGCCTCAGCTACAGGCGCGATTGGTACCCCAAATATTACAACAGTCTCAGCTTCTAGCATTGGAGGCATTCAAAGAGCTCCCTGATTTGGGCGCCCCGTCACCTCCCTATTTAAAAGTCACGCAGGGAGTGGGCGAATCTTTTGCCCTCTTTTTGGACCGCCTAAGGACAGCATTGGATAGGGCCCCTAATTTAATACCAGACGCCAGATCGGCATTGGGGGTAGATTTAGCCCTTCAAAATGCTAACCCCACATGTAAGAAGATTTTGGTGACTTTACCAAAATCGGCCTCCCTAGTCGACATGATTGAAGCCTGCACTCGTGCTCCTTTGGTGGAGGAGGATGATAAGGCAAAGATTCATGCACGCGCCTTGGCGGTAGCCTTGAATACCTCCAAGTCGAATTGGCGTAGAGGAAAGTGGGGGGGCGTATTATCAGTGTGGAAAGATGGGTCATTTAAAACGGGATTGCCCCAAGAAAAGAGGTCAGCCACAAAACAATGCACTTCCCTCCCCATTTCCCGGGACATGTAATCGATGTGAAAAATTCGGTCATAAAGCTACTGAGTGTCACTCCCGGTTTAAAAAAGATGGGACCCCTTTGTCGGGGTCAGGAAACGCCTTGCGGAGCACCAGCCGGCAGGGCGTGAGGACAAAATACAACGGCTGCTTGGACAGCCTCCGCGGGGCAACTTCCGGCAGTGCCGGAGTTGATTTGGCCACCGCCGCCGACGTCTCCCTAGAGAATGATAGGGTGACGCTCGTTCCATCGGTGGCATCTGGACCGTTGGGGCATGGGTTAAGCGCATTGTTAATAGGTAGATCATCCGCCTCTTACAGGGGCTTTTTGTGCTTCCAGGGCTAATTGATGCTGATTATAGAGGGAACATTGGGATTATGGTACGAGCTATATGCCCGCCTATTACAATAATGGCCGGAACCAAAATTGCACAATTAATACCCTTTCGTGCGAATGTTCCTGTGAAATCACCCCAGATAAGAGGAACTGGGGGCTTCGGGTCGTCCAGTCAGGTAGACCCCACACCACTAACAGCAGCATTTGTTTTGTCAGTGGGACAAGATCGTCCCACTAGATTAGTTCAATTTAAGGGCCCAGATGGTGATTCTTTCGAGCATCAGGTCCTTATCGATACTGGGGCAGATGTGACGGTGTTGGCCTGCAGGGTTGGCCAGTGACGTGGCCGCTTCGACCGGTAACCACACCTCTTCAGGGCATTGGCGAACAGCGTGAGCCCATGCTAAGTGAATTTTTTATTAACATTATTGATGCTGCCGATAATGCATTGAAGGGGTCAGTCCGCCCTTACCTTGTCGATACGACTATTTGGCTGTTGGGGAGGGATTGCTTGAGTCAATGGGGGGTGGTGATCAGCTCCCCCCCTTTCTAGTAGCGGCCACTGAGGAGCGGCCAACCCTGGCATTGGAATGGAAATCCAATGAGCCGATTTGGGTTGCTCAGTGGCCGCTGCCAACAGAAAAACTTGCCGCATTAACAACTAGTAGAGGAGCAAGTACGTCTTGACCATCTAGAACCCTCAGTTAGTCCATGGAATACACCTGTATTTACTATCCTAAAGAAATCAGGAAAATGGCGTTTGCTCCAAGATCTGCGTGCCATTAATGCAATTATGGTAGACATGGGTGCTTTACAGCCCGGTTTACCTGCCCCATCCATGCTCCCATCGGAGTGGCCATTACTAATCATTGACCTAAAGGATTGTTATTTTACTATTCCATTACACCCGAGAGACAGAGAGCGCTTTGCTTTCTCTATTCCGATGGTAAATCGCGAAGCACCTTCCGTACGGTATCAGTGGAAGGTTTTGCCCCAAGGAATGAAAAATTCCCCTACCATCTTCCAGCTCTTCGTTGCATGGGCAATACGCCCAATCCGAGTGAAATATCCCCAATGGAAAATATATCATTACATGGATGATCTTTTATTTGCGACACCAGTAGCCTTTGAACCCATGATTATAACACAGATCACCTCCACGTTAGCAGAAGCTGGTCTGTTTGTGGCCCCAGAAAAGGTTCAAACTAAAGCCCCTTTTTTGTATTTGGGACTTCTGATCACTGACTGCACCGTACGCCCCCAGCAGTTGAAAATCTCTCCTCATGTTCGCACACTGTATGATGCACAGAAACTGCTAGGTGAACTGCAATGGCTTCGCCCCCTTTGTGGCATCACAAATCAGGATATAACTCCTCTTCTTCCTTTATTAGAAGGGGGGAGAGCCCCTGGAGATAAACGACAACTGTCGGTACTACAGAAGCAAGCATTTCAACGAATAGGACAGAAGGTGGGGGAGGGTTATTCCGGGAGATATCGGGAAAACTTACCCTTCGTGGTAGCGATCTTTAGCCTAGATGTAGTATTGGAAGCGCTATTATTTCAGTGGGATACAAGGGATAAAGACCCCCTAGTCGGTTTGGAATGGATATTTCCACCGTGTAAAAATGTGCGTACGGTAACTTCCAGAATTGAAGCAATAGCCATGCTAATAGTGCAAGCGCGGAAAAGAGTAACTGTAATGACAGGAATTGATCCGCATCAGATTTTGTTGCCATTTTCAAAAACGATGATTACACATCTGTTGATGTATAGCAGTGTTTGCTGTTGCCCTAGCAAATTATCAGGGACAATTGAGTTGTCATTACCCTCCCCACCGCCTGTTTTCTTCCCCGTTGCAGTTGGAAAAACACCTTATGAGACAGAAGAATCCAGTGACAGGAATAACAGTATTTACCGATGCGGCGGGGCGAACAGGGAGAGCAGGGGTAGTCTGGTGCTATGGACATACTTGGGCCCATAAGAAGGTTATTAGTGAGGGGTCGGTACAGATATTAGAACTCCTAGCTATACTTTTGGCATTTGATCACTGGAACCAAGAATCGCTCAACGTGATGAGCGATTCTAAGTATGCCGTGGGGTTAGTAAACAGGCTGGAGAGAGCTATGCTGGGAAAGGTTCATAATCCAGCATTGCAACAGATACTCTTGCGCCTTTGGCATCGACTCAATGAAAGAAAGTATCCATATTTTGTAGGCCATATAAGGAGCCATACTGGCCTGCCTGGATACTTAAGCACGGGCAACGATCAGGCGGATGCACTGGTGGGATCTGTAGTAGTACCCAATCGGTTTGAGCAAGCTCGCCTGTCTCATGGATTTTTCTATCAATCAGCGAAAGCCCTAGCGCGACAATTCTCTCTACCTATATCCCAAACCCGAAGTATTGTAGCCTCTTGCTCAGAATGTAATAGGTTGACACCCACCTTTCCCGCCGGGGTTAATCCCCGAGGTCTAGAGGCTTTAACATTATGGCAGTCAGATGTCACCCAATATAACCAATTCGGAAAGCAGAAATACATCCATGTGTCAGACACCTTCTCTGGAGTTATCTGGGCTACACCCCACGTGTCCACGGGCAGTAAGGATGTGATAAAACATTGGCAGGCATGTTTTGCTGCATTAGGGGTGCCTCGATCGATAAAAACAGATAATGGAGCTGGGTATGTGGCCAGGCGCACCGCAACCTTTTTGCGAATGTGGGGGATAATACACAAAACAGGAGTGCCAGGCAATTCGACAGGCCAGGCCATTATTGAACGATCTCATGGTACTTTGAAAGGAATGTTGGATAAGCAGGCACAAACTGGACAGGATGCAGAAGTTCAGACACCAGCTGGGCAATTAGCTAAAGCGGTATATGTCCTTAATTGGTTGCAACCTAGTAGTGCTGATAACAATCATGTTCCAATGCAAAGACATCTAGGAAGTATTGGGATAGAACATGAGCAGAAGAAACCTAAGGTGAAATGGTTTGATTATGCCTCTCAACAATGGAAGCCAATTGCTAACCTGGGGACTGGGTTATGCTTGTGTCTCCCTTGATGAAGGTCCTCGGTGGATACCTGCTAAGTGGGTGCGGCCGTGGCTACAGCAACCTCCCTCGCCCTTGAACCCGGCGCCTGGAGAACAAGATCCCGTGCTTGGAGGGGAAGCATCAGAGGAGGTTGTGCTTGTGGCCATATCCTGTTTATTTCCAGAATGAGGATGTGGGTTATCAATATTGTTATAGTGCTATTGCTTGGGTTACAGGGGGGACTCCTTGTACCCCTACGCATGCGAATGACGTATAACCTATGGGAACGTCTAGCATTGATAGCCAATGTCACACACTTTTGTTTGTCTGATTCTGTGGCAGCCGGGGAACTACTGGGCACTTGTCTTGTGCCCATATGTCATCATCCCAAAGAAATTGGCAGTCACACCATGCTTGCAGCTTATGCCAATTTGTCTTCACAGTATTCGAATATGGCAAATTGGGGCCCTGCCAATTATTGCTTGCCCCCTGGGGCCCTATCTTTACATATCCCGTACCCAGCCGGGGCAGATAATGTAACGTGTGCGCGAGTGGTTAATTGCACACGCGCAAAAGTACCCATGGGCTGCCAAACCGTAAGTGCCCCCCTTTTGAATTGTACTAATGCGGTTAATGTTTCTTTTAATTATGGACATATTATTTTGCCGTCTGGTTGGTTTTTTACCTGCGGCGCACGAACCTTTAGTTATATTCCTGCTAATCTAAGTCATAATACCTTGTGCTGTCTTAGCCGAATGACCCTTTTGTTGCCCGGAAAGAATCAGCAGCGAAATCGGCGAAGCACGGCCCTGCAAAATACGTGTTCCGCCGATGTTACCTTATATAGTCACTCAGAATATTTGGCTTTGCTGAATGCCGTTGCAGGCATTCCTGGCTTTGCAACTTATTATACGGTGCAAACTTTGAATGCATTAGCTTGTTTTGCTGTTAAAGCGCTTAATGCTACATCACAGGCAATTGCTCTTTTAAGTATGGAACAACAGGAATTAAGAGATGCCATTTTAGATAATCGAGCTGCGATTGATTTTTTATTGCTTAAGCATCATATGGGATGTGAATCTTTTAAACGTGTGTTGTTTTAATCTTACGGATAATAGCCGATCCATTGAAGAGCGTCTGGATGAGTTAACTTCCCTCACTGAGCACATCCGTCAGGATACCGGGTTTGCGGGATTTTGGGATTGGCTTACAGGGTGCTTGCCTTCTTTGGGGTGGCTTCGGCAATTATTTGGAATTATAGTTTTTATATGTATTGGTCTTATTTGCCTATGTTGCTGTTTGCAATGTCTCCCCTCCTTGTTCAATATGTTCCGTGAAATGCATCGCTCTACCCCTGTTGGGTCGCCCCTGCTGATGAATGAAAATTGGATGGAACTATGCAAGTAGCCGGTGGTTCGTGTGTCATGTAATAATAAGGGAGGAGATGTGAGAACATGGTGTATTTGTGAGCAAGTTGAGAGTGTTTGTGGGATAGTTGGGAGCACGGTGAATTTTTTAATGAACTTTTGGTGAACTATTGAGAGGTAGCTACAGGCTGACCCATGTGCGGCGTTTTTTGCCCCTAGTGTTGCTATTATGGAAAATGCTTTTAATTTAGAGAAATTAGTGTGTTGGAATATTAAACAGTGTAATCTAATTTTTGAAATATTAATTGCGTTATTAACCGATGTAGATAGCATTTGCCATGCAGTTTTACAAAATTGTGCTGCAATTGAATTTTTGTTTTTAGCACATGGACACGGATGTGAAGATTTTGAGGGTATGTGTTGTGTTAATTTGTCAGATCATTCTCACTCTGTTCATGAGTTACTTGCAAAATTAGAACAAAATATGAATAACATCATTATAGCACACTTTTATTAATTGGTATCTGTATTGATATAATTTGTTTGTGTGGTCCATATATAGTTCAATGTATGCGTTGGGGAATGTCAAGGATGATTCAAGCTGCTTTTAAACAAAAAGGGGGAGATGTGGGAAATGCTGAGTATCAGATGTTTTAGAAATGTGTACCAAGTAATGGAAAAGAACAGTACAAGAGGCGGGGCTGCGGGTAACAAGTTGAAGGACAAGGCCAGAAGATTTTGGCTGGACTGAGGACTAAACTTTGGCTGAACTAAGGACTAATGATATAAGTAGCACCTGAGAGTCTTTACCACCACAAGATAATGGAACCCAAAGATAAGAATGATGAGAACATTGGGTGATAAACAACAGAAAAGGAATAAACAAGTGCTGTATATATATGGCTGTGGGAAGGGAAATAAAGTGCTTTTTACCAGCAACTGTTTCAGTTGTCCTGTGAGCCAGCCTGCTAGCAGAAACAGTGGTGTTTCAAAGATAGCTGGGAGTGATGGTAGCGTAGGGCCTGAGGAGGGAGTCTACATAGCCAGACAATCCTGCTGTCAGGGTGCCAATGCCTGAGATGATGGGGCGTCCAGGTTTATGGGTAGCAGATAGAATACCCCAGGTCAGGGTTCCAGGGGTGTGTCTGTGTGGATTTGTTCTTGTGCTTTTTCAGGGAGTTTGAGCAAATGGTGTAGTTTATGATACTAATAAGCGATGGTCAAACACACCACCCTATACCAGAAACCTACTCACCGCTATTCTTACCTACATGCATCCAGCTTTCATCCAGACCACACCATACGATCCATTGTTTACAGCAAAGCTCTACGACACAACTGCATTTGCTCCAACCCCTCAGACAGAGACAAACACCTATAAGATCTCTATCAAGCATTCTTACAACTACAATACCCACCAGCTGAAGTGAAGAAACAGATTGACAGAGCCAGAAGAGTACCCAGAAGTCACCTACTACAGGACAGGCCCAACAAAGAAAAGAACAGAACGCCACTAGCCATCACCTTCAGACCCCAACTAAAACCTCTCCAATGCATCATCAAGGATCTACAACCTATCCTGAAGGATGACCCATCACTCTCACAGATCTTGGGAGACAGGCCAGTCCTTGCTTACAGACAGCCCCCCAACCTGAAGCAAATACTCACCAGAAAGCACGCACGCACACACACCAGAACCACTAACCAAGGAACCTATTCTTGCAACAAAGCCCGCTGCCAACTGTGTCCACATATCTATTCAGGGGACACCATCATAGGGCCTAATCACATCAGTCACGCTATCAGAGGCTCGTTTACCTGCACATCTACCAATGTGATATATGCCATCATGTGCCAGCAATGCCCCTCTGCCATGGACAAAATACAACATGGTTTTGCAAAAGGTAGATCATGCCAAACCAACCTAATCTCCTTCTTTGAGAAAGTAACAGATCTTTTAGATAAAGGAAACACAGTGGATCTAATTTACTTAGACTTCAGTAAGACATTTGATACCGTGCCACTTGGGGAATTATTAGTTAAATTGGAAAAGATGGGGATCAATATGAACATCAAAAGGTGGATAAATAATTGGTTAAAGGGGAGACTATAACAGGTCCTACTGAAAGGCAAACTGTCAGGCTGGAGGGAGGTTACCAGTGGAGTTCCTCAGGGATCAGTTTTGGGACCAATCTTATTTAATCTTTTTATTACTGACCTTCGCACAAAAAGTGGGCGTGTGCTAATAAAGTTTGCAGATGATACAAAGCTGGGAGGTATTGCCAATTCAGAGAAGGATCGGGATATTATACAGTCGGATCTGGATGACCTTGTAAACTGGAGTAATAGGATGAAATTTAAAAGTGAGAAGTGTAAGGTTATGCATTTAGGGATTAATAAGAATTTTAGTTATAAGATGGGGACGCATCAATTAGAAGGAACGGAGGAGAAGAAGGACCTTGGAGTATTGGTTGATCATAGGATGACTATGAGCTGCCAATGTGATATGGCTGTGAAAAAGGCTAAAGCGGTCTTGGGATGCATCAGGAGAGGTATTTCCAGTAGGGATAAGGAGGTTTTAGTACCATTATACAAGGCACTGGTGAGACCTCACCTGGAATACCATGTGCAGTTCTGGTCTCCCATGTTTAAAAAGGATGAATTCAAACTGGAGCAGGTACAGAGAAGGGCTACTAGGATGATCCGAGGAATGGAAAACTTGTCTTATGAAAGGAGACTTAAGGAGCTTGGCTTGTTTAGCCTAACTAAAAGAAGGTTGAGGGGAGATATGATTGCTCTCTATAAATATATCAGAGGGATAAATACAGGAGAGGAATTATTTAAGCTCAGCACCAATGTGGACACAAGAACAAATGGGTATAAACTGGTCACCAGGAAGTTTAGACTTGAAATTAGACAAAGGTTTCTAACCATCAGAGGAGTAAAGTTTTGGAATAGCCTTCCAAGGGAAGCAGTGGGGGCAAAAGATCTATCTGGTTTTAAGATTCTACTCGATAAGCTTATGGAGGAGATGGTATGATGGGATAATGTGATTTTTGGTAATTAATTGATTTTTTAAATATTCAGAGTAAATAAGCCTAATCCCCTGAGATGGGATATTAGATGGATGGGATGCGAGTTACCCAGGAAAGAATTTTCTGTAGTATCTGGCTGGTGAATCTTGCTCATATGCTCAGGGTTTAGCTGATCGCCACATTTGGGGTCAGGAAGGAATTTTCCTCCAGGGCAGATTGGAAGAGGCCCTGGAGGTTTTTCGCCTTCCTCTGTAGCATGTGTCACTTGAGGGAGGATTCTCTGCTCCTTGAAGTCTTTAAACCACAATTTGAGGACTTCAATAGCTCAGACATAGGTGAGGTTTTTCATAGGAGTGAGTGGGTGAGATTCTGTGGCCTGCATTGTGCAGGAGGTTGGACTAGATGATCAGAATGGTCCCTTCTAACCTTAGTATCTATGTATATTGGCCAAACTGGACAGTCTCTACGTAAAAGAATAAGTGGACACAAATCAAATGTCAAGAATTATAATATTCAAAAACTAGTCAGAGAACACTTCAATCTCTCTGGTCACTCGATTACAGACCTAAAAGTGGCAATTCTTCAACAAAAAACTTCAAAAAACAGACCCCAGCGAGAGACTGCTGAATTGGAATTAATTTGCAAACTGGATACAATTAACTTAGGCTTGAGTTGAGACTGGGAGTAGATGGGTTATTACACAAAGTAAAATTATTTCCCCATGTTATTTCCCCCCCTTCCACTCCCCACTGTTCCTCAGATGTTCTTGTCAACTGCTGGAAATGGCCCACCTTGATCAACACTACAAAAGGTCCCTCCCCCCTGCCCCACGCTCTCCTGCTGGTAATAGCGCACCTTAAGTGATCACTCCCATTACAGTGTGTATGGTAACATCCATTGTTTCATGTTCTCTATGTATATAAATCTCCCCACTGTATTTTCCACCGAATGCATCCGATGAAGTGAGCTGTAGCTCACAAAAGCTTATGCTCAAATAAATTTGTTAGTCTCTAAGGTGCCACAAGTACTTTTCTTTTTGTCAATTCAAAGTGTCCTTTAGTGCAGACCCAGAAGTAACCCCTGGGGAACATTTCCTCAGTTTAGAGTCTCTGGCCCTGTCAGAGTTCAAAACTGTGATGAGAGATGGAATATTTTCCTATGACTTATTTCTTTCATTCAGCTTCCAAGTCCCCATGACAAGCTTCCTTGCATGGAGCATTTCCAAGGTGTGATAGGGCCATTAGCCAATCCTTTGTATTGCAATATTCTTTGATGGCCCATCTGATTTTGATAGAACTTCTGGGTGGGCAGTGGGGAACCATTGCTGTGCCTGGGTTTACAAGGTCAGAGCAAACATTTTCAAAGTTATAAACCAAGACTTGCATATTTTTTTTATAGCATGGAATACCAACATTACAAGTGAGATTAATGCATGCAACAACTTACAAGTATTTCATAAAGTCTAAATACTAAGCACATTCTTATAAGACTAATACCTGTTTTGAGCAAAATTAACATACAGGTGCACTGGTCTAGTCTCCAACTCTGAGTTCGTCAGTTCTTAGCTAATGCCTGCAGTCTCGGGAAGAGCTGGCACCTGGTACAAAGAGAGTATGGTTCTTGGGTTTGTTTTCTGTTACTGCTTTTTTCCGGTGTGTATATTAAGCTGGTTTTATTACCTATTTAGCACACGATTAGTTCAACTTGTAGGGTTGGATGGGGCAGGAGTCCGGGGGGGGAGGGAGGGGTATGCATCAGAGGGCGAGAAGCAGGGAGGGGCGAGGGCCAGGCCATGCCTCTCTGTTTGGGGAGGCACAGCCTCCCCTAACCAGCCCTCCATATGATTTCTGAAACCCAGTGTGGTCCTCAAAAAGTTTGCCCGCACATGCCCTAGAACAACTCAGAGACCACTACACTGCCACCTCCCTGCCGCTCTCTTTTCCGAGCGCCATCTAGCGCTCCTTGGCTAGGTCCATCTGGTTACCCTTTATGTACCACCAGCCCTTATCTTTAGCTCCTCTCCCAGGTTGGTTAGTAATGGTGCTGCTATGGAATGAGAGCTTCTTCTCAGGGTCATCTGTATTCAGTTCTAGTTCCCTTCTTTGTCACTGCTTCTCCACATGCCTAGCTCTTCTTCCCCACTTTCTTCACATGCTCCACCCCATGTTGCTCTAGCTCCCCCTACCCAGAACGTCTCTCACACTTGCCACTATCCCCAAGATCTCCCTTCAGGAAACCCTCTTCTACTAATTACTCTACACCTTCGCCTCTGGATCTAAAGTAATTGGATTTCACCTAGTGGTGAATATAGCCCTGTACCAAAATAATGGTAATGCAAAAGTTCTATGAGAGTTGCACTTTTTTAGAGTAAAACTCTAAAATAGAAGTCAGGTTTCATTGTATAGGACATATTTCAGAATAGAAATTGCTGCATTATATTCATTAGTCACAAGACACTGACATCTAAAGTGTAGTGCTCCAGATCATAGTATTTTGGAATTGTAAGTGATAGTAAATATGTCAGTCACGAAAAAAAGCTACAAATTGTTAAGCATTGTTTAACATAAAACCTGGGTCTGTATGACAGGAACACGGACTTTATCTCCAAAGCCAGTGATAACATTTACATCTGTAATAGAAATACTTCATTTAAATGATGTGACAGTAACAGCAGTTACAGGCAGCATGACAACCCAATGCCTCAATTCTAGGCTCTGGGCCCAAAGGAAAGGGTCCTGAATGCTAAAATAGGCAAAGAATATCTTTCAGTTTTTTGTCCAATATACATTATTTATAAGAGGAAGGGTGGTCAAATAGTCAAAAAATAATCCTACCCTGATTTATGAATCCATTTGTGATTAAAGTTCACCGGCATTCCTGGCATCATGCTATTTACAATTATTGAAACAATTGGAAGTCTTATGGTAAATTCATCAAGCTTTCACATGCAGATGATTGTTCAAAAATCCATGCATTGCTTGTTATTGAATATTTGTTACACAGGTGTTGTTCTTCTACCTAAAATATTTAGGTCATCCAATCAAGAAGCACAAACATCATCATTTGGTTTACATCAGGTGCCCTACCAGACAACATAAATAGTCAGAGAACAGCTTGTGAACAACCCACAATCTGAAAATTAGTAATACATATGAAGAATGATTACACTAGAAGGAAATTAGGATTGGTTCACCAACGGTTAACTAACCAGAAAAACAGAGCTAGACTCATCACAAGTATAGTCATAACAGATAGTAAATTTCTCCTGAGCGTTGAGCAATACTGGAGATCTGGAAGAATGTCAACATGGCTTAACACCGTATACAACCAATCAAATGAATTGTACAAATAACTGCTTCCCAATTGGTTGTGCTGAGTTTCTTGAAAGCTAGTGTTTCACTCCTTACAAGGGATTAGGGAGTTTAGGCTTCTTACTTCAACTTATTTTTAGAACTCAATTATAGGGGGAAACTTCCTGCTACTTTCTGCCATTAGCTGTCATGCTGTCCTAGCTACCTGAGCAATTCCAATAATGAATTTATGTAAGAATGCATACAGTAACCTATTGTTTTGCTAAAATCAACATTTAATATGTCTTAAGATAAAGCTTCACCCTTGATGATATTTCTCAAGTCAATAAATCTTGATTTAGAGCTCACTTATATTGGTATAAAGTATAAGAAGACTCCAAAGTCATTGGAGCAAAACTATAGAATAAATGACAGCAGAATCAGGTGCAATCTCTGCTTATTACTTTGATGACCAAGCTTCTCCTGTTCTTACATTTCTGTCAGTGATAATGTGAGTGTATAGCAATCATATCTATTGATGGGAGTTGCTTTTAAAGGCTTGGAAGTTTTGTCTGAATAAGCACCGCCTAAAGTTTAGATGTTTATAAGCCTGATCCTGCAGTTTTACCATTAATTTGAATGGACACAGGGCCAAGCCCTCTCTGAATGAACACTAAAATCCTGAACCCCTTGAATCAGCAAAATAAGACTGGAAATTCTCAAGATTTCTGATATTTACTGTGTCCAGTTGTGCTGGAAATACTTTAATAGGCTGTGTATTGATGCTTCAGCAGAGGTGGAAATGCTGAAATACTGCAAGCAAACCAATACAAGACTTTAGTTACATTAAGTAGAAAGAGAGCTTGGATCCAGATAAAAATTTAGGGAACTTTGGATTTTATCTGAATGAGTTCACCCATCTCTTCTGATGTCTGAAAGCTACAAGTACATTTGATTTTTGTTGCTGCAGTAATTATTCTTTTGAATGTTTCACTCATTAAAAATTGGAACCAACAACATGTTCCATACACCACAGGAAGGAATGAAAGGAGATCAAAGAGAGCACCCAAGTCTGCAGCCAAGCCCCTCAGAACCAAGCTCTTGCTGTGATCTAATGTATTTATTGACTTTGTTAAAACAGGATAAAACTATTCGGATATAAAAGCTCATTTATAATGTCATCCCCAGATCAGCCTTCAAACAGTGCAAAGCCAGGGCACTTTTCTGTTCAGTGAATCACGTAGTGGGTTTTGAATATGGAATGTGAATAAGCTCATTATTGAGGGGAAAGCAATGGGAAGGAGTGTCAACAAATGGAGAATGTTTGAAAAATGAGATTGGTTGTGGATCCGGTGTAAGGACAGAATAGTGCTCTAAGAGGAAGCACTGGGAGAGTGAATGGTTGGGAGTATTAAAAACAAACAAACAAAAAAGTGATCACTTGGCAAAGAAGAATTTATTTTCTACAACATGCCAAGGTTACACCTGAATGGCAGTCTGTGTACCCTGCATACTTGACATGCACCATTTCACAAACTCAGGGTTGGCAAGCTATCAGGATGTAAAATGCTACACTCTTAGACCAAGATTTTCACAGGTAGTAGTAGGGACCTCCATTTTTGGAGGCCCAACATGATATACCTTAAAGGGGCCTGATTTTCAGTGACTGGAGCACTTAGGATTTTCTGAAAATTGGGTCCCTTTCATTCATCTCAAGCTGAGCCCCCTCAGAACAGTTGTCACTTTGGAAAAATCTTGGCCACAATATACTGCGATTACAACCAGATATTAATCAAGCCATAAAACTCCTAAAGCTAACAGCTTTGTTATGTGATTAATAAACATACCTACTATATAGCCAATAAACAGCAACCTCATTTCAGCAAGGAAAGTTATTTTTATTTTAGAACTAAGCCCATCATCCAACATTAAAGGCATAGGACTAGATGTTCATAACTGTACATGCAATTGCAGCCATTATGCACACAAATTGCTATTGTGCTTGCAATTGTGGGAATTTTGCCATTGACGGCAACAGGCGCAGAACTGTGCCCTAGCTGCTAATTCTGATGCCTTTATTCCCCTCAAGCAGCAAGTTATTACCCGAGTAGTTTCACTGATTTGACTTGGGGAGTACAGTGCTTCTCAAGGTGAGCAAGGGTGCCAGAGTCTGGCCCTGAATATTTTGTGTTCCATCTACTGAGAGAATAAACGATGGTAAGATTTTCTAATACTAAGAGATTTGGCATCTGACCAAATCCCATAAAGCTGTCAGTGCAGAAGACTGGCAGATAATATGGCTGAAAGTCAATACAATGAAGTCAGGCAGGTGAAAAAGCTGATAGGAAGGTAACTGTCCAATGGTTCAGAGATGAGAGGGAACGCTAGCATCCCATGGGTAGGAGGTTAGTTTCTAGGCAGCATCTTCTCTGCCTCTTTAAAAGCTCGAGGGGTTTGTTTTTGCAAATGCAGTTTATTTTTACAATCACTCTGATCTGCAGAGCTGTGTAATACGAATGGTTCTCTTATCTGGAGGTGAATATATTTCACTACTGATCTCTGAGTCTGGGGTGGGAGAAGTTTATCAGAGCCGCGAATTTTTTGAGTGGAGTGTTAGCATGACTAGATCTATGCCAAATTACAAAAGGAATGAAGTTCCAGCACTTGCCAATGACAGAGACCCAGCCAAGATTCCCAACAAGTTTAGATCTGTGTTGGGAGGAGCCAGGAAAGCTTGAAGTGAGACCAAATAAGTATTATGGCATAGTGACATTTTCTGACAACCTGACATCTTGCTTGTAGTACCCTCTCTCCATATCCCCACTGCTCCCTGGACTCTGGGCCCAGGCTTTTTCCAAGAAATGAACACTGCAGCATGTTCCTGAGGCAGCTCTTCCAGGTGACTATCTCTCCCCATCCTGGCAAAGGATGGGGAGGCAGTAGTGGGAGAGAGGAGATTTATAGCTTACAAGTAGAGCCTTTCTGTCCAGGCTAGGGCCATTTTGCACTGATTCTGAGATAATGCATGGTTAGGAGAGCTCAGAAATTGCACTTTTCTTCTCACAGGCAGATGCATGAGAGGGCAAGAGTCACCACAAGGAAAGGTCATATGGTGCATTGTGGGTAAGGAAGGGGAGCTTTTTTCATTTTTGAAGTAAGAAGCCTGCAGAGGGATTCAAACAGGGAGTGACATGATCAGAGAAGTAGGAGAGGAAAGTTGTTTCAGCAGCAGCAGAATTTTGGAAAGGCTGGAGAGGAAACAGCCAAGATGCACTACAGCAAAATAGAAGATTACATTAATCAAGGAGTGGCCTGCCTGTGGACAAAAGAGTTTACACATGCATACAGCTTGTAGTGGGTGAATACTGCTGATGAATTCCCAGAGACAGGCATTCAGTTATATTTGTAAATGAGTTCATTGCTAAATGCTTGCTTGAGTTTGCTTTCCTTGAATACTCTAGCACACAAGCTTAATCTCAGGAATATTTGCAAAACCAGCACATTAAGAGTATATTTGTGGGTGACAAGTGAATTTTGTATCTGTATTCAAAACAAGAACCCTAATTTTCATCTAACCAGGGGGATAGAAACATTGTGACCAACTATATATGCCAATCAAAGCCAACCACAGTTTGGGTTTCCAAACATCAAATACATACAACTAACTATTTGTAAACAATCTCTAGATTGGAAATTGAGCAAGTAATCACAAATACATCTGAAAACAAATTGTGGTGTTCAAAGTTACTACATGATAAAAGTGTTAACCTTATTTTAGATTAAAGATTTTTTTTGTGAGATGTGAAATTTTTGTATCCTCATGAACACACATGCTTTGCCAGTGAAGTTTCCCAGAGAATGTTACAATGAATTTTACAACGTGCTTTGTTAGTTATAAGTATTATCAGTTTGAACATAGCTTGCTGGTGAATGCGAAGGAACACATGACATTTTTTTAATAATCAGTAACATTTGGATAAACTAGGCTGTAACAGTTAACATAGGCTTATCTAATGTCTGATATAATACCTCTCTCTCCCTTGCTGTCAGATTAAAACTACAATCATAAGGAAAGAACAGTCCATTAAGGCTGATACCTACATTACTAAAGGGAATAACAATATTGTGTTTGGCTGAAGTTTTTTTTTTATTTACCTGTGTAATCACCAAATATTAAAATACTCTCACAGGTGATATGCTCCAGTTCAGTTCATTAATATACAGTTTGATTTTGAAGCTTCTCATATACAGTCCATATCCCAAAATGCTTTACAATATTGAATAATGCATGACAATATTTTAACCAGGTTTTAAGCAGTTCTTTCAGAATTCACCCATGCATCCTCCAGTGGCCTACAGTAAGTCTTTATTTAAAAGCAAAACCTGAGCATGTTTAAAGACAGTATTTTAGGATAATTCCTGCAACAGATCTAAGATTTAGGTTGTTTTTTGCTTTTGCCTATGTTACATTTTAAAGAGAAAAAAAATCTCATTGAGATGTCACATCCCAGAAATCAAAGCCAAGTTAACTGGGGTGGGAGGGGACCACATATTTGTAATTACTTCACTTAATAGACAAAATGTGTTACCATGTAGTGATGCTGCTCAGAGCACTCAGGGTTGAGAGTCACCTTGTTACCACCTATCTCCAGCACAAGGAAGTCTTGCCTGTACTAGCTGGGTGTTAGCTCCCTAACTTAGAGCCACTCATACTCTATCCTCTGGGCTACACCAGCCGTGTCTTTGCCTTGCAAATTGATAACAGATGCACCCTAGCCCTTCCAAAGCATCCCTGTGTGGTATACAGCCCCTGATCACAGGATACTCATAGAGATCCTCTGTTCCCAAAAGAACCATGTACTTTAGACCACTGCTCCTGTAATGTGCACAGCACTGAGTTCATTTATAAAACAAAAAGGAAACTTATTTAAGAATTGAGTTTCAAATAAAAACCAGTGAGAAAGATGGGGACAAATGATTTCATATAAAACATAACACTCATTCTAAAGCCTGAACTTAACTGACAAGTTATCCTCCTGCCTATAAAAAGTTTCTCACCCAAATTTCTCTTCAGTGTTTTCCACCAACCCTGGTGAAACCACTTCTCATAAGATCAAGCCTGTTGTCTGCTTGTTCTCATAGACTGAACAAATACCAAGGGGATCAGCTGTAGCCCAGATACAGTTCCAAAAGTTCATTGCCTTTTCCCTAAACAGGATAATTCCTGCTGTTTACTACTTGTTAATTTCCTCTTTGAAGATTTCATGAGCCTTCATTCGTATTCAACTCACACTTTTGAGTGGATGACCATTGTGAATCATAAAATTCTCAATCTGTATATTACCAGGAAGAGTACATATGCCTGCCTGTGGATTGCCTTTTGGTGAGCTGTTTTACCTTGCAGACCTAGAGAACATATTTTTTAGTACATCTACTAAACTCTTCATTGTAAGATATTTGTATGGAAAATGTATGATGATGATGATGACCAGTGTGACAGAGGCTCTCATTAGAGACATTACATGACATTCTTTGATGAACCCAGGGAAACCCTGTGTCCGTGTTGCACTCTGACTGTTGGCTTCAAGAGGTCCTTGGATCACACATGTTTGTATTCCCTCTAGAGATGCCATTTCCAAACTTTGGAGAGAAGAGCAAATGAGAACATCCTGTCAAGGTGGGGGTTAGATTAATCCAGAGCTGACCCAGGCAGAAGAGCAGCAATGAAATCAGGAAAAGCTGCATGATCCTGGAATTATCTGAGTAGAGGTACAAATTGGAACCAGAAGGGTGAGACATTTGGATAAACTGCTATAGGAAATTCAGTGAAGGATCAGATGATCACAGAAGGCGAATGTCCTATGTAGGGTGGAAGATGTTGCAGAGAGAGTAGATTGGTTAGTAGAGGGTGTGGCTGACAGTGGGGGTTGAAGTTAAAGTGGCCACTGGGGAGGGAAGTTAAAGGAAAGAGTGAACTGTAGGGAGCCAAAGCAATGCTGGTGGAGGAGTTAGGAGACAGGACTAGGCTCAAGGTGGCATTAGTCAAGAAGTGCAGGGATTCAGTACTGACAGAGTAGGATGAAGGCTATGGGGAGATGCTGAGGCAGAAGCATAGGGAGCTGCCACCACAACAATGGGGAATACTTTAATCTGAAACAGTTTCAGTGTGCTACCACAGTGGTGTCCCCTAAGCAAGGAACCGATCGTTGAATATGTCGTTTGTAACAGGTAGAGAATATTGTGTAAATCCGACTTTTTTTTTTTTTTTTTTTTTAGAGCTACACTGATTTACATCAGCTGAGGATCTGGTTCAATTTTTAAAATTTCAGCAGGTCCCTTTAAATTGTCCCCAGGATGGTTTGGCTTAAAGAGTTGTGTTTGCTTCATAACATGTTTTTCTTGTAGTAGTTTCTCCTGGAAAGGTAATTCCAAACTAAGCCATTGCAAATTTGCTTTTTTGCCTTGATATGTTAATACTTCTAGCCTCACTGAAGACAATAATAGCTTAACTACAGCTTTATGACTTAAGTATTGAAGTCCATCCAGTTCGTGTTTATTGTACTATGTTACTCAGACCTTATCCATCCCTGTTTAAATGTCTTTTTTATCAATATTTGAACACCAACACAAAAAACAGAAGAAAGAAATGGGCAATTATTTGGAAACCATAATCTCAGGGTATTAATGGTATAAAATGCTTAATTTTAGATAAGAGCTTGGCATCATGTATTAATCCACTAACAAATGGCTCAGTTCAGTCACGCTTGTGCCAAGTTGTGTTTTACTATGTAATTAGTTTCAGTGGTTTAAATAGATCTTCTTATACAGCAACTGGTTCAGTATGAATGAGGGTGGCAGAATTAAATGATTAAATGATTTATCCACCACAGTATGCTTATGGGCTACACAGCAATCTGCCAGTTGCTCTGCTCTTATTGGTAGAAGTGACTACAACCAGTTAAAAGTGATATATTGTTGCAATTAATATTCTAGCCTGCATCTGCAATCAATTAGTCAGGACACACTACTTTGCTGAACGGCATCATGGGACCTGTTTGTGTAAAACAAATAGTTGTAGTAATGAATAAAATCACCTATGATTTTTATTCTTGCCAAAACATTCTGAATCACAGTGTTTCTGGATTTACTTCTAACCTTCAGAAGAAGGAAAGGCCATGTGCTCTAGTGGTTGGAACGAAGAGCTGGGATTTGGGGGGCTTTATTCTATGTATATTGGCTTCTGGTCCTCCCAGATAAGGTTTTTTTTCCCCTCCTGCTGATAATAGCCCAGCTTAATGTCTTGTTATAGTTGGTATGGCAACACCCATTTTTTTTCATGTTCTCTGTGTATATACACATCTTCCTACTGTATTTTCCACTGCATGCATTTGATGAAGTGGGTTTTAGCCCATGAAAGCTTATGCCCAAATAAATTTGTTAGGGTCTAAGGTGCCACAAGTACTCCTCGTTCTTTTTGCTGATACAGACTAACATGGCTACCACTCTGAAAAGTGTAACCTTGGAAAATTCAGCTAAAAATTCTCTATTCCAGATTCCCAAGCTGCAAAATGGTTATATAATCTTACTTATGTCATAAGAGTGTTGTAAGGCTTGAATTCATCCATGTCAGTTGAAAGTTTTGATATCCTCAACTCTATCTAAAAGATAGCAAGGAAGTGTTAATGTATTGCATATGAGCAGGACATCCACTAGCACTGCCAAATATGGCACATATATTTAGGAATATAGTCATGCTTGGAATAATACCATTTTACTCACAAGGAAGTTACACCAATGATTAATTTGGTCCATTCTGGTTTGTAATCAATCCCCCATCCACACACACCATCACAGACACATAAATTAGTTCTCTCACAATTGCTGGACAGCACCAACATGTAACAGGAGAGGGAGAGAAGCAGCCACAGAATCTAAAACTAAACCTCTGATCATCATCATGTAAGCAATAATAATAATTCATGACATCTAAAACCAGCCCAGGGATTCCATTTGAATAATATCAACACTAAAGCAAATCTGTTTTATGTTCTCTCTTGCAATCAGCCTGTTCGCAGCTATGCGGCTAAACTGTGCCGTGTGCCTCCCCCCGTCCCCCTTCTGGCACCGTAGAGAATATCTCACAGGAACAAAAAAGATTAAAATGGTGACTGCTGAGCCTAAAATATCAACAAAACATTGCAATCCTAATGCATCTACCACAAAGGCAGTTTGCAAGCATCAGCATTTAAAGGAGCCTGGACAAATCTCCCCAACATCATAACAAACAGCAAAACAGAAACTCAAGTGAAATGAGAAGCAGACACTTCTCTACGGACATTTTTAAAAAAAAATCATCCCGCATAGGAAGCGAGGAACAATGGGCAGCATGCTCAATTATTAATACACAAAGCAATTCACCCATCTGGGTAATGCTTAAGCATTCAGTAGATAATACAGTAGACAGCTGGGAGTAGATCATTCCTTCCAATCAGTAGGAAGAGAAACTTTTGAAAAGCTATCATCAATGTGGCTACAGTGACGACTTTACTAATGATGAAAACACTGACTGGCTGGACCACTTAACTCACTGGCAATTCACTTGGGGGCCTGACTTGCAAAGGTGGTTCCAACTCCACAACTCCAGCTGAAGTCTATGGGAGAAGCTGATGCTCAGCAGCTCTGAAACCTCTGCATTACCACTCACTTAGGGCCTAGTTCTGAAGCCCTTGCTCATGCTGACTAGTACTTACTATCCCAAATCAATGGGCTGACTCATGTGGCAAGGCACAACGCGTCCTGAGTAAGAATATTGGAATCTGGACCCCAGTGTTTTCATTCTGGCTGTGTTGACACTGCAAATCACCAGCAAGTGCTTTTCAAAAGACATTCACTCAGGTTTTTGTGAGTCAGTTAATGGATGGCTGTGCACTTCGGAGTAGATTTGCAAAGGCATTTAGGCATGTAAAGATGCAAATATGAGTCTACTGGGATTTACAAAAGCACCTAACCTGTTTAGATGCTTTTTGTGAATCCCACTAAGTGTTTATTTGCATCTTTAGGAGCCCAAATACCTTTGAAAATCCATCCCTTAATCATGTGTTCACATGGAACCTAGAGAGGTAAAGTGCTGCAATTGAAATGACATTCCTTTTACAACCATGAGCCCCACCACAATTTCACACCAATCCAGCACACAGCGATAACTCCACTTCCTTCAGTGAAGATACTCCCGACTTACACTTGGGCAACTGAGAAAATTCAGACCTATAACAAAAACCCATTTCATTTTCTTACCTAGAAGATTGTTTTCACTGGCCACCCATTTATCTATACTTGTTGCATTTTATTTGCCCAGGACCTTGATTCTCTTTTCATTTGATTATATCTTATTTAATTCAATTCAATAATTTGACAGAGAGGCAGCATGATCTAGTGGGCAGTCCCCTGAAGTGAGAACCAGAATTCCTGGATTCTCTTCCCACCTCTGACAGCGACCTACTGGGTGACGGCAGGCAAGTCATTTCACCAGCATCAGTTTCTCTTCCTACCCTTTTGTCTATTTAGATTGTAACTTCTGAGGGAAGGGATTGTGTCTCACTATGCATTTGTACCTTGCCAGCACAATTTAGAGTATGAATTTTGGCATGATGCAGTATAAAAGGTTTCTCCACATTAATACAGTATATCACGGTCATGAGCCTGAAGCAAATCTCACTGATGCTAGATTTACACCAGAGTAATTCCATTCACTGCAGTGGAACTTTTTCTGATTTATGCCAATGTAAGCGAGTTCAGAATCAAGCCGTGTATGTCTAGGTCAAATGTCACAGTGGTAATGGGCCCTGAGTCTCCTGTCAGAGACATTTCTTTTCAGTAGAGATATATTAAAAATAATGTGATTGAAGCACTGAGGTTGTGTTTTAACTTAGCTTGACTGTAGCAGGGGGAAGGTCAAAATATTTTTTTTACTTTAGTGTTCCAGAATTTGCAATAATTAAAAAGTTATTAGCTTCCAAATGCCCCATATCCCATCCATTGATTGCACAGGAAAAGGAATGCTTCCTACCTACCTGTCATGAGTGACAGCTCATTGGAGCCCATTTGCTTTGGTAGCAAAGCTTCTCTTCTTAACACACTCTTCAAAAGGTTACTTTTCCTTCACAACTTTCCTACAGATTTTTTACATTTTCTGTTTGAATCATCATATTAGATTGGGCAAGCCATGTTTAATTATGTGAAGTTGCTGAATGCAAAGTAACACACAAAAGCTGTCATGACAGCATTAGAGCAGCAATTCAACCTCTGTAGATGAAAGCAAAACCCATCTCATCTTTAACTATGGAATTGCAGCTGATGTCTACATAAAAATGCCAAATGGGAGAGGGTGGGGGAAGGGAATAATATTGCAAATGACAGTTAAAAAAATCTTTTGTTCTTATCTACTGCAATCCCACTCATTTGAAATTTAGAAACTTTTCAAATTTCATAAGATAGCTTTTCTATACATGCTGGGCCAGCTCCTCAGCTGTTGTATATTGGCAGAGCTTCCCTGAAGTCACTGGAGTTACCCCCATTTACACCAACTGAGAGGATCCACTAATTTAAAAAAAATTTATAGTGAATGAGTAATATGAAGAGACTCCTTCTACATAGTCGGGAGTTCTGGGATTTGCACCTGAATCAGATATGGGTTAGGTAGCACTTAGCAGTTGCATGGAGGTTACCCATGAAAGGCAAAGGAACTAGAATTGCATTTTGTTGGAGAGACTTCCATAGCTTTCTTTTACTAATGCATAAAGAAGGCTTTCTTTGGCCTATCTGATGGTCCACTTGAAAGTCACCTCCACGTACATAAAACTTGGCTGAGGATCACAGTTCTTTTATTACTCCACAAAGCTATTAAAATGCTCCGTGAAACTAATAAGTGAGAATCCTGGCCAATTTTTTAAGAAACACACATGCACACACATATCCCAGTCTATTCAAAATCATTTTAAGGAACTTTAATCATACCAAATGTGTCAGAGCTGTTCTCAACATTTCCACATATACAAAGGACAAGACACCAGAGGTCAACGTACAAAAATACCATATATTAAAATTGGGGCCAGTGAGGGAAAACCAAAAACTCATGGACTTTCTAGACACCATCTAGGACAGGAGGAGCAAGGAAAGAATGGTTTTTAAAACATTCAACGGCTTGATATCCCCTTTGAAAAGTCAATATTTGGCAGAATTTTGACAAGACAGCTATAGCTCATATCCAAAGGGCTATTTAGTCCTTTAAAAACAGTTTGAGCTAAATTATACACATTATTGCAAATGAACCGTGTCAAGGACTTTAGTTAACTACTGAGCAATATCAACCTACCATTTGATTAGATTAACAACAACCTACAGGGGGAGGTGGGGAGAGAGAGTTGGAAAGGGCAAGGGAACATACCTACTTAGCGTAATACGAGAGAAGCTGGTGCGGCAGCTATAGAAGAGCCATTGCAATACCCTGGGTGCCTCCAGGCTAAAATCAACCTTCACAACATCTCATGGATCAATTAAAAAGACTGAAAGTGATTTGAAAATGTATTGGAGGGGGTAGGGATAAGAAATAAGGAGTTGCAAAAATGTAACTGAGTGAGGCTTCTTACTTTGATTTTAATTGAAACCAAGCACATTTGTCTTTACAAAAATGTGTATACACACACAGTATTGTTATACATCACTGCCAGTCTAAAGACTTATAAGTCTTTGTACTGGCACTGAGAGGTACTTCAGCTGTCATGATGATGCTGGATTGTTTTGTTTACAGCTCCTGAAACTTGTCTGTACTGATCAGGACAAGTATCCTCACTCCTTCCTGAGGAATTTGCCAATACACCAACCTTTGCTAATAAGGTTAGTTCAAAATGCAAAGGAACTCCAGCCAGGACTACTGGATTTCTGAGACTGCTTACAATTTGCTTGAAACACTCCTGGAGGCTGGAGCTATTAGAAACAGAGTAGCTGAAGCAATCTAATCTGAAATCAATTGCAAGTTATTTTGACTAATGTTGGAATGCTGACAATTGACTTCCCTAGAGAACATATCTATGTGAACTGACTCCATCATTACTCTTTTCAATGTGCTTCCCATACACCCTGGTAGACTACTGGCTTCTGTTTTGATTGTCCCTTAGAAATGTCAGCTCTTGTATGTAGGGGAATCACCTAGCTGGATCCCACAGCTGCTCCCTTTGAGTTTTCCAGCAAGTGCTCCACATCTGCAGATCTCATCACTTTACTTCCAGGGCTTAACACACGCACGCCAGACAGGTTTAGTTTCTGCAACAGAGCCCTGCTGGCACTCATTTGAAGCACAGATGAAAAACAGGGCAACCACTGCTTTCCTGTGACAATATTTAAATAGCCATAGAGCAGATGGTGCAAACATGACCTGCATTAATAGCTTTACTCTTCTTTGTATCTCTCGTTAGAAGAAAACAAGTTAAACCAAGGAGGGGAAAAGGGGGCGGGGAGGGGTTAGAAGCCACCACAAAACATTATGTAAGCGGCACAATAACCTAAGACTGCTCAGAAAAAGCAGCAGCATTTGCCAGGTATTCTGTCTATTTCTGGGCTACTTTTTCCATGTCGCATGAAGATGTATAAGGAAAAGTGGTCCCTCATTTCTTGGAATATAGAGGTACAAGGTCTAACTACTTGAAAACCTGGAAGAGGAAGCTTATGGTTCTCACATTTCTCTTAAGTGCTTCCCTGGAATAATTTTTATGGTAACCACTAGGCAACAAAGCATAAGACTGAAAAGATGTTATCAGATATATTTGACTATCCCAGCTATGGTAGAAACTATAGTATGTCCTTACAGATTGATTGATTCTAGAGAAAATGAAAAATTGTAGTAAGAAAGTTCATACTTCATTTCAACACAACAATGGGCCAAATCCTGGTGGGGTTTTTTTTGTTTTTGTTTGTTTACACACACACACACACACACACACACACACACACACACAGGTAAGAAGTCCAGTTGGGCCAAATCCTGTAGAAGTGAATTAAGATTTATCTATACAGGGACACTCAGGAAAATTAATCCTATTTAACTATGTGTGTGAATTTAAAATAGATTGGATAAATTGCATTAAACCCCTGTGTGGACACACTCATTTGGAATTTAAATGGCCTTAATTCAGTTTAGCTTAGTTCACGTTCCCGAGTGTCCGAGTATAAAGTCATTTATATAAAAGGTCGTCTCCTCAGGCAAAATCCAGGTCACTAAACTGAAGCAAAGATTTAACAGTCTTTTCAAGAGACAAGGCATTTATTCACAAACCTGGCTGATCTGCAATGAGTAGCCATCTATTGATAAAGATTTATAAAATGATAGCTACCTTTTCATATATTACACAGCACATAGATTCTCATTAGCTGAGCCAATCAAATGGCTTAATGAAGCAAAAGGCCTGCTTGCTGTTGTGGCACAGGTGAGACTCAGGACTAACACCACAAAGACAATAAAAGCTAAGTTGTCGTGTGCCATAAAAACTTTCCTACCTTTCAATAAGCATTTTAAATTTAATTGGCAACGTGAATTTTATTAAGATTTTTGGTGTCAGAGTTTCCAGCTGTTACAATATTTATGATATACTGCAAACAGAAGCACACACATATACCTGAAACTCATCAAGGACTGTGTAAAGGAGCAGACTCACCCCTGCAGCGCCTCCTGCTGGTCATTGGGAATTAGCTCTTTTCCAGCCTGGAGTGCCCTCTGCAGGCCAGTGATCCGCACAACTCTGGCCCCTGTGTCCCTCACAGACCCCTGTGCCCCTTTCTCTGCGGTTCTGCCCCCTGGCAGTACCCCCACACTCTGCCTCTGGGTCTCCCCTTCCTGGGGAACCCCCAAACCACTATCCCACCTTGCCTCAGTCTGGGCTACTGCCAGTCATCACCAAGCCCCCACTCTCTGGAGCAGACTGCCTTGTAAAGGCCACTCATCATAGATAAGGGGGTTCGGACCTGTTGCGGCTGCTTCCCCAATTAGCCATCTCCAGTCACAGCCCTCTCTGCTTTTAATCACTTCTATTTTAGGAGCAGGGTAGCCACCCCGCTACAGACTGAAAATCCAAATCATGAATTTCCATTTGTTTACCCCCAAAAAAATTTAAATTAATTACAACACTTTTACCGCTGATGCACTAGTTTTAAAAAAATGCAGTTAATTTTCAAATTACAGCTCCTATACTATCTTATTTTTGAAAAATCAAATGTGAAAATATCGTGTTTCCTTTTTGTTTGTTTTTAAAAAAAATCAGGGTCATTTCAAGGGTGAAATACTGTAATTTATCTATTTAAATAGATGATGGGACTGATGATGGAAATAGCAGACTGATAAAAAATACAACTTTTTAAGTGTGTTGGTGAGGTTCCATGTTCTGTAGTACACTGCTTTCACTGGTTAGCCTTATTATCATTCAGAATGCTGCAGCATAAAGGTGTGGCACTTATTTATGAGTAATTTATCATCAGAGAGGCAAATTTACAAAGAAATCCAGGGCCTAAATACAGGTGAGAAAAGCAGAAAGGAGACTGCATTCATGTAATGAAGAAGAATATTTTTTGTTCGTGCTGTTTCTATTGTGAAAGATACAATCAGAAGGACCCAAACCAAAAACAGCCAGATGGATCAAACATCACTAGCAACAAATACAGATAGTATCTGGTTGTTTTGTTTTGTTTTTAAATTATCCGTTAATCTTGGCAGTATTCCACAAGATACTTGACCTGGCTGGATGACTAACCAAAGACACTAAATGTTGCAATAATTTGTATGCCACAATATTACTAGTGGTCACATTTTACAGCCCTTATCTCCCTGCTAAATCCAGACATGCAGCAGGCCTGTCTTGTCTTCTCTAACAAAAAACTTGCAGCTTCAGTTGAGCACTCTACAGCAGTGGTTCTCAAAGCCGATCCGCCGCTTGTTCAGGGAAAGCCCCTGCTGGGCCAGACTGGTTTGGTCCACAGGTTCAGCTGATGGCAGCTCCCACTGGCTGCGGTTTGCCATTCCAGGCCAATGGGGGCTGCGGGAAGTGGCATGGGCAAATGGATGTGCTGGCTGCCCTTCCCGCAGCCGCCGTTGGCCTGGAGCGGCGAACCGCAGCCAGTGGGAGCCGCCATCGGCCAAACCTGCGGACGCGGCAGGTAAACAAACCTGTCTGGCCCGCCAGGGGCTTTCCCTGAACAAGCGGCGGACCGGCTTTGAGAACCACTGCTCTACAGGATGCGTATAATGGGCAATTAAAAATAGAACTTATAGGAAATTAAAAAATCTTTAGGTATGTTAGTACAAGCTTCTATATTCAAAGGTTTGAAAATAGTGCTGGTTGGAACCCAGAATTCCCATTTGATGGGAAAACCCCCAAAAATCTTTTTTTAAAATTCTGTTCTGCATCAGAACAAAAACTCATAATTTCAAAGTTTTCCATGGAATCCAGGGGAGTTTGAGATTTTAGTTTAAAAAAAAAAAATCAAAATTCTATCTGGACTTACTTTAAACAAAATTGGTGAGGTTCCCTAAACTGCCCAGAACAGGCAATCAAGAAGCTGGGGAAGACTAAAGACCAGGGGTCCCAGGGCTATCAGAGTCCTGGTTTTGCAGCAGCCCATGAAGCAGGCAAGCTGAACGGAAACCAATGGACAGGTTCCCGAAAAACATTTTAATTTTGACAAATCAGCATTTTCTGGTAGAAAAATGTCCGAACAGAAAATTTCCAACTAGTTCTACTCAACAACAGCTGTACTATGGGATTTACAGTCACAAAAGCATCTCCCTGTTAATCCTACTTTTAAGTTGCAAAATAAAGTTTCTTCAAGGCAAAGCTATTTTTCATATGATTTTGAAAATCATTCAAAAGACTGAGCATGATTCAAGAAAGCACCTAAGCCCTTGCTTAAATCCATCCCTATGCAGAAAGCACTAAAGCATGTACTAAATTTTAAGCATGTGCCTAAATCCCTTTGACTGGCTTAACTCAATGCATAAGAGCTTTCTCAAATAGGGATGTTTTCCTGACTCAGAGCCCAACTGTTTAAAGAAATACATTTCTTAAGCAAATTTTAGAATTTGAGAAGCATTCATGTCCATTATACCAAATTATTTAAATGTGAAACTATACGTAAGCAGTTCAGCCAGTAGATTGGCTCAGATGCTTTGAAAACTGGGCATTCCTTTCCCGTAATGGAAATTGGAGCCTTACTACTATGGGACAAGTTGATTTTAAACATGAACTAACATCAACCTATCAGCTCCACTTTCTTAAATTCCATATCATCTTTCTCTGGAGTGGAACCACAAACTTTCACCCCCCAAAAATAATAATTTATCACATTTATTCCATCAACAGAGGTAAAAGGACTAGCTACAACATTTGTATGTTACTGAAAACTGACCCATGCTCTCAGAGGTATGAAATAAACAGAATTTAGTTATTCATAGTAATAGGACAATCAATTTCCAATTCTTTAGGGACTACATACAACTTAGATATGGAACTGAGAAGAGAAATTTGAATCTGAAGTCAAGCAACCTGACAAGTTGGACAAGTTCTCAGATATTGATCGAGACTCAGATCCCTCTTTAATGGGTCTCACCACAGACATTCAGAACCATTCAGTGCATGCAACTGCGAATAGGTGATGGAAATTTTCAAGACTGATGCAATGACATAAGACATGCTTTATAATTCTTAAAATAGGCAGGTAAATACTCTTGGGCAAGTAACTACTCGACTTTCTCAATTGCCTTATTTACATCAACTTGAAAAACAAAACAGAAAAACCCAACCCTCTTATATCACCCTAATTTTTTCTTACATACAAATGTGAAGTACAGCAATACTGCCTTTGTCTTCAACTAAACAACTTCTTAAATCAAACAGGCGTGACAGTGACATTAACATGGAATGCCTAAAGAGCTTTGTGGAGTTTTTCTGGGCTTTTCTTGCCAATTTTATCAGTGAAGTTTATTTTTGCACTGGGATATGACCATCTGCTTTCCATACATTTGGCCTTCAATAGAAGCATGCTTGTAACTCATGCTATTCCCAAGATTTAAGGGCTTCTCAGAATCTTAGAACAGCCCATGCACTTTTCAAATTTCTTAATTAGGCAGAAAACTTAACTTCCAAAATAGTCAGCCTCAAAACTCAAAGCGGTCCAAGATCTGAATTAACCAAAATTTCAAGTTGCCTGGCCAAACCACTCTTGAGCTATGTTATAACAAACCATCCAACTCCCAGGCATCAGAAATAACTAATCTAATTCTTCTCAAATTTGCCTGATAAATGTCTCCACTCACTGCAAATACCCAATTCCAAGACACTGCCTAATCATCCCTCCATTCAGTTTTGCCCCTCCTCCACATCTCTTCATCCCAATCAGTTCAATTCATGACACCCTGCTAATTTCATGAGCCTCTCTCCAGGCCCAAATACTCTTTCCTCTTGCTCATTTGATGAACCCCTAATAACTCTCAAATCCAACCTTCCAGCCCTGCTCATTTCAGGGCTTCTCATCCCACCTCAGGCAGAAGCCTCTGTACAGTGCCCAGGCAAGCAGCAGTTCAGTAGCTCCTCACCTGAACACCAGGCAGGAGCTTATCACAAGGAACTGAGGAAAAGGTGTGGACTCCTCCACAATGAAGAAGCTGCCTCAGGGGGTACGACACCCCCAATATAACCATATAGCATTCATCCATTTTTGGTTACTTATGATCCACTCAATCCTAGGTAACAGAGATAATCTTCTGAGCCTTGCTGTGAGAGTGCTATGGGTTTGGTATAAATAGTTTCTTCCAGCTGTGAATCCTCTCTAATGCCTGCTTCTGGTGTTTGGGAAAATGCTTAGTGAAAATTTAGCTAATGTTTAGATCTAAAATAAAGAGATATTTACTGAAGCATTGATTGAATGCTGCAAAAATGCATTCCCTAGACATTTATGGGGCTTCAAATTTCAACTGCTTAGACAACACGTAAATGCTCATTTGCTAAAGATGCTAAGGGCAGGTTGAGAAATGGCAGCTAATGCCGTTCAGTTTCAGAAGCATGAAACAAGCAGTGTAGTTTGCGTTGGGTCAATACTGGCATGCAAAATGTTAAAGTGACAGAAAGAAAGAAGAACAATCCCAGCTGTCAGGTCTTAGGACAGTGTAAAGGAAAGAAAAGATCATTAATATGCTATAATTCCATTGCAGCATTCCAGAAGAATCTTGCCCTGCTAAATACTCAAACATAAAGGTCTTTGCTTTAATTGTATATGAATCTTAATTATATCCTCCTGGGTGGTGTTTGGATTCATTTATCATCATGCATTCCCCCACAAAAGAAAGAAAACCCCAAATTTAAACCCACATGCCCTGGGCAGCTGGCAAGAGGAAACATTTTAAAGCCAGCATTAGACTAACTATATTTACTAGACATATGGATGTCTCCTGAACGAATTACTGTGTTGTAATACAGCTTGAATTCACAGGAGTGTGTTTAGATCTGGGATTTTTGATTCTGGCCAATCACTGAGGAAGAGGTCACAATGTTACCTTAGTGCAATAGGTATTAACAGAAAAAAAATCCAGATAAAGTGTGGGCTTATAGTAGATTCAAATCATGCATCAGTCACAAGTGAAAATAAACTGTTTGGTTTCATCCTCACCCTGTTTGCTTATTTTGCTGTGAATTTGTTACATGTATAATCTCCATTCAGTAAAAGCCTCATGCCTGTAATACTAGTGGGGGATGGCTGATCTGGATTAAGGAGTACTGGCATAATTTTTTTTGGCGGGGGGGGGGGGGGCGGCGGGAAGGTGACACATACCTGCCTGAACAATACATGCTCATGCTAATATATCTCACTTTTGTAAGGAGTAAATTCACTCACAAATTTTAAATCACTTGAAACAGAAAAGAAAATCTTTGTAGCTCTGTGATCATCAGATGTAATTTCTACTCAAAAATCAACTATTTAACAACAACAACAAAATCACTACCCCCAACACACACACACACACACACACACACACTCTGAAAATGTGCCACAGCCAATACTTAAAAAATTTGTCTTGAGGAAGGCAGCCAAATGCTAGCTTTGGTTACACCAGTGTAAATACAGAATAATTCCACTGAGTATTCACTGTGCTGTTCATTTTAAGGTGAAAGACTAGAGAAACCATAATTCACTTGATGTATTCATTCTATTCCTGCTAATATTTTATTCATACCAACCTTCATTAATAAAGATGAAACTTTAGACTCACAATTGCTTCGTTTACAAAACCACCCATCCTTTTTCCATATCATTTAAGCACAAACACTTAATAAACAATTTTCTAAAAAAATCGCACATACCAAAATTGCATATTTTGAATTTGTAAAATTCACTGAACAAACTTTCACGAAGTGTACCCTATTTCTGTCTCCCAGCAAAGCACAAGCTAAAAACTGAAGCTGAGACCTTTAAAATAAAAGAAGCTGTACTCTCCCGTTAAACAAACAAATAATACACCTTCATAAAGGGTAATTTGTTCAAAAATGCAGGTGGATAAATAACTTCAGACAAGATTTAGTATAAATAATGTTTGCTCAACTAGTACTTATGCCATAAAAAAATAAAAGTTTGTCTTCCTTTTTCAAGAACTGAGTAGTGATCAAAAGAGTTGCTGATATACAAGGATTAAGAACCTACCCAGGAGCTGATCATTTTGGCATGAAATTGGTGCAGAAGAGGGATATTGTATGAGTTTAAATGTTTTTCCTGGGAATAATTTTTCTAGCACGTTTTGCAAAGTTATAGCCATAGATAGCTGTCTCCTTTCTGAATGCCAGGTATGGGACTGAGGAATACAAAATGGAATAGAGCACACTGCATTTTAAAGTATGAATATTAACCTACTTGAGAAATGGTCTAACACTGTATATTGCAATATATTACAGTTCTTCAGCATAAAGCTGCAAAATTTAAATGATAGTCCCACTGCGTAAAGCAAAGAAGAAACTTCCCTCATAAAATTATATTTTTGAATAAGAGCTAACCCACAAAAAATCTTGAGGTTTTCTTTATTGCACTCATACAAAGACTGTAAAACAGGCAAATGTCGGAATCAGAAATTAGGTCAGCCATGCATTTCAGCAGGCTCTTAACAGTACAAGAAACTCACACTAACAAAACAATGCACTGTGTTAAGTAATACAATATGGCGTTCTGGTCAGATGATGCCTACATCATTAATACCAGATTAAACCCCATATTTGCCTGTTGTGTAATGTGTTATGCAGTGTAGCATTTTAACCTAATTTCTGGTTTATCCTTCCAACAACACTCTTCATGTGGAGAAGGAAAACCAGCACCTTTTATGAGAGACATTATTTGAAAAGATCAAGAGAACCTACTTTGTCAAGAGCTTCAGTTAGGCATTTTATGGTCATTCCAATGTTAATATTATTAGTATTGTACTATCGGGGCCTTCTACTCCACTGTCTTGCATCTTGTCTAGTCATTTATACTTGTGATCAGTGAGTGCAAAATCGGTGTCAAATAGCTGATCTAGTAGCATGCCACGCCCACACCCCCCTCATGTCCCAGGAGGGTAGATGATTACAAGGGGCGAGGCAGTAGAGCACTATGTCCTCTAACTGTACACTAGCATGGAGTCTTACTAAGGCAGAAATATTAGCAGGCTACAGTTCCATTACATGCTAACATGTAACGTGGATGTAAATTGAGTTTTCCTTACAAGACGATGCTTCAGATTAACAATTTTAATACCGCATGCGTTTGGAATTACTATTCCTTTCTATTACACCCCACTTTCACTGATGTCCAGGAGCTGAATGTTTATAATAAGCGTTTGTAAACCAGGTTCTCTGAATATTGCATATGGTTCTGCATGTGCTTTTCTTAGTGGAAAAAAGGAGGTATCAAATGTGTCACCTCTGGGGTATTTTCTTTGTTATGCCCACGCAAATTACAGTAGATAAAAGCAGGCACAGTGCACCAGGAGCTTTATCTTCACATGTAACCTTACATATACTAACTTAACAATCAGGCATATATATGCCATTCTTTAGAAAACAGACATTTGGCGGGGGGAGAGAGGAGAGAATCTAGCACAAAGGAAGATATGTGCTCTGTATTGTATTTTCGAATTAGAATGGCGTTCATAATGAGCCAGTTTTTCCTCAGTTGCACTGGTGCACCACCACTGACTTCTTTCATGTGCCTAACAGTTAGAATAAGATTCTCCAGTGTTATTACACAGGACTGAACTACCTCAAATTAACTATTAAAAAGCATATTAGTAATAGATTAGAGGTCATTGTTCACTGCTTACAACTGTGTAATTGTCCATTCTTCATACTAGTAATACAAATCAGGCAAACCAATAGTTTTTTTTCTGCCACAAGTCCCACTCTGACCCTTTAAAAAAAAAAAAAAATCCAGACTTTCATCCAGATTCTGATACCCTTACTCATGCTGAATACCTTACTCCACAAGAAGTCCCACAAAAGGTGATGAACCTTCTTATTAAGTGAGGTGTTAGCATAAGTATCCTAATTTGGCCCTTTATGAGCAAAGAACTGCAGTCATGTGGGCTTTGTAATGTCAATGTGCAGTAAAAAATATATCATTTTCTCTTGGTAGTTTCACATTTGGCCCTAAGAGGAATCAAGGTTTATACTACTGAAAGGAGGCACAGGGCCCGATTATGATCTCACACAGGTTTTACACCAGTCTGACTCCAGGGGGTTAGGAGAGGCAGCATGGTCAAGTGGCCTGGGTTCTGTTCCCAGCTCTGCCACTGACCTCATCTGTGACCTTGGGCAAGTCCCTTTCCCCTCTCAACCTGTTTCCCATCATTGGTCTGTCCTATCTATCTAGAGCATGAACCCTTTCTGATGAGAGCTGTCTCTTGCTAGATATTTGTACAATGCTTGGCACAGTAAGACCTCGATATCTGTTCGGTCATCTAGGCATCCGTAGAGTTACTGTCAATAATGACACAGCTGCAACTATGACTCAACATGGAGGCAAGGCTGGTCCCATATTCTAAAAAGTAATTTGCTATCCAGTCCTTGCAGGAAGAATGCCCAGCACTTCTATGACCCATCCCTTCACTAATCCCCAGGGAGGCCAGAGCCTTGAGAAGCCTGCCTGACAGACTGGAGGTGAAACAGCATGTCCACTGTTTACACTTCAAAGCCAGACTTCATGGCAGGGCTTACACAGCAGGGTTTTGGCTGCACTTTTAGGTAGCCCTACTTCTTCACTTCCTTGCTCCTCCGCTTGGATCTTGCTTTAACAAAACACTTGGAAAGGACACTTCACTACAGGTGGAAACAAAATGAAAGTATATGACAAAACACACATCACATATGAAACACAATCGCTTGTAAAATGTTTCCTTTTAAGAACTATTATGCAACTTTCAAACTTATTTTAATTAATGTGCAATTTAAAATATATAAAAAGCCTTACCAACTAAATGAATTTTTCTTTTTTACAGTTCCCCTTCACCCCCCATTAAAAAGAATATGTATGGACTGGCATTGGAATATCTTTACTGAGTCTTACACTGATTCTCATGTTCAATTCTACTTATAATATAGCATTTTGATTTTAATCTACTGTATTTAAAGACAGAGTGATCATATCATATACTTTTACAGTATAACCAGCTAAATAGATGTCTTTAGTCTCATAACATGATAAAAATCATTAGAAGTTACAGTCCATTTGATCAATGAGGATGGTGACACATGCAGTCTTCCTCAATGCTGTTACCATCAGATGCTCATTATGATTTTCTCTGTACTCTGCTGAGAGGTCTCACATTTCGCCTTTTAGGATTGTCTTCAGACTGTCAAACAGCTGTCTGGTGTCAAGCGTTCTGTAGTAATTGGTCAACGTTGCAGTGCATCATCTCACTCAAGCCTGTCATCACCACCACCTTCCCAACCCTTAAATTATCCCATCAGAGTATTCTGGGAGCAGACCCTTTTCAGCCGCAGGAAATCACAGTGAAACGCTTGGAAATGCAAGACATATTGTGGAGGACAATACCAAGGAGAAAAACCAAGACGCACGCCACCAAGATCACAGTGCAAACACCTGACCAGGTGGAGCTTTTCACAACGCCCCTCCTGTCTTGCTCCTCCTCTCCGACTTCCTGCGGGATCCCTCTTTGCAGGGGCTGCTGCTCAGTTGGGATTGTCATCACAGTGACTGACTTTTGCTGACTACCTGGCAGGAGGCGACAGCCAATGTCTCCTGGCAACAGCGCTCTCTCCTTGGAGATGGGCAAGGGCAACATGTAGCACCCATTGCTAGGAAGTTTGATGAAGACTGGAGTGTGCTCTGAAGTATGGGGAATTGCAATCACAGCAATCACCTCTGGGTCATCGGGCAGCTGGGATACAGAAAATCCCGGTGGCAGTTTAGTGATACCTCGGCACCAGGGACATCTCAGGTCCTTCTGGCTTGCCCTCATCTGTTGAAGGCAAACAGAACAGCAGGTATGCTTACAGTCCAGCAACTTGGGCCTCCGTCTGGGACTGTAATAATTGAAACAAATTTGACATTCCAGCAGAGAGTCCTGGGACAGTGTCTCCATTGTAGCGCTAATGGAGAAAACACCCAAGTATCTTACAGTCTTGCTGTATAGTCCAAAATCTGAAGCCTGGTGTAGTTCCTCTCTTCCTGCGACTTCTTCCTTTTATCTCACCAGTGAAGGACAATGGTTAGGCAGTTTGTAGATGAGCATCTGACTTTAATCTTTTGGTATCTGAACAAAACAGAAAATTCAAATGAACCAGGTTAATTAGGAAGACCAAACAAAATGCAGAGAGAAAAAAAAACAGATTTTAAAATGCAGGAGAATAGAATCTTCATCTCTTAAGATGATTAATAACTAATGTCCTTTTTTAGATCCAAATTTTCAGGTCAGTCTTTACTGGGCTTCCATTTTTGTAGCGACATGTAACCACCAACACAATTTTGCAATGGCAGTTTATGCCTGCAAAAAATGGAGGCTAGAATCTGAAACCCTGGCCCTTAGCCCATCTTTCACTTAACACATTTTTAGAATTTCCCAATTCTAAACATTTCTGCACCTTAATAATCATTTCCATTTAAGCTTTTAAGCCCTTAAGAATTTTTAGCTTTTCCATCCACGACTAAGTCTGTACATGAGATAGGAAATGCAAATGCTTAAAAAGAATAAATTTTTCTAGGCACCTAAATTATGCCAGTAAAACATATGCATGAATGAGCAAACAACTAATTTCACTGGTGTTACCCTAAAAACCCCTCAATGCCAACTGACAAAGGGATCACTGTTCTGTAACAGTAACTCTTGACAGGCCTGACAAACTCACTACACCTAACACATTGCTTTCATAGCACTTACCGAAAAAGGGTCAAGTGAGGTTTCTAATAAAAGCTTATGTCATACTGATACTCATAATCATTGTGAGATGTACTTACAGCTTAATTTAAGGATTCTGTGTGTATGTACTGAAAATATGTTTTAGAGACTGTGTCCCAGGCTGGGTAGGCAAACAGGTATTTTTACCAGACAAAGAGATGCATCTCCCTTGGTAGATTATGCATTGTAAGCCAATACAGTGAGAGCCCCATTTTGCATACAACATGGAGCCAGCACACCAGGGAATGAACCACAGGGGATCATCCTGACTCTGCAAGCAACACAATGAATTCTTAAGTATATAAGGAGCGGGGGAGGGGGAAAGATATTTTGTTATCCTTCACTGAAGAAGCAAAAAGGACAGCGCTTTCTGTATGCATGAAATGGAGGATCCCAGCCAGGTTGTCTGAAGAAGCAGGGGAATTGCTTAGGTGAGATAAACTACTTTAGACAAAGGTTTTAGCCTGATATAGTTAAGTTTAGGCTCTAAGAAACATGTTATACTTTTGTTTTATATGTAATCATTTGTGTTTCCATCATTGTCCTTCTTCACTTGTCTTAAATCTTAGCCTTTGAAAATAAACTTATGATTGTTTTCACTGTAAACACACCTCAGTGCTGTGATGTTATATTGGAGCTGATATTCATTCAGTTGAATCAAACAAGCTGGTGTGTGCACTGTTTCTCTGGGGACAGCTTAGGTGGTAATTTCTGTGAGTGTCCTGTGACAGGGGCTGGACTCTACAGGCAAACACTTCAAAGGGGATTAGGGTGCACCTCCTATTAACCTTGCAAGGCAAAGCAAGAGCTGAAAGAGCCCTTAGGAGATTGTTTGGGTGGCTAACAAACTGGTGGTGTCAGGGAGTGGACATCCAGTTAAGCACAAGCAAATCTTCCTCTCACTGAGGCAGGAGGATAACAAGGTTACTCTCACTCCTGGGCACCCCAGAAAAGCATCCCAACTGAGAAATGCATATTTGTATGCAAATAAAAGGGAACTATCTGCTTTTCAGTAACATTAATTCTTTGTATAGCTACAAGAATACTTTGTGGGCAGAACTGGAGTGCTTTCCTTTGAAAATTTAGCACAATAACGTCAATGGAAACTGAGCTCAAGACTGTAAGCCGTATACGACCCAGATGGCAAAAAGCCATTAAGTTGTGTATAGTGATATAGTAATGCACTATATTAACATATTAAAGAACAAATATTTATTAATACTGTTCTCCAGCATTAATAATTGTACTAGTTCTATGTACTTTTCAAGATAATTCTTTGATGTTTCCGCCTATTTCTTAGTTCAGTACATTAAAGATCATTTATTTCCTTCACTATTATTCCATGGGATTTTTGTTTTGTTTGCCTATGATTTTGCAGGGATTGTGAGGCATGGGGTGGGGACATTATATTTTTCATAGATTTAATCCCAGAAGGGACTGTGAGCATGTAACCTACTATATAATTCAGGCCCTCGGACTTCCCTGAATTAATTCCTATTTGAACTAGAGCGAGTCTTTTAGAAAAACATCCATTCTTGATTTTAAAATTGCCAGTGATAGAGAATCCACCACAGTCCTCAGTAAGATGCTCCAATGGTTAATTACCCTCGCTGTTAAATAATTGTACCTTATTTCCAATCTGAATTTGTCTACCTTCCTTTCCCCAAAGATCTCAAAATGTGATCACAGATTTATTTTGACAGACCAGCTAGAACATGCAGTTAGTCTAATTCCAGGAGAAGATTGCTTAGGAACATTTAAGAATGGGTTAAATATTAGCCTCTGTCATCTAACCCATTGACCTCTACTGAAGCAGAGTTCCTGACATCATTTTGGAGATTCAACATTTGACATAATGGCAGCACAATGAGTAATTTTACCTCAAAATATACTGAAAGCCCCACAGTACTCATTCCTTCTGCCACAGCTCAATTTTAAAAAGTAAGTCATCACCTGTAGTCAGAATTAAATAGGGAAACAGCTATCACCCATTTGGCTCACTGTGTGTTGGTGAGGACAGATGGTAAATCACATGAGATTTTACAACACTTATGTACCATTTCAGTTTAATGAATGTGTCAACAGTTAAGTGTTCCAACTGAGAGCTTCTTTGGCATGGGATTACTATCTATCTCTATGCTTCCTAAATCAGGCAAAAGGTGCCGAGTTATTCAAAATGAACAGCTGGTCCAAAGGTTTAGTCAGGCTGGACTCTTCCCAGAGCAGAGGTTTGCACAGCCTGTGGAGCCAGTCAGGTCTCATATGAGGTCATTGCTGACTTCTGCAGCAGTCAAAAATGTTGTTTTATCATTAGTTGCTCCGATTATCAAGTGACAGCCAAGAAAAAGTTGCTTACAGAGAAGAGCCAGTAAAGACTGTCAGAGTATCCATAGGGCTCTGAAGGAGAGGGGGAACATGACAATGAAATCAGACATACAGACAGAGCAACTGGAATTATGATTAATAACCCTGAATGGTGCAGATCTGACAGCAAGCTCTACAGGGCTGAGAGACAACTAGTAATATTAATAAAAACTAATGGGGTAAAAAATCCACAAGCACCAAAACAGAAGTGTCAGAAAGGTGCAGAAGCAGATGAGAACCAGAGAGGAATATGTAAAGCAGATGAATCCTGCAATGGGAGATCAAAGTGAAATGGAAGAAGGGACGGCTGAGAACGTGACAGAATGTCCCCCCACACACACATACACATCCCAAGAATTCAGGCTGTTATCTGGAGTAGGTAACAGTTTTTAAGATTTGAGAAAGGATGTGTGATTAGAGAGCAATGGAAGAGGAAGAGCTCTGAAGATGCTACAATAAATAATTGCAGTTTGCCAGGCTTGACATCTGCTCAGCTAGGGTATGTCTACACTACAAAATTAGATCAAATTTATAGAAGTCGGTTTTGTAGAAAGAATTTTTATACAGTCGAGTGCGTGTGTCCCCACACAAATGCTCTAAGTGCATGTAGTCGGCGGAGTGTGTCCACAGTACCGAGGAAACCATTGACTTCCGGAGTTTTGCACTGTGGGTAGCTATCCCACAGTTCCCGCAGTCTCCACCGCTCATTTGAATTCTGGGTAGAAATCCCCGTGCCTGATGGGGCTAAAACATTGTCGCAGGTGGTTCTGGGTACATATCGTCAGGCCCCCGTTCCCTCCCTCCCTCCCTCCCTCCCTCCCTCCGTAAAAGCAAGAGCGGACAATCGTTTTGCACCTTTTTTCTTGAGTTACCTGTGCAGACGGCAGACCATGGAGCCCGCTCAGCTAACCGTGACCGTATGTCTCCTGGGTGCTGGCGGACATGGTACTGCATTGCTACGCAGCAGCAGTTTATTGCCTTTTAGCAGCAGACAGTGCAGTATGACTGGTAGCCGTCATCGACGTAGTCCTGGGTGCTCTTTTAACCAGGCACCTGGGTAAACATGGGAGTGACTCAGCCAGGTCATTTCCCTTGTTTCGTCTCCTGGCGATTGAGTCCTTCCGGCAGTGCACTATCTTTTAATCTGCAGCCAGCACAAGATGATGGCCAGCAGTTATACTGTACCGTCTTCTGCCAAGCACCCAGGAGGTGACGATGGCTAGCAGTCGTATTGCACAGTCTGCTACCAGCAAGATGTATAAAGAAGATGAAGTGGCTCAAAACAAGAAATAGACCAGATTTGTTTTGTATTCATTTTCTCCTCCCTCCCTCCCTCCCTCTGTGAAATCAATGGCCTGATAAACCCAGTTTTGAGTTCTATCCTTGAGGCGGTCATTCAGTTTCTCGCAAAGCCACCCCCTTTGTTGATTTTAATTCCCTGTAAGTCAACCCTGTAAGCCATGTCGTCAGTCGCCTCTCCCTCCATCAGGGCAACAGCAGACAATCGTTCCACGCTTTTTTTCTGTGCAGACGCCATACCACGGCAAGCATGGAGCCCGCTCAGATCACTTTGGCAATTAGGAGCACATTAAACACCACACGCATTATCCACCAGTATATGCAGCACCAGAACCTGGCAAAGCAAAACCGGGCGAATAGGTGACGTCAGCGTGGTTATGAGAGTGATGAGAAAATGGACACAGACTTCTCTCAAAGCACATGCCCTGGCAACGTGGGCATCATGGTGCTAATGGGGCAGGCTCATGTGGTGGAACGCCAATTCTGGGCCCAGGAAACAAGCACAGACTGGTGGGACCGCATAGTGTTGCAGGTCTGGGACGATTCCCAGTGGCTGCGAAACTTTCGCATGCATAAGGCTCTTTCATGGAACTTTGTGACTTGCTTTCCCCTGCCCTGAGGCGCAAGAATACCAAGATGAGAGCAGCCCTCACAGTTGAGAGGCGAGTGGCAATAGTTGTGGAAGCTTGCAACGCCAGACAGCTACCGGTCAGTCGGGAATCAATTTGGAGTAGGCAAATCTATTGTGAGGGCTGCTGTGATGCAAGTAGCCAACGCAATCAAAGATCTGCTGATATCAAGGGTAGTGACCCTGGGAAATGTGCAGGTCATAGTGGATGGCTTTGCTGCAATGGGATTCCCTAACTGTGGTGAGGCCATAGAAGGAACCCATATTCCTATCTTGGCACTGGAGCACCAAGCCAGCGAGTACATAAACCGCAAGGGGTCTGTTTCAATAGTGCTGCAAGCACTGGTGGATCACAAGGGACGTTTCACCAACATCAGCGTGGGATGGCCGGGAAAGGTACACGACGCTCGCATCTTCAGGAACTCTGGTCTGTTTCAAAAGCTGTAGGAAGGGACTTTCTTCCCAGACCAGAAAATAACCGTTGGGGATGTTGAAATGTTTATAGTTATCCTTGGGGACCCAGCCTACCCCTTAATGCCATGGCTCATGAAGCCATACATAGGCAGCCTGGAGAGTAGTCAGGAGCTGTTCAACTACAGGCTGAGCAAGTGCAAAATGGTGGTAGAATGTGCATTTGGACGTTTAAAAGCGCACTGGTGCAGTTTACTGACTCAGTTAGACCTCAGCGAAACCAATATTCCCACTGTTATTACTGCTTGCTGTGCGCTCCACAATATCTGTGAGAGTAAGGGGGAGACATTTATGGTAAGGTGGGAGGTTGAGGCAAATCGCCTGGCTGCTGGTTACGCACAGCCAGACACCAGGGCGGTTAGAAGAGCATAAGAGGGTGCGGTGCGCATCAGAGAAGCTTTGAAAACCAGTTTCATGACTGGCCAGGCTACGGTGTGAAAGTTCTGTTTGTTTCTCCTTGATGAAACTCCCCACCCCTTGGTTCACTCTACTTCCCTGTAAGCTAACCACCCTCCCCACTTCCCTTCGATCACCGCTTGCAGAGGCAATAAAGTCATGGTTGCTTCACATTCATGCATTCTTTATTAATTCATCACACAAATAGGGGGATAATTAGCAAGGTAGCCCAGGAGGGGTGGTGGAGGAGAGAAGGACAAGGCCACACAGCACTTTAAAAGTTTAAAATTTATTGAATGCCAACCTTCTGTTACTTGGGCAATCCTCTGGGGTGGAGTGGCTGGGTGGCTGGAGACCGCCCCACCCCGTTCTTGGGCATCTGGGTGAGACGGCTATGGAAGGAGGGCAGTTGGTTACACAGGGGCTGTAGCGGCAGTCTGTGCTCCTGCTGCCTTTCCTGCAGCTCAGCCATACGCTGGAGCATATTAGTTTGATCCTCCAGCAGCCTCAGCATTGAATCCAGCCTCCTTTCATCACGCTGCCGCCACCTTTCAGCTTCAGCCCTCTCTTCAGCCCGCCACTTCCTCTCTTCTGCCTTCCACCTCTCCTCCCAGTCATTTTGTGCTTTCCTGCACTCTGACATTGTCTGCCTCCATGCATTTGTCTGTACTCCGTCAGTGTGGGAGGACAGTATGAGCTCAGAGAACATTTCATTGCGAGTGTGTTTTTTTCGCCTTCTAATCTTCGCTAGCCTCTGGGAAGGAGAAGATCCTGTGATCCTTGAAAAACATGCAGCTGGTGGAGATAAAAAAAGGGACAGTGATATTTAAAAAGATACATTTTATAGAACAATGGGTACACTCTTTCACGGTAAACCTTGCTGTTAACATTACATACATAGCACATGTGCTTTCATTACAAGGTCACATTTTGCCTCCCCACACCGTGTGGCTAACAGCAGGGAACATTTCTGTTCAGCCATAGGCAAACAGCCCAGCAGGAACAGGCACCTCTGAATGTCCCCTTAAGAAAAGCACCCTATTTCAACCAGGTGATCATGAATGATATCACTCTCCTGAGGATAAGAGAGAGAGAAAAAGAACGGATGTTGTTTGAACGCCAGCAAACATACACTGCAATGCTTGTTCTACAATGATTCCTGAGTACGTGCTACTGGCCTGGAGTGGTAAAGTGTCCTACCATGGTGGACGGAATAAGGCTGCCCTCCCCAGAAACCTTTTGCAAAGGCTTTGGGAGTATATCCAGGAGAGCCATGAATGCCAGGGCAAATTAATCATTAAACATGCTGGCTTTTAAACCTTGTATAGTATTTTAAAAAGGTACACTCACCAGAGGTCCCTTCTCCACCTGGCGGGTCCAGGAGACAGCCTTGGCTGGGTTCGGAGGGGTACTCGCTCCAGGTCCAGGGTGAGAAACAGTTCCTGGCTGTTGGGAAAACCGGTTTCTCTGCTTGTTTGCTGTGAGCTATCTACAACCTCATCATCATCGTCTTCCTCGTCCCCAAAACCTGCTTCCATGTTGCCTCCATCTCCACTGAAGGAGTCAAATAACATGGCTGGGGTAGTGATGGCTGAACCCCCTAAAATGGGATGCAGCTCATCATAGAAGTGGCATGTTTGGCGCTCTGACCCGGAGCAGCCATTCACCTCTCTAGTTTTCTGGTAGGCTTGCCTCAGCTCCTTAAGTTTCACGCGGCACTGCTTTGGGTCCCTGTCCATGCCCTGGGAGATTTTCACAAATGTTTTGGCATTTCGAAAACTGGAACGTAGTTCTGATAGCATGGATTCTTCTCCCCATACAGTGATCAGATCCCGTACCTCCCGTTTGGTCCATGCTGGAGCTCTTTTGCAATTCTGGGACTCCATCATGGTCACCTCTGCTGATGAGCTCTGCATGGTCACCTCTGCTGATGAACTCTGCATGGTCACCTGCAGCTTGCCACACTGGCCAAACAGGAAATTGAAATTCAAAAGATCGCGGGCCTTTTCCTGTCTACCTGGTCAGTGCACCTGAGTTGAGAATGCTGTCCAGAGCGGTCACAATGGAGCACTCTGGGATAGCTCCTGGAGGCCAATACCATCTAATTGCATCCACAGTACCCCAAATTCAACCCAGCAAAACCAATTTCAGCGCTAATCCCCTTGTCGGGGTGGAGTAAGGAAATAGATTTTAAGAGCCCTTTAAGTCGAAAAAAAGGGCTTCGTCATGTGGACGGGTGCAGGGTTAAATCGATTTAAAGCTGCTAAATTCGACCTCAATGCCTAGTGTAGACCAGGGCCTAGTGCGATGTCAGAGACTAGGCTGGTCTCCAGACTATCGTTCCTTGGGTCAACAGGAAGTTAGAAATGATAAGGCGCCAACTTCCTGTTTCCAGACAAGCAATAAGGAGGGATTGGCATTTCCTGCTCTTTTTGCAGCCAGTTGCAGTGTGGGATGATGGTATTGCACAAGATAGAGGTAAAATTCATAAGGTGTATGTTGCAGCTAGTGCAGTATATTTGGAGGAACTTGATAAGAGAACATGGAAAAGGAATGACAGATCAGAACAAAATGAGGCTTATGCAGTGAAAGATCTGCAAGAACCCTAGTTAGACTGGCTCAGAACTGACCCCAGCAACAGGATCAGGTATGGGCCCACTGCAAAAAAATAAAGAGATTAAAAAGTCTCGTGTGTGCAATGAGATTTGGTCAATCAATATAGAATACAATAGTATTTATTTGCCTGTTAACATAATAATCCTGTCATGTAAGCATGATATCAATGATATTGGGCCACTGAAGTCAAGGAGAGTTTTCCATTAATTTTTTCAATGGATTTTGGCTCAGGCCTACAGTTAAGAATTATTTTCATGCACAGTTCATAGCTTAGTCAAAGTTCTAAATTATATTAACTTTAAAACCTGTGAAAAATAAATTAAAAAAAAATACTTGTAGAATGAAATACAATATGCAGAAGATTAAATATAACAACACATTTCAAAGGCTGATTTATGGGCCTGGATATGCCACTGACCGCTTCAAACTTTGGACAAATTTATGCGTGCTCATATATACCATACAGCAAGGTTAATATAAAACTTTTAACAAGGAAGCATATTATAGCAGTTCACCTTTATGAAGGAAGGTTCATTATGTAAACTCCCCAAACACATTAAGAATTCTTTGAAAGCATTACAGATGATTTATGATGAAGAGAGTTCCATTAATTTCAGGTGCCCTAAGGCTAGAAAGCAGATATGGGGGAAACAGCCTTTTCTCAACAGGGGAACTAATTGCTAGAATCATCTGCCCTCAGATATGAAAGGAAGTGTCTGTTGGAGTCTCTTCAATTTAGCCAAGACGGAAAAATTATATATTAAAAAGTTTGGCAATGTTTTCACATTTGTGCATGTTTTAATAATTTTATATTATAGCTTTGCTGTTGTTGTGCATGCCCAGTGTTTACTATCTGATTTCCTCAGATCTTATTTATGTAACAGAGCATCACAAACATTAATGAATTTATTCCTCCCAGCACCTTTGTTAGTGAGTATTATCCCCTTCAACATCCAGGGAATGGAGGCACAAAGAAAAGAAGCAATTTGCTCAAGGTCACATAGTAAACTTGCAGGAGTAACAAATGCAACCTGGATTTCTTGAGTCTGAGTCCAATGTCTTCCCCACACCACCACCCTTTAACTGATGAACCATGTCTCAGACAGAGGTGGCAAAAAGAAAAGGAGTACTTGTGGCACCTTAGAGGCTAACAAATTTATTTGAGCATAAGCTTTCGTGAGCTACAGCTCACTTCATCGGATGCAAAGTTACAAATAGAATCTTTGGGGCCAGATTCTGAGTTGCAATCTGGAAGCACAAATAAGCTGGAAGTAGATGGATTTTTCCAACCACAAGATTCCCCGAGCATGGGGGAGTCCCCAGCTGACAGGGAACCCATATAGCACACCGGGCATTTTCCATTGCTTCCAGTGCACACATGAGCTTTCCCATTGACTTTGAAGTCAGGGTGAGCCTGTGAGCTGGTACTTTACAAAACCTGCCCTGAAACACAGTTCACACATAATACAGAATCCTGTGGTTTGGTTTTATGAGCAAATAAATTAACAATGAGACAATAAAGTTCATCATACCTTGTCTCTAGACTTGGCTACTCCCAGGGTTCCTCCCTCCAGATCACTCAAGCCCACACCCGAGATCCTCCCTCTCTGCATAGTATTCACTCTTGTGTAGAGTGAGTATAAAGAGGACGCAAAATGATGCTATTCTGATTTGGTGTCATTTTACACTCAATGGGCCAGATTCTTGGCTATTTAATTGTCATAGCTCTATTGACTTCAATTGAGCTATGACAATTTAAACAAGTTGAGGATCTGGCCCAATTTCCACAAGTGTATACGACTTCGCTAGGTAGAAGATACTGGAAAACCAAGCCCACTGAAGGGCTAGCTACAGCCTGGCTTTTGCTCCAGATGATTGGTGCTGAATAAATTTTGGCAAATATGCAAAAAATTTCCCCCGTATGGTGTGACTGAAGTAGAAGCTGACCAGAACAGTAGGCATGGCCAGGAGAAAGGGGGCACGGATGGAACATCTATCCTAGCCAGTGTAAAGCTCTCTGAAGTTGCTCTACTTTGCCAGTAACCGGGGCCAGGGGCATGAGGGTAGCTTGAAAGTGTAGCTCAGACATAGCCCAAGGCCTGGGCTTAGAAGTTCCCTTGTGGAGAAAACGTGAGACAAAAAACAAACTCTGAAGTTTATAGCTGCAGTCATATGATGCAATTTTTTCTATTTGCCCTCACTGAGGTTTTTCCTCCTTCCTTTTATCTGCAAGACTAGAGAAACTCTCAAAATGTTCACATTCCCTGGTTCCAAGAGTTCATTTTGGTTAGTCATCACTGAGAGTAAGCAGCACTATTCTAACAGCAACAGTACTAGACACCTGTTACATTCCTGTTCACCAAAACATCGATATGCTTATGCCCATGGAGTCAAAACAACACAATTATTGCTGGATGGAAATTGTCAGACAAAATATTGTCAGAAAATGTCAGCGTATCCAAATCAAAACATTCCACGAGAGCATGCAGATTCTGAGGAAATTTCAACAGAAAACAGGCAGGTTTCCTGCCAGTTCACTCACTAAACTTCTCAGCAGCCTGGTGAACTGCTGGGGAGCCCCAATTCCCAGGCTCCCAGCCCCTTGGCAGCTTGGGTTCCCAGGCTCGTCAACAGCCCTCCCCGCCATCAGACTTGGGGCTTCCTTCCCCCGCAGGAGCAGCATGGGCAGATGGAAACCTGGGACAGGTAGCAGTGGCACCAGTACGTTGCCAAATTGAAATATTTCCTTGTGTGCAAACTTCCAAGGTCTAAGTTTTTGTTCCAATTCAAAACGAAACAAAATCTCAAATCCTTGCAATTTCGCTCACGACAGATATTGAATTTTTCAGCCAGCTCAAAGTAAACCCATACTGTTTTGTTATCATTCTCCGTCGTTTGTTGTCGTATCTTAATTATGTCCTAATCACTCTAAAAATACAGAAGAGAAAAAAATTATCTCCCCCACAGAATCAGAAATTAACTTGATAATTCTGGTTAATTTTAATAGGAATGATTGGGAGTAGAAGGGTGTGAATTTATTCCACAACCATCAGAAGTAATTTTGGTCAAGACATCAGGAGTAGGTGACCAATAAGAAATATTTGGAAGCTGTTCCAAATATACTGCCACAGTCCTGCAGTCGAAGATTTGTCTGAATAAGGACTGTAGGATTTGGTTATTTTGTGCTCTAAGTTACAGCTTTTGATTCCAATGCAATATCTTCTTCAAGGAGCTTTTCACGTACACCACTAGAAGGCTGTAGCACTGAAAGCGCGATAGCTGTTTACTGCAAGACTCTCTATTATTTCAGAACAAGAAAGAGAGATACCCACAAGTAAAGCAGCCTCTCACCTGTGCTTTAGAGAACCGTATTAGTTAGATGACAGTTCCCTCTCCCATTAGAGCTCTGTGCTTCATCTGACATTGACGGCGTCTTACTGATACCAGAAGAGAAACTTAATTAAATGCGTGCTCTCTCTCTCTCTCACACACACACACACTTTGGTATTTTACTTACAAATACGCCCCAATTAATCTAAAAGGGAGAGATCTAATTTAAAATAAATCTACGACACACACGTACCTCATCAATATAGGTCAGAGGGTGGTTGAGCTGGAATCAGCTTGAATTAATGTATAAGACAGTCAGTCCAATACATAAGAGAATTCTCCAGCTCTGGGGTTATTGAATGTCTTATACTAAAACTAGGTCAAATCCTACCTGCAAATAAGCCCAAACGATGGAGCAAAGAAGGGATTCAAGGCTAATGTAGTTCCCACAGGGCCTAGGATGCTACAATTTCACAGGTAGCAAAGGAAACAATGCTTTTCAAATGAGAGTTTTAATTGTGACAATTCTACTCTCTTTTCCTGTCACTTAGACTACTACACTTGCTTTCACTCACACTCACATGATTTCCTGAGGAAGTGATTGGTTCATGCCGTTATTCTGGTGTATTTGTTTTCTTCAACTGATAGGAAATGAAGCAATAGGACTGGGGCACAAAAGAAATACATTTTTCCCTACCCAGCTGATAACTATATTAGATAGGACCATGATAAGAACATACTGAGTTATAGATTTCATGATGATAGTTAAAAGAATTCTCTCTCTTTAGATCAGAACTAAATGAAATCATTTATCAGTAGGAGTTTTTTCTTTTTAATGTCAGGTTTCAGAGTAGCAGCCGTGTTAGTCTGTATTCGCAAAAAGAAAAGGAGTACTTGTGGCACCTTAGAGACTAACAAATTTATTTGAGCATAAGCTTTCGTGAGTTACAGCTCACTTCATCAAATACATCCTTTTAATGCATTTCCCCCCCTTTTTCTTCTGCTTTTGTGTGAATTTAGTGCCTGTGAACTGTATTGAGAGCCCAAGAGATTGAAGTCCTCTTTTTACCCAGAGAACAGGTGTAGCATGAGCTATAACCCTCTAGGAGTTTGTCTTTAAAATAAAATTATATATAGTTAGGGCCCTATGAAATTCAGGGTCCATTTTGATCAATTTCACATCATAGGATTTTAAAAATAATAAATTTAATGATTTCAGCTATTTAAATCTGAAATTTCAGGATGTTGTAACTGTGGGGATCCTGACCCAAAAATTAGTTGGAGGGGTGTTGCAAGATTATTATATGGGAGTTGAGGTACTGCTACTCTTACTTCTGTGCTACTGCTGGCGGCGGCACTGCCTTCAGAGTTGGGCAGCTGGAGAGCAGCGGCTGCTGGCTGGGAGACCAGCTCTGAAGTTAGAACCACCAACAGCAGCAGTGCTGAAGTAAAGATGGCATAGTGTGGTATTGCCACCCTTACTTCTGTGCTGCTGCCTGCAGAGCTGGGCCCTCATTAAGTGGGCACCACTCTCCGGCCTCGCAGCTCTGAAAGTGGCAGCACAGAAGTAAGGTGACATGGTATGGCATTAACAACAGTTGCCGCTCTCTGGCCACCCAGCTCTGAGGGCAGCACATAAGTGAGGATGGCAATACTGTGACCCCCCCCAAAATAACCGTGTGATCCCCCTGCAACTCCCTTTTGGGTCCCCCCAGTTTGAGAAACGCTGGTCTCCCCATGAAATCTGTATAGTATAGGGAAAATACACAAAAGACCAGATTTCACAGGCGGAGACCAGATTTCACAGTCCATGATGAGTTTTTCATGGCCGTGAATTTGGTAGAGCCACATATATAGTTAACTAACATGAATCCTTAAGGTTGTACTCTAACATGGTCTAATTTTCTAGTGCAGACAAGCCCGGGCAGTGAGTTAGTACTTCACTCTCCATGTCTTTTCAGTCCCTAACACCTCTGCTAATATTGCCATCTAATACCAATTGCGGTGGTGGCTCTTGTGATGATGTACAAACTAGCTTTCTGCTAATTGGACTGAGATCAGCAAACTTGTTTCCCTCTGGACAGCAATTGCCTGGTAACTTTTGGCACCTGATATTAATACTCTGCTGACTTTCTAATTTAGGGTCCAGTCCAGCTCCTGCTGAAATCAATAAGAATCTTTCCCTGGATTTCAATGAGAGATGGAGCAAGCCCTTGCTGAATAAGTATTTACTATCTCCAATTTCTGAGTGATCCGTTATCCAGATTTCTAAAACCATCTCTCCCCCAATAAAACCCCTTTAAAAAGCTCGTGGTATATACCACATATACAAATTTATTTCACGTTTTACAACCAAAAGGTGCCTACCCTGGCTATTGACATTCTATAAGGTCCCAATTTAGCCAGATCCTTAAGCACATGCCTACCTTTAACCATGCAAGTAATCCTAGTGAAATTTGTGGGACAACTCACAAAGTTGCTCAAAGTTAGGCACCTATGTAAGCACCCTGCTGAGCTGGGGCCCAGAAGCATGATCAATTAGTACAACAGTAATACCCAGTAATCACAGAAGAGATAGATTTATAGATACTAAGTTTAGAAGGGACCATTATGATCATCTAGTCCGACCTCCTGCACAACACAGGCCACAGAATCTCATCCACCCACTCCTGCGAAAAACCTCTCACCTATGTCTGAGCTATTGAAGTCCTCAAATCGTGGATTAAAGACTTCAAGGAGCAGAGAATCCTCCAGCAAGTGACCCGTGCCCCATGCTACAGAGGAAGGTGAAAAACCTCCAGGGCCTCTTCCAATATTCCACTCTCCCCCACAGACCTGTGCCCCTCTGAAAACACACACCCCAAGGCAACTGTACCTTCCCCAAAAAAGCTGGAGCTAATAGGGTGGACTTGGCATCATGCCCTACAGTTTAGCCATTTCAGAGTAAAGGGAGGGGAATGAATGCCAAAGCTGAGAGGCCTTCCCAGAAAATCCCAACACAGTTTGATCCAAAGTCGACTGAAAGACTTCCATTGACTTCAGCAGGCTTTGGATCTGGCCCAAACAGATGTGGAGGGGGGATCTCTAGCTCCAAGCATCTCCACTGATCTGCAACTGAAGCAGCCTCACATGTGGAGAAAGGCATCTCTCAAGTATGCAATATAGCACTCTCCTGTTTGTGGCCATGACTAAAGGCTAAAGACTGTTGGAGATGAGCCTGCCATGTGCATAGTATCACAATTCCACTGTCAGGAAAGAGAAAGATAAATTAGATACCTGAAGGCTAAGCTCAGAGCTGCAAGCTCTGACAATCATGCTTGAAGAAAGCCAGGCATTCTGAAGTTCAAATTCTAAGGAGCACTAAGATAAACAATCCCTGTAGGCATCACTGTAAACCTACAGTTGCACTGCTTCCTGGATACTATATTCGATTCCAACATTCATTCATTTGCTTTGGCCCACAGATGCTTTAGCTGCAAGGCATTTATCAGAACTGCCAATGTTCTCCAAGTCGTATCTCATTCTCTACAGAGCGTTTCAAAGTTCAGGACAGATGATGCTCACTGTATTTCTTTCAATCAGATGCAATCAATGCTTGGCTGCTTTCAAAATCTCCTGGTCTGATGTATTTAATTTGGCTATATTTACCCAACTTCATTGGATTTATACTGTTTGTGAGAGGGAAATGGCATGAGTGAAAATATTGAGAAAAGGCTGTATTATGCCTAATTGCTGCAGGAATCCTAAAACAAACTAATTCCCTTACCTCTTGTTTTGGGGCCTAATCCTGCAGTGTTGACAGATTGGCAATTTACCAGCACAGGATTGGGTTCTTGGCTAGCCTGAAGAGTATAGCAAAGGAGTAATGGATTTCGAGAACGTAGCAAAAACAGATCCTTTACCCCCAAAGATCCACTGTGCCCCAATTTACCAATTTTACTTTAAACTACCACTCCTGGAAACCACACAACACTTGTGAGCACTTAGCTAAACAAACTTACTTTTGATTTATTTTAAGAAAGGGTAAAGATTTAACTAGAAATGAGAGAAAGTGGTGGAAACAAATGGTTACAATATAAAACAAAATCATAACACACACACCTGGTCCTATACTTATTAATAGCTGCCTTTCCTAACTAACAAAGTAGGTTCCTCCCTCCCACCCAAAAACGCTTCTTCTGTTGAAGAGCTGGCTGGTTTTACAAGAACAAGGATCCAAACATTCATGAAAACACTGCCATTCTACAAGGGTTTGTGAATGGATCCAGAAGATCTGTCCCTCCTCTGTGCGATACTGAGTCTTTTTTCCCTAGTCATATTCAGGGTGATCCTCTATTTTGTAATGTTCCTTTTTTACTTGCAAGTAGTGTCGATTGTTAGCAGTTGCCTCTGGTGATTTTTCATTGAAAGTCTAAGGGCTAGTCTACACTAGGAACTTACATTGGTATAGCTACATCTCTGGGGGGGTGGGAGGGTGTGTAAAAAATCCACACTCCTGGGAGAGACATAGCTATACCAATCTAACCCCTGGTGTAGACAGCACCTAGGTCAGTGGAAGAATTCTTCTGTCAACCTAGCTACTGCCTCTTCGGGAGGCTGAGCACCTACACCAATGGAAGAACCCGTCCTGTCAGCATAGATAGTGTCTGCACTGAAGCACAACAACTGCACCTCTGTAGCATTTTAAGTATACACTTAGCATTGTGCAAGGCTAAACAATTGAGCCTTGATTTGCATCACTAGCTAAACAGGTGGGATGACAAATCCTTCCTGCTTGAATGTGCCATCACCAAGACACATTATTATCCCCCAGTGATTAATCTTTATTCCCAGTCCATAAAGCATACTTTCATATACAAATACATTATTCCTCAAATAGTATCCATACATTCATCACACGATGATTAGGAATCTCAGCAAGTTATGAGCTTTCTGTAGATACCTTATATGTTACTCTCTATGGAGAAATATCCTGTAAGATGTGTTTGGTGTGATGAGTTTGTCAGGTCTGAGACAAGAGTAGTTTGCAAAGAACAGGAGACCCTTCTCTTAGGAGCGTCTGTGTCAGAATCACCCCATCAGTTTATTTGGTACAATATTCACCTGATGTAAACTTGCTATTGTTTTCCTTAGATCTGTCAGGTCCCAGATATATGAGATCCAACTACAGAGGGCATAAAATTCTAGGCTATGAGCATCAAAAGTGAAAAAGGGTTAGTTCATGAAGTCAACTGAAGTAGTCTTAAGAAGTAAAGAGTGATCTCTGTCCTCGAACTGGTTCATGTGCCTTTAACAATTACAGGTAAAGTCCAGACTGGCATTTGGTGCCTAAACTTGGATTGTAGCAGAATGCCTGTCTGAAGCAATACGGGTGAGGCCTTTTTTTTTTTTTTTTTTACCCATAATCAAAGCATTATATACAGAAAATGATCCTTGCTTTAAATAGCAGTTAAAAGTTGAAGGCCCCTCAAGCAGGCTTTGCAAACACGTGTCGGAGTGTGGGGACTCAGCCAGTATTCGTGATCTGAAGCTGAAAGCTGCTTCTAATAAATCCATACTATTGCGTTAAAGAACTGGGTCAACACATTTTCACTCTTATGCTAGTAAGTGATGCAGTCAGTGCAGGGGAGTCCTGGGAGTACTAACACAACAAAAGAGGAAGAGACAGAGGGCGTGTCTATACATACAGTGCTGCAGCTGTTCCAATAGAGCTGAGCCATTGCAGCACATCTGGTGAAGACGCTCTGTGTTGACAGGAGAGAGCTCTCCTGCCAACACAGTAGCTGTGCACATGAGCACTTATGTCAGTGTAACTTATGTCTCTGAGGGGGGTGAAATATTCATACCCGTGAGCAACATAGGTTTTACCAACGTAGGCTGTAGTGTGAAATAGCCAGAATGTGTCCACACACATGCCCATGGAGTATATACAACAAAGTGTTGTCCTTGTAGCACAATATGATTAACTGCAGCACAAAGTGTTTATGGCTTAACAGACAATGCTGAGATCTAACAGTTACCATAACCAAGTCGTAAGATTAAAGTGACTTTTCAGCCTGGTTGGGTAAAATAATCTTAAAGGTGATCTGTGGAGAACAAAAACCCTCCATTTTATACCCTTTTTGCTCTGTTTATGATATATAAAGAAGCCTGGCACATTCTTTTTAAAATGTTTGTTTTTCTTCTGCTTGCTTTACATTATAAATATCAAGTCTTGACTTTCTTTCTTTGCTTGAAGACTCCTTGGGAGACTTCTGAGATCACAAGTGACAAGAAACTAAAACCTGAGCAATGCAGAGGGAGAGGAATTTTTAGGGCTTGTCTTCACTAATAATGACAGGTTTCAGAGTAGCAGCCGTGTTAGTCTGTATTTGCAAATAGAAAAGGAGTACTTGTGGCACCTTAGAGACTACGATGAAGTGAGCTGTAGCTCATGAAAGCTTATGCTCAAATAAATTTGTTAGTCTCTAAGGTGCCACAAGTACTCCTTTTCTTTCTTCACTAATAAGTTAACTCAAGTTACAATTTGAATGTTGCTCCTATCTCAAGTCCCATCCATGCATGAAAACCTTTAACTCAAGTGCCGGTGGAGTTTTTAACTCACACTGGCTAGCACAAAGGTGAGGCTAAAACCTGAGTGAGCACAACTTGTCAGTTGCCAAAACAACCACTCTGCACTGTGAATGCAGGCTAGTGCCACTCAAGTGCTGATAGTCCTCCAAATGCCTTCTCATAATTCCCCCCATGTGCCCAGAAAGGACAGACAAGTTCTCCTACTGTTCACTGAGAAAGAATTCATAGAATGGCTCATCTTACTGCAGTGCTAAGAATCATGGGAGTGCCCCCAGAAGTTCTAACAACATCCATGAGTTACACAGATGTTATTTCACAGCATAGCCACTCTCACTTAAGCGCAGCCAGCTCAAGGAGAGTTAATTTGAGTGTAGATAGCTCAAATTAGCTCTCCATCTTTAATTAGACTGTTTTAAATTATTTTATGCTAATCTCTATTTAACTCAAACTCCTGACAAAAATTTGGAGAAAAGTTCCAATCCTGAAGGATTCAGTACCTCCACCCCATAAATCAGGAGTGGTAAAAACGGCTACCTAGGGATTGCCAACCCTCCAGGACTGTCCTGGAGCCTCCAGGAATTAAAGATTAATCTTTAATTAAAGATTATGTCATGAGATGAAACTTCCAGGAATACATCCAACCAAAATTGGCAACCCTAAAAATTCTCTAGTTCTCTAAAGATTCCTCCAGCAAACACCAGAGAGAACAAATTTAATAATCCTGATATTTCTGTCATAAAAAGAAGACAAAGGGGAATCTTTATACATCATGAAAGAGCAAAAAGGAAAAAAAAAAAAACCATAACTTTTAAAATCTTCTTTATAGGTTGCTTAGTAAAAGAAGTAATCAACCATATAATTTACTGGGTGATGTCTGCAACTAACTCATAACAGTTATATAGATTGGAGCAGGAGGGGAGAGAAAAGGTTATCTAAAAATGAAAACCCGAGTAGCTTTGACTTGCCAGTGCCTTAGTGTCTGTGGAAATCTTCTTACTACATGGCAAAGCAACCATCATATCCAACCAGTATTACAATTATAATTAACAATTATAAAGGGTGAAATCCTGCACAAATCCTACCAGTAGGTATTTAGAAACTAAGGTGATGGGTGCCTAACAAATGAACACGTGGCCAGACCCCACTGTAGTCTATATAGGTTCTTATACTGCACTCATCACTGTAGTATCTGAGTGCCTTCCAATAGTGCAGGGAGCTTAGGTGGCATAAATTCATGTAGCACCTCTGAAGTAAAAGGCTCTATCTACACTGATTTTATACTAGCTAAACTCCTGGCTTACAGACAGAAGCTCAGCCGGGTAGAATGAAGTTACAGACACCGTTCCTCCCCACAGTCACAACATCTGCTTGACCCAGCTGAAATATTTCTGTTATAGAATCAGAGTTCCGTAGTGAATTTAACTGAGTTCTAGTCAGACAGGTTGCCAGGCCATATTGATTATTAGCCAGCTTTATTGTTAAAAATGGTTGAAATTTTCAGAGTTTGTTTTTTTTTTGCTATGAAATTTTTTGTCAGCTTTTTGAACTTCAGAAGAACTTTCTGTGAAAGATTCAATCTGGTTTTAAACTAGCTACTGAGTTGGCCAAACTAGTTTGAATTTCAAATTGTCAACACAAAAAATATATTGAATTTTGATGGGAAAAAGTGGGGTCTTGTGGGGGAAAATGTGCCATATTTCAGCTATTTCTATTATTGATCCATGATCTATATATTCCTTCAGTAGCAAGCTTTGGTGGCCAGGGACCATCCTTATGTTCTGTGTTTGTACAGCATCTAGCAAAATGAGGTTCTGGTTTGTGACTGGGGATCCTAACTGATACTGTGATACAAATAAAAAACAATAATCTATATTGATCATTATGACAACTATTACTCTGATTTGTGATTTTAAAGGGCGATTTCTTGTCCTGTGGAAGAATAGTTCTGAGGGGTGGGGGGGGGGGGGAAATGAGGATCTATAAATAACATGTCTGTATAGATGTAAACCGCTAATAAAATGCCAATTGATGACACTCAGGAATAAGTACCATTGTTCTGGGGTTTTGCAGGACCAGTAACACTTCTTGTTCTGCACTGCAAATGGTTTGCTCTGACGTCTTTACATCAGCTCTAACCAGGCACCACATTGGGAGCAGAAAGCCAATCAGTACCAGTCATGCTTCTTTCTATCACATCATGAGGCCGACGAAGGGTAGGATGGCTCCACTGCATTCCCACTGCTGGGTGCATTGTACTTTTCCTTTGCAAAGGAGCAATGGGTGCCCACAGTTGGCATGTGATGTTAACCGCAGCCAAAGTGCTAGCCAGCTAGTCATGCTCTGATTGGCTTGGGGGCAGCATACTAGGCAGAGTCCACCCTGCCACTCCTTTGAAAGGTAGGTAGAGAGCCTGACCGGCTGCTTGTGCTTGGAAAGTCAGTGCTTCCTACAATCTCTTCCACTCACCAGTCTCCTATATTTCCCTAAACCAAGTGCCAAGCAAGATGTAGCCCAAATAATGTTATTTTCTTTCCTGCTTAAGAAGAAGAAGAAGTCAGTCAATTTTCCTTCCCACTTGATCTTTAGTAATATCGCATACACACACACCACTTTCCTTGCCTGTATGGTTCCAATGTCTCACTGGAGACAGCTCATCAAACTCCTGATAAAGATTACCATCTTCCACTGAACCCCCCACAGGCATGCTTCCAATAGCAGATTCAATCAAGCTGACAATCCTTCCAATTAAAACCTGGCTGTCAGTGGCAGTCTCTACATGGTAAGTTTGACAGCTGAAAGGGGGAAAAAAACCCAACTCAGAAGGCTCTGCTTCACCCTCACTCTTTATTACTCTCAATCCAACCATGACAACAGCTTTTTATTTTTTCACCATTCAAAACCTTCAAACCTAATCTCTCAGGTTTGCCGACATGGGAGCTTTTAAAAAACACATCAACTTAAAAAATATCTAACATATCAACCTAGGCATAGGCACCGACTCTGTGGGTGCTCTGGGGCTAGAGCATCCACAGGGAAAAAATGGTGGGTGCTGAGCAGTCCCCACTATCAGCAAATCCCCCTCTCCAACAAATCCCCTTCGTTCCAGCAGCTCCTACCCGCTGGTGGGCCTTGCCGATCAGTGCTTCACTCTCCCTCCCTGCGCCTCCCACCTGTCACAATCAGCTGTTTCGCAGCATACAGGAGGCTGGGGGGAGAGGGGAGAAGCGTGGACATGGTGTGCTCAGGGGAGGGGTGGAAGAGGCAGGGTGGGAAGAGGTGGGGAGGGGGCAGGGCAGGGTGTGGCCTTGACGGAAGGGGTGGAGTGGGAGTGGGAATGGGGTCTGGGGCAGAGCTGGGGGTTGAGCACCCCCCAGCACAATAGCAAGTCGGTGCCTGTGAAACTAGGCTTTGTCTACACTAGCACTTTTGTCGGCAAAACTTTTGTTGGTCAGGGGCATGACAAAAGCACAGGTGTAAACAGCGCTACATCGGTGGGAGACACTCTCCTGCCAACATAGCTACCGCTGTTTATTGGAGGTGATTTAATTATACCAGTGGGAGAGCTCTCCCCCGCCGGCATAAAAGAGGCTACACGGGAGACCTTACAGTGGCACAGCTGTAGTGCAGACATAGCCCTAATTGTGCTACTCTCTTAGAAAACAAGATTAAAACCATGAGATGCAAGAATCAATTATTTTGTTCAGATGTCATACGCAGTACTTAACATTTAGTGAGGTGATGAATTTTGCCCATGGGAGAAAGACGTGGTCTGATCATTCCGTCCACTGCTGGGGGAAATTTGTGATATAAAGCATTAAAGCTCATGCAATTTGATGGAACTGCATTTTATACACACCTAGGTCATGTGATACTTCAGCTGAAATATAAGTCGTCAAGAACCCTTCTGTGAAGAGTTAATTGCCCATGTCCCTCTATTACAGTTGAGCAGATCACCAACGCGTTTCCCCCATCCAAACTGACTCCAGATCATAAGTTGAGACAAAACTTTAAAGTTTAAAATCACCTTTGGGTGTAAACTGAACTAAGGACAGGAACAATGCTGATGAGGATTTTACTCTGACAGAGGACAATGTTGAAGAACTACCGAACAGACAAATGTTGCTTGTTATGACATTTTTTGCATCTATAATGCTAAAGGTTTTTCATAACCAAGCAATGAAAACCATATTTGCCCATTGTGGTATGTCTTCAACATTGTGTACTGAAAGAGTAAAACACATTAAAGTCCCCATCCAGCCCAATGTTTGTGTTGTGTACAAATATGTTTGCTGCAATATATGATTTTAGAGTCTAGCTTAAGTCCACAAACAAAGAAACAGCAATGGAATTCCGTTCTTGCTTACTCTGGCTTCCTATCAACTAGCCTGAGGCAGATTTGTGCAAAAAAAAAAAAAAAAAAAAAAAAAAAAAAAAAAAAAAAATTCACATGCAGTAAACCAAGTAATAAGAAATGTAATTATAATCCACATCCATCTTCATGGATGGAAAATGTTGGAAAAATGCAAGAAACTAACTGGCTGGTGATCATCATGAGACATAAATATTTCCAAGTTATGAAGTTACTGCTTTAAGGTCTTGTTCTGATCTCTTTTTCCCTATGGATCATCTGTGTTGCTTGATGTGTGTGTTCTTGACACCTGACATGAAACTAGTATAGAGACATCTCCTTTCAATCCCCAAAGCACTCCTATGGAACAAATTTTCTTCTCTAATGAGCAACTTCTCTTGATATGACAGACGCAGCTGGTACGACTCTTGAAAATCTATAGAACAAGATGTAAGTAACATCCTGAAACTCCTGATTGCCTTAGAGGGATACTTTAGAGTTGCATCCCAGCATTTGGGCAATGTTCACTCACAACCTGTTTCCCCATTTCATACTTAGTCATCTTTTATGATTAAGGCATCAATCCAAGTCAATGCTCTACATCAGTCCCTATTCTGCATCCTATATATAGGCATAAACATAAAGGGGAAATGAGAATAATGTACCAGGCTGCAAGAGGTCAGCTTCCCAAACAAAATGCCGTGATGTATCTTGAGTCCTTGGCTTCTGGAGTCTCCAGTGCTGCAATACGATACCACATAGACAATATGTTCTCCTTTTTATTGGATAAAAACATGGTCCCCATGTCTAAAGACAGGTTTCCGAGTAGCAGCCGTGTTAGTCTGTATTTGCAAAAAGAAAAGGAGTACTTGTGGCACCTTAGAGACTAACAAATTTATTTGAGCATTAGCTTTCGTGAGCTACAGCTGACTTCACTGGATGCATCCGATGAAGTGAGCTGTAGCTCACGAAAGCTTATGCTTAATAAATTTGTTAGTCTCTAAGGTGCCACAAGTACTCCTTTTCTTCCCATGTCTAAAGTGACTCTAAAAATTGCAGTGTTGAGATTCCATGTTTACTATCTCCCAATTACTCCCAGGCTACAAGGTGGCGTTTCTAATTAGACTACTCCCACCAGCCCAACTTGGATTCTGTAAGTAAAGAAAGGTTCTTTCTACCTCAGGCCAGTTCCTTGTGAATGGGTATCCATCACAAATGGCACTAATTGGCTGTATTAGCAGAGAGGAAGTGGATTGAATAGGTGTGGAGATCAAACTGCTTTTCACCCTGAGGCACATTAACAAGGCAGCATGTGGGAAATGCACTGCCACTGTGGGCACTGCAGTGGTTATATAGATAAATAAAGGGATTCACTCTTCTTGCAAGCACTTCCTTCACATTAAACCATAGGGGAGACAATATTTATTTTAGTGGGAGGAATGAAGGAATGCTAACAGGCCAAAAGTTTCCTTCTTCAAGCTGATCATTTCAGCAAATTATATTCTCTTTGAGCCTGATATTCAGATTTGGAATATGCAATTTTGGGCTTGCATTTAAAAAAGTGTGTCCTCAAAACAGATAGTTACCATTTCTAACCACATATATGTGGGTGCAAAATCTCCTGTTTGAAGCCCTGTTTTAAAAGTCCATCCATATTTTTTTCTTACCCCTATTTCTCACCAAAAAAAACCCTGCAGTATGTGAAAAAGGTCACTGACATGTATATGGATTTGATGATAGAAAAATGGTATTGTGCCTTGTTTAAATTACACAAAAGAAACAAGCAGAATAAGGTTTTAAGGAAGCAAATTTAAAGCTTCACGTCACAGCTATTTTCTTATTTAAAAATTGTACCTTCTAGAGTATTGCATCCTCACCTCAGTTTTATTTGAAAAAGAAAGTTTTATCATCTTATTAAAGGACAAAGATGTAGATCTTTGTAGCCTTGATAGATTGCCTGGTACTTTTTCTTTTATGTTTTGTTCTTGTTCTAAATCTACATAGCATAAAGGGATAACATTTTTACTCAGACATGGGGCCAGATCCTCCCTGCCTCCTAGAAGAGAGTAGGTAGCAGAGCAGGACCAAACGCAGGCACTCAAAAAAATCATGAGGCTGGTTACAAAAACCACGGGACCTTAAAAATTAATAAACAGTTGATTCTTTTTTAATCTACCTTCTGGTTTTTGAGCATTTGGGTGCATATTTTCAAGCTTTTCTCTGTAACCATTAGTGTTAGAAACTTGTGTTTGTTTTAAGTGAAAGCTGAGATCCTCACACAACTCCAGAACCTGGAGCTTTAAGACATTCACCAAATATTCGCAAAAAGAAAAGGAGTACTTGTGGGCACCTTAGGAACTAACAAATTTATTTGAGCGTAAGCTTCCATGAGCTACAGCTCACTTCATCGGATGCATTCAGCATAAAGAATGCATCCGATGAAGTAAGCTGTAGCTCACGAAAGCTTATGCTCAAATAAATTTGTTAGTCTCTAAAGTGCCACAAGTACTCCTTTTGTTTTTGCGAATGCAGACTAACATGGTTGCTACTCTGAAACTTCACCAAATATTGAAACGCTGTCTTTCTGAAGATTTATGCTAGGTAGGGGCAACTTTAATCCCTATGGATGTATACCAACAAAGGCTCCTAGGGAGGGATACAAAGATTTAGCAAATCCTCAACCACCTTTCACCAGTCAGCATGATCCATGTTCAGGGCTGTGCCAGCTGCAAGTCACTTGTCTGAGGATATTTTGCATTGCTGCAACTCTCCCTCAGTAGAATTTGCACTGTCAGGACAGATTTTGGATAAATTTAACCCACTGACTAATGTCCCTTCTTCAACCTATAGAGCTTCTGAAGTCAGTACATTGAACCATGGATTGAATCAGAAGAGAGATGACAAGAGTTTAGATTAAGAGATTTTAGGAGAGAAGTAGGGAACTTTCCTTATTTTTTCTAAACTATTTTTCATCACTGGCATAAAATCCTCTTGAAACTCACATTCCCTTATCAAAATCCTTTTTTCTTCAGCATCCCTGCACGTTACTCGGCTAGTTCATGAGTATTACAATGCTGTCAAAATTACTTTATTTTATGTAGAAAAATAATTTTACAATTTATTTATTTGACTTACATATCTACATAGACTTTGGAAATAGGTAGGTGGAGGGAAGTAATTAAATCATATCAAACTTGAGGTCTACCAGGTTTGACTGTGTTCCTTTAAATAAGAAACAGATTTTTTTAAATTCACTGGAGACAATTAAGGCTCAGTTCTGAAACGATTTGTTGATGTCAGTAGTCCCTATCCAGCCAAAGGTCCCACTGACATCAGCAGCATCATTTTCCTGGAGTAATGGTTTTCAGGGTGGGATTCAGGGCCAGATTTTGCCTGAGGGTAGCATTTTATAGCATGAGTAGTCTCCCTTATACTTAGTATTTTTTTCCATGGAAATCAGTGGGAGTACTCATGGAATAAGATACTATTGCATGGAAGGAGTGTGGCAAACTCTGGCCCTTACTTTGTAATCTAGCCCTGGATTCATTAGCCACCTTTGATATTATCAGTCTGTTATAGAAGACATTTGGAGGCAAATGTCCCTCTTCCTGTGTATCAGATCGCCTTCCTCTCCTTCAAATCCCACCTCCCAACACACTTCTTCCACTAAACTTTCCAAAAATGGCTACCACTGGATTCTTGGAGCATCTCTAAATCTTCCCAGAATGGTCTATATTGTAAGTCTGATCGATTTAAAATGCTCTCTGAACTAGTATTATTTATTGTTTCTACAGAAGTCACAAAGATAAAGAGAGTGCCAGCTTCAAAGAGTTTATAATCTAAAAGACAGAGAGAAAACATTGGGAAATTGAAAGAAGGGAATAAAAGGATGGTGTTTTCTCTGTACTCAGTACCTATGGAAGTGCATAAGCTCCTTTGGAGTCCGTCTTATATCCTTAGTTCTATGCAGTGTAGTTGCAGACATGTAGGTCCCAGGATATCAAAATACTACAATCCTGAAACCCAACTTCCGGCCTTCAAACAATTCCCCATGCTCATCACCAGAAACAAGCTCCCCACAGACCAGGACACATCAACTCAAAGCAGCACCAGATCCTGACAGAACAACAGTTACAAAACCTGCAGACATATCTCCACTGCTACAATAATCAATGCCCCGTCCCGTCCCACCCCCAAACACACAACACACCTTTCAAGATGTATGGGTCCTACATGTGGTGTACCTCATCCAGTGGACTAAATGCCCCAATAACAACTATGTGGGTGAAACCATTCAATCACTTAATTCTTGAATGAACTCACACAGGAAAATGATAAAAGACAAAAACACCCTATCACCTGTGGGTGAACAATTTTCACAAAGCCACCACTCTATAGCTGACCTATCAGTCCTCATCCTCAAAGGGAACCTGCACAACACTTTCAAAAGACAAGCCTGGGAACTTAAATTCCTAACTGCTAGACACCAAAAATCATGGACAGAACAGAGACACTGCATTTATAGCTAATTACAACCATCTATAACCCATTAACCCCCTCCCCCCTCTTTTTTTTTTTTTTGTCCTATGACTGCAGTGATGTTACTGGGCCACTCTACCTTGAATGGCCTTTTACAATATGTGGTAATTACTTATGCTAAACAATCTGTTCCACCTTGCCTTTTGCTGTGATGCTGAGAGAACCTTTCCCAGACGTAAAGAAGAGCTCTGTGTGGCTTGAAAGCTTGTGTCTCTCACCAACAAAAAAGATACTACCTCATCCACTTGGTCTCTATGTTTTGGTGCATGCTAAATATACAGCATATTTTCAAAACTGTCGGAATGATTAATAGAAAAATTATTCTGGGAGTGATACTATTCCTTCAACAATTTCTCACCAACTCATTATTACTGAATGTTTATTATCTTCTAGACATACTTCACTAACTTCACAAACTGACAGGTCCTGCTCCATTAGCCTTCCTGTGTTGCACTCCTCAGTCAGTGTAACGCCAAGTGTCTATTTAAAAATCTAATCTGTTTCAAAAAGGTAGAATAGTATGAAATGTACTTTACATCTTGTTTCCTTTCCTACTCCATTTCCTTCCCCTGCTACAGAAATGGTGCTTGTTTATACCATAGAAGCACCCACTCCTGGTGCTGAGATATCCCCTCTTAGGGTTCCTTACCCTGACCTTATAACAAATTCCAGAGTTCTGCAGTTACATTAACTATTCTAGGCCAAGCCAGCTAAAACCAGGCATTTTGCTGTCAAGCAAACTAAACCAATACACAAGAGCTGGTCAGAAAATTTCAGTCAAAACTGTTTTTTGATAGAAAATTGAGTTTTCAACTAAAACAATTTTTTTTGTGAAAAGTGTCTGCTTTCTGAGGAAAAAAGTCTCACTTTTTATCAAAAAACTAAAACATCAAAAATCCAAAATTTGAAAATGTTCATGTGGTACCTCAGGGGAGTTGTAGTTTGCATGCCTCATACTCCCATTCTGCTCTACAGGTTGGGTTTCCCAGCTAGACTATATCTCCCGTGATACATCAAGCAATTGGACTTTTATGACACACCATGGTGGATCAAAAAGGAGGAGAAACAGTGATGGATCATGGAAGATGTAGTCCAGCCAGGGAGCCTGGCCCATGGCGGCATGAGGCACCTCAATTACAACTCCCATGAGGCAATGTGATAGCATTTCCAAATAGGATTTTTTCAGTTTTAGATAAGTTTTTTTGATGAAATTCTTAAACTTTTTTTGTGAACGTTTTTGAAGAATACATTTTTTCCTAGTTTTGTCAAAGTTTTCCACTGTGGGAAAATGGTTTTCTGATCAGCTCTGTGGCAAACCAACTGTACTTTAGTCCAACAGCAAAATTACTCACCCCACTCCCTCAACCCCCAGGAGAAAGGAGGAAAAGCAGGAGCTAAAATTTCTTCTTTAGGAATGTTCCTGAAGTGGCAAAGTAATGCCCTATTCTGTCCACGATGGGCTGTGCTCTTGTGGTACAATCCAGCCCTTTGTTTAAAAAAATCCAAAATCCCTCACTGCCAAAAGGCCCAATTCTGAGGTCTTTACCCAGGCAAAACTTCTATTGACTTCAGCTGGGTTACACCAGTGTGGCTGAGAGCAGAGTTTGGCCCATAACTTTAAAATGATCTTAAAATGCTTGACATAGAGGTGAACCAAGCAAAATTAAATGGGGTTCAGGTGTTCTGGATGCCAAAGAAGGCCCATTTCTCAACTTACTAACATCTCTTTCCAGAACTAGAACATATGTGAGCTCATGGGTTGATGTTTGGCAGTGAAATCAAAACAGTGCCTTGTTAAAGAGAGAAAAAAAGTAGTCCCTTTTTGTAACCTTCTGATACCAGTTCCACCTCCCTAAAGTGAAAAGACTCAAAACAGGCAACTAGACCATGGGCTTGTCTACCCTTACATTTTATAGTGCTCCAACTTGCTGACTCAGGGGTGTGAAAAATCATCTCCCTGAGCACAGCAAGTCTGAGCACTTTAAAGCGCTAGTGTAGATAGGCTCAGAGCGCTGAGAGCAGCGCTCCCAGTGCTCAGAGCTAATCCCCTCATGAAGGTGGATTACCAAGAGCGCTGGGAGAACTCTCTCCCAGCACTCGTGCAGGACCACACTCACACTTCAAAGCACTGCTGCGGGAGTGGTCCCACAACAGTGCTTTGAAGATTCCAGTGTAGCCATGCCCACAAACATTTCAAACACAGACCCCCACCCCACTTCTTTTTTTGTTACTTCCTATGGGCTTGTCTACACTGGCAAGTTTTGTCGCCAAAAACTGCCTTTTGGCGACAAAACAGCAAGAGTGTACATACTACAAATGGGACTTTAGTCATGAAAAACTTCCACCCCTAGGAGAGACTTTTGTCTTTTCTCTCCCTTTATTATTAACGGAAGAGCCAGTGTAGACACTGCTGATTGTTTTGTCAACAGAACTGGCTTCCTCCAATATCCCACAATTCCTGCCCTGATTGCTCTGCTCAGCGTTTTGATCTCTGCTGCCCCTCCCCTTTCAAAGCTCCGGAAAGTATCTGTGGGCTGCTCCAACAAACAAAGAGCACATCATTGGAATGCTCCTGTTCTACCCAGCACTAGGAACACAGCAGCAGGCAAACTGCTGCTGCAGAGGTTGGGGGACAGACTGCTGTGCCCTTCCTCAGCATGGAGAGCTCACAGAGCTACTCATGATGCTGCTCTCAGCAGCTGAGGGGGCTGGTGGGAGAATTCGGAGAGAATCCCCAAGAGGCGCGGCAATCAGTTCTTCCTTCCCACAACACTGCATTGTGGGATACATACCCATGGTGCATTGCTCACCCTCTCGATGATGGTGTCCCTGATGTGGGCATGATCTGTCGACAGAGGGAGCAAGTGTGAACCCCTTTGGCGATTTTTGTTTTGTCGACTTTTGGGTGTCAACATAAGTTTTTGTGAACAAAACTTAGTAGTGTAGACAAGCCCTATGACTGGAGAAGTGTTAATGGGCCACTTCACCTTGTGCTTATGCTAAACAATCCATTCCATCTTGTATTTAGCTGTGCAACTGAGTATTTCCTAGACTTGAAGAAAAGCTCTGTGTAAACTCAAAAAGCTTGTTTCTCTCACCAACAGAAGTTGGTCCAATAAAAGATATTACCTCATCCACTTGTCTCACAAACATTTCAGATTGATTAGAAATCTCATTTTTTCATAGTTTTTCATAGCATAGTTCAATACAAGGAATTCTTGTAATGTTGACTATGAACTATTCTGAAGGTTGCTTTGTCCTTTTCTTACATACATATACGACTATAGGCTGAGAAAAAATGTGGGTTTTGAATAATCAGATATTCAAGTAATGAGTAATGAAGGTCTTCAGGTAGTCTTCTAGTAGCAATGGTCCATATGAATTATGATATTGCCCAAGGTCATTAACTTACAAAGCATCACTGATTTTTCTCTCATACAAAACCTTTCCAATTGTCACAATCAAAAACCTGAAATAATATATTTGCTGCAATGCTTTGTCCTCATCTGCATTAGGAAAAGTCCATTCTGGCTGATCCCGTTTTCAGAAATACATTCAGTCTAACATAGGGTTAATTCTCAGGGGAACGGGATTTCCCAAAACTCCTTGCCACAGAAGACTTCAGTTGAGCTAGGCAGCAGAGGGATAAGATCTTAAAGCTAGGGCAGCCCTGCTGGAAAGTATCATTACAGCTGCCCAGGCTGAGGGAGTCTTCACTAACTTTAATGGGAATTTAAATAGTTTTCATATTTATACTCAATGAATGGCACACATTCAGTGAGATCTACCCTACCCCTCAGTGAGATCCACTCCCTTCAGGATAACTTTCCAGAAGGGTTTCCATTTGCTGTAAGGTTGGGCTGAAGAGAGCAGGGTTCCTTAGCCATCCAAGTTAGTCTGATTAATGACTGGTGTTTTTCTTTAAGTTAGGTAGTTATTGAAATAGATGTGTTTTGTCTGGTTTTCCCCACAGCAGCTATGCTGTTGTGACAGACAGTATTCAGTCTGACCCGCATGAATTTTATCTGCTGTATAAATATTGATGATCTTAATAACTGGGGTTCTGTATGTATGCTCCTTACAGATATAAATTTCTCTGTCTAGACTTCCTGCAAAGTGCTCACTTTCTTTTGCATGGTAATGAAGTATTTCTAAAGGTGTCATTTAAAGTTGTTAGCCCTGCACAAGAATGAGTAACAGCAGCCTCCGGGGAGGGAGAGTGAACAGGACACCAGCTTGGATTGTGAGGAACAGATAGTCCCAGAGAATACTGACTTGCTTGGAAATGAGGCAGCCAAACTGGTATTCAGAAAGCAATGTGTTTTATTTTGCTAACATGAGACATCGTACAAGAGAAATCATTATCTTGGGCATAAGCAGGATACTAATGAAAAACCAATGACATGCAAGGCCAAATTCAGGCAGAGTGTAAGCAAGTGTGTTACACCCATTAAGGCATTATCCACAAAGGAAATTTTTACTGGCTATATGGGTATAACCAGTGATGAGCTAGAGCCGGTTCGCACTGGTCCACGTGAACCAGTTATTAAATTTTGAAGCCGGTTTAGAACCGGTTGTTAAAGGGGTGGGCAAACTCCAGTGGCCCGCCGGACCGTCCTGTCTGGCCCGCCTGAGCTTTTGGGCTGGGGAGGCTCCCCTGAAAATCCCTTTTTAATTTTTACTCACCTGGCGGGCTCTGGATCTTCGGTGGCGGCTGAAGACCCAGAGTGACTGAAGGACCCGCCGCCAAAGTGCCGCCAAAGACCCGGAGTGAGTGAAGAAACCGGTTCTTCAGTTTTTGGCAGCTGATCACTAGGTATAACTACACTGGTATTGTTATACCAATGTAATCCCCTACGTGAACACTCTTACTCCAGAATAAGAATAGCTTTTTTTCAGTTTAGTTTAAACCACTTCCCCAACAACAAACTAAAGCCACTGTTATACAGTGTCCACATTGGGGATTATACCAATAGAACTGTAAGGTTAAATTTATACTTTAACTCTATGGCTCTCAACTTTTCCTGACTACTGTACCCCTTTCATGAGTGATTTGGCTTGCGTACCTGTGGTGTTTAGATGCTGCCTGTAATTATTAGAACTGGGAACACTGGCTGTTGGAAGTCTGAAAGGACAGGAAACAGAAAGGAGGGGGAAGGAGTTGAGAGGCTGGGAGAAAGCTACAAAGGATGCAGCAGTAGCTTGGTAAAGAGGTTTCCACTTTGAAAATAAAGTCCTGTTGAAGCTTGTTAGTATCTTGCCTGGTTGATACAACAGTACCCCAAGTTTCATCTCACTTAAAAACTACTTGCTTACAAAATCAGATATAAAAATACAATTGTCACAGCACACCATTACTGAAAAACTGCTTACTTTCTCATTTTCACTACTTAATTATAAAATAAATCAATTGGAATATAAATATTGTATTTACATTTCAGTGTATAGTATATAGAGAAGTATAAACAAGTCATTGTCTCTATGAAATATTAGTTTATACTGACTTCGCTAGTGCATTTTATGTAGCCTGTTGTAGAATTAGGCAAATATCTAGATGAGTTGGTGTACCACTCAGAAAATCTTTGTGTACCCCTGCTTGAGAACCACTGCCTTCACTTATACCAGTATAACTTGCCCATACAGACAAGGCCTAATGCCAAATCTGAATTCTGCCTGTGGACTTCCAATAAAAAAAAAAAATACCCCCCTCCCCCCCAGTCTCTCTTCCGGCACCAACATGGCTACAACAGCACTGCAAACAAAAAACACAGTGCCAGTTATGGGGGCAGAAGACCAGGGAATCAATAATGTGAGTGCAATAGTTACTGGCAGGGCTTGAGGAAGGGGTTAAAAGCATTTAGGGATGAGATATAGGCAGGGCAGAACTTTGCAGGGCCTTGAAAATGAGAGTCGGAAGTTTGTGTTTGTTGTAAATAGAACCCTGGAATCCTGCTTTCCATTCTCCTGATCAAACAACTACACAATCTTTCATACTGACCAATACTGTCTCGTTATTTCCTTGTACTCTTCCATCTGTCTATATCCATCTGTTCTCTCTCACCCTATGCATAGACTGTAAACTCCTTGAGGCACAAACCGTCTTTTTGTTCAGTGTTTGCATAGCACCTAGCACAATGGGGTCCTAGCCTACAATGCTAGCTACAGTGGCTACAAATAATAGAAATACCCAATAAGCCATTCTGCAGTTATATGTGTGTGTGTGTCTGTCCGTCCATATTTATATACAAATACTCAACACTCACTATACTTAGTACTGGTGTGCCACATTGTATCAGCATGGCATCCAATATTAAACTATCAAAGGTTCTGGTACAGCTCTCGTCATCATAGCACTGTGCACAATTAATTGCGCTTCAAGCTTTCTGTAGCTGCTTTTTTTCTTCCATGATTTATATTGCACTATGGGATTTAATATGTTACAATCTTTAATGACAACTACTATATATCTGAAACTTGACAGAAATTGCTGCTGGTAGAAAAGTAAATGCTGAACTCTTTCCAGTAATTCGGAGCATTCCTAAATGTATCATTAATCCATGCAATATATTCTACTTACCACAACAGGTCCATTAAAAAAATCTTCCACCTGACCCATTAGTCTGTCTGTTGTGCTGAAACATTTTGGAAACCATCTGAAAAAGAATTCTAGAATACTTTGCCATCAGTGCTGAATTACGTTGCATCAAGAAATCTGAATCTCTATTATTACAACCAGTTACAAAACACCTTGATTTAGGATGACCAGGTGTCCGGTTTTCGACCAAATGCCTGGTCTAAAAGGAATCCTGGCGGCTCTGGTCAGCACCACTGACCAGGCCATTGACTGTCCGGTTGGTGGCACCACACAGCGGGACAGGCAGGCTCCCAGCTCCCAGCCACTGTGCCGTGTGACTCCCAGGAAGCAGCCAGCATGTCCAGCTCCTAGGCCCAGGGCGGGTCTTTGTGCTGCCCCGCTCCCCACCCTCAGGCGCAGCTCCCATTGGCCGGGGCAAGGCAGGGCAGGGGACAAACTAGCACACCTAGCAGGCAGCTGTTGAGGGGTTGTGGCATGCGCTTCTCCCACTGCTGCTGGCCCTCTTCTCCTCCTGTAGCTAGGCTTGAGCTGCGGCGCATGCCCTGCGGTGAACCGCAGTTTGTCGCCCCATTGCCTGCACCCAGGAGTTGGAGATATGTATCCCTGTCTCCGAGTGCTGGGAATGGGGATGTATCCCCATCTTCCTCACTGCATCCCTCTCCATCCCAACCCCCTTCACCTCCATCCCTCCCCATCCCAACTACATGCCCCTCACTGCATCCCTCCCCTGTCCCATCCCACTCTACCATCCACATCTACCCATCCCAGCTCCATACCTCTTACAGCGCACTCCCACTCATCCTCTCCACCTCCCAGAGCCGCCACACCCGTGTCCCTCACCCCCCACAGCCCTGCAACCCATTCGCCTTGATACACTGCTGCACACCCATTATGTCCCTATAACCCCTGTGCCCCCCACATCCTAGTGCACCTGTAGCCTTCTGCTGCCCCTTGCATCCTCATCCACCCCACATACCCCTCCTCTCTCCTTCACTGCCCCTTCTCACCTCCATCCTGCTCTCATCCTTGGCCTCTTTCCCTACCCATCCTCTCTCTTCCACTCCCACATTTTCCCCTCCAGCCCACCCTGCTCCCTTCCCAGTTGAGTGTGTCTGTGTAGGCAAGTGTGTGCATGCATGGATTATGTGTGTGTAGGAAACTGTGCGTCTTTGCGTAGGGAGGTGTGTGTATTGACGCATGTGAATAAAATGTGCAGCCTAACTCTTTGACTTTTGTTCCTTTTGCTAGCTTGCACACAAAAAAAGTATGACATAAAATATGTGTGTATTAGAAAGTTTAGAAAGAAAAATTATTTCTTAAAAAGTGAATGTTGTTGACCAGTAATTGCAGAAGAGCCAATGTATCATACATTTCTCCCCACCTTTGACTATCTAGATCATAAACTCTCTTTTTCTGGGTATGTCCAGCACCTATCACCCTGGAGCCCTAGACTTAGTTGGGGTCTCTTAGGCACTAAACAACAACTGTAATAATAAATAATGTGGAAGTATGTGTTAGTGCATGCTAGATGTGTACACATGAATACACATGTATATCTGCACAGAGTCAGTTTTTACAGATTTATTTATATAAGTATATGGACAGGTGTGCATTTATGTGGTTGTACTCTATGGATTTGTATTTGGGCTTCAGGAGTGGGCCTCTAATGGACCCATTGCTGCTGTGATAATGTGTATGGTCCTAATTCCACACATAAAGTTACAATAACTTTAGTGAACAAAACACATGGAGCCGGTTATGAAAAATGGAAAGAATCATGAAAACCTTTGTGAAAATGTCATTTTTTTAAAAAATTACCCATTTGACTATTTTGCTGCCAGCTCCAGCGTCCTGTAACAAATAAAACCTGAATACATCTGACAAAAAAATAAAAATGCCTGTTTTGGCCTTGTGGTGAAAATGAGCATGTGAGCAAAGGTGGGAGAGAGCAAGCAACGGGGGGTGGGAGGAGGGAGTGAGGAGGGGCGGGCTGTCGGACAGGGATGGGGCCTCAGGGAAGGGGTGTGGCAATGGGCGGGGGAAGGGTGTTCAGTTTACTGGAATTAGAAAGTTGGCAACCCTACCTTGATTTAAAAAAAGAATCAAAGAAGAGACAATCTTGTGGCTTCTACTCAAGAGCCAATTTTCCAAAGTGGCTTCTAAGAGCTTGTCTATACTTAATGAAGACCCTGCCTATGACAAGGGGAGAACATCTCCGATCGGTGTAGGTATTCCACTCCCCGAGAGGCGGTAGGACAGGAGAAGCCCTCTGGTCAACATAGTGCTGTCTACACCGGGAGTTTGGTCAGTATAACTGCAAGGTACCTTTACCAAAATAAGTTTGTAGCATAGACCATGGCTGTGTCTACATGCGCATTTTCCAGGTCTATGTCATTTGCATGCATTTTTTGAAATGTTCTCATGTATCCAAAAAAACCTTGCATTTGTAAATTCAAATATTGCTTAGTTAGGCACTGAAGGCCTGGTCTACACTTAAAACTTAGTTTGACATAGCTCTGGCACTCCGCTGTGTGAAAAATCCAAACCCCTGAGCACCACAGCTATGCTGACCTCATAGCTAGGTCAAAAGAAGCACTCTTCCATCAGACTAGCTGCCATCGCTCAGGGAGGCGGAACAGAACCGCTTCTTCCAGCTTTCCATCAGGGGAGAGTTCTTCTCATAAAGTGAATTCTCCACCAAACTATCTCTGGCCCTTTTAAGGCCTCTTTGCTTAAATAGACCAGTAAATCCAGTCCCAGAGTGAGTGAAAGTGTGGACAAAGAATATCCTACTCTAATCAAATCTAGTTACATTATGTTCTCTTGAATGGAGATATGGGGTACCAAATGCATTGTACAGTAACTCAGAAAGGCCTCGTAACCAACTCCTATTTAAAATTCCAACCAATCTTTCTGCAATTCTGCTACGTTCACAAAATGCTGTTTCTTCTAGCTCATCGTTGCAAAAACTCCCAGTACTTCCATCACTGAGGAAATTGAAAACTTGGGAAATTTACAAGTTTACAACAGAAGGGAGCCTACTTAAGAGAGTCTCTCTCAGTAAATAAACCTGTGATGTTTTTTGTTCAGAGATAAGTTTAACAGCTTCCTATTGTGCACAATGTGGAAGCATTGCTTCTTTCATTTCATCCGCGGGTTATTTAAATAGTTCTAGGGTGGGCTAAAAGGTTTCTCCTTTCGCTAATATTTAGCTTTCTTGAAAATCTTTACTTTGGTAATGTTTTCCTACGATCCAAAGATATTAAACATAACTGCATTACACAGGGGGGAAAAAAATCCATAGTCACTGCATGCCCTTGCTTTTCAGAAAAAGCTGACCCCTGACTGACTTAGTTTAAAAACAACAAAAAAACCCACTAAAACAACAACCACCCAATCTATGTAAATACATGTTTTATGAGTAGGAATAATGAAGAAAACTGATGGCCTATAGTGAAGCAAATCAGTTTAGTACTGCCATTTTAACTACTTCTCCATAAAGCATTAAGGAGCAATTCTGATCTTACTCCACTGTAAAACTGGTGTAAGTAACTCCACTTGTGTAACTCAAGTCCCTCCTATTTACACCAGTGTGAGAGAAGAATCAGATGAATAGCACCTCAGAAATAGCCTTTTGCTTATTTCAGTATTGTGAACATTGTCACTTGCAAGTTTCCATCTACATGGAGAGTTTTGAATGGATGATACTTGTATACCTAGCTGTTTGGGGTCAGATTGTACCACTACCACTGCTGAGCGAAGATTGTAAAGCAGACTAGCAGGAATCAGATGAAAACAAGAAAGAAGTGAGGGCATTACAGAGTGCTGCAGAAGAGTGCTGTAATTTTATTAGGGTCAGAGTGGAATCTCCTTGGGCTAGGCTTTCTAGTTGAAAAAGTTCTCTTTATTTTAAGAGCAGTGGTTTCAAACTTTTGTACTAGTGACCCCTTTCACATAGCAAGCCTCTGAGTATGACCCCCTTATAAATTAAAAACACTTTTAAATATATTTAATACCATTATAAATGCTGGAGGCAAAGCGGGGTTTGGGATGGAGACTGACAGCTCGCGACCCCTCATGTAATAACCTTCTGACCCCCTGAGGGGTCCCGACCCCCAGTTTGAGAACCCCTGTTTAAGAGGTATGTTTACTTATACAAAGCTTCACAATTTCTATTCAATTCAGAATTATACAAGTGTTCATAGATGGTATTCTTGACCTAAATGTTTGCATACATTTTCTGGGGTCCTTTTTACATACAAAAAAGACACCGTCTTTTTACCACTGCATGTTGTCCTCTCCTAGTCAGTTTGAGAATTGCATCTCAAGAGTATATAAAATATTGTACAAGTGACTGCAGATCTTCAACAACAGTGTTTGGGCTATTGCCTCAGTCATATCCTACCAGCTTGCTTTGGAAGTAACCCGATCTATCTTCTTTGCATATGGACAAAGTTGTGTGTCATTAGAAACTGCAGATTTATGATACTCTACCCACACTGAAAGATTAGCATATTGTAAATTTTAATGCCTTTGAGGTTACCACTGTAAAAATTACAGGGCAAATTAAAGCAATCCTATTAGCACTAATTTACAATCTTTTAGCCAGATAAGCATTACTAAACAGATATCAGAACTAGAAACAACGTGAAATGAAACTTTTAAACACATATACAGAAAATATGCCTATTAGTACATTTGTACAATCATTTAAAAGAATATCACGCTTGATTCCTCATTCCGTCCAGGCCCGCTGACAAAAATTCCAGGCCCCTGGGCCAGGACTGTCCCCGGGGGGACAGAAGTAACGAATCAGTCACTTCCAGGACCGTCTATGCTGGCCCATGGGGGTCCCCCAAAAGGGCAGGGCCCGGAGCGGTCTCGCGCACCTAGGCACCATTTAAAAGGGCATTGGGCTCCTGGCCGCCACCGCTACTGCGGCAGCAGCCAGGGACCCCCAGACCCTTTTAAATCGCCTGGTCCCCCGGGAAATTGCCCTCCTTGTCGGTGGGCCTGATTCCATTTTACACCAGTGTAATTTCCCTGAAGTCAATGGTGATACACATGTAAAAGCCAGGGTAAGAAAGTGGAGAAGCAAGCCCATTGTTTAAACCACATCAGAAGTTACTCATGAGCTAGTCAAAAAAAAAAAACAAAAAAAAAACAAAAAAAAACACACCAGAACAAAGTTTGAGAACATTTTTGAAAATTTAAACATTTCATGAAAGTTTTACTGAAAATGTTTCGATTTTGATATTTCCCACTTCCCCTTTCATTCTCCCCACCCCCAATTTTGCCATCAAAAAGGATGCAAAAGGGTGCAGAAAGAGCAGAAAAAAAAATAAAACAAATGGAAAATTTCAACAAAAAAATTGGGTGTGTGGGGAATATGAAGTTTTCATTTTCAGCAAAGGCCAATTTCATCTGAAAAATTTTAGCCAGCTACATTCATAACAAATATTGGAAAGCATCAGTCCTGGAGCAAAGAGCTTGGCTGTAAGCATGGCATACGTCAGCTTTCCTTTTAAATTTCACATATAAAATAAGAATATAAAAGTCATGGAAATCCATTCAACATTGAAGATGATCTCACTTTGCATTTCTCCTACAGGCAGGCACCACACTCCATTGCTAATTAACAGGGATGCTAATACCATATGAGTCTCAAATCACCTTACTCTCATTATGCTGTAGAATCCATTCTATGCAACTGTCGACAAAAGTCTACTAAACAACATGTCCATTTATCTTAGAACCAAGATAAGTTCCAAATGCAATGACAGATGATGGGCCCTTTCCATGCCTTCATGTCCTCATGAAACAAAGGAAAACTGTACAGTGCTTAGATATTGGAAACATTATGATGAAATGAAATGGGAGTTGTTTCAGATATAAGAAAATAGCTTTGTGTCTCTCATATTGTACCTTTAATAAGCTGTGTGGCCTACTACACTGGTTCTCAACCAGGAGTACGTGTACCCCTGTGGTTATACAGAGGTCTTCAAGGCGGTACATCAACCCATCTAGATATTTGCCTAGTTTTATAACAGGCTACGTAAAAAGCACTAGTGAAGTCTATACAAACAATTTCATACAGACAATGACTTGTTTATACAGCTCTATGTACTATACACTGATTTGCAAGTCAACAGGAGCTGCAGGTGAAGAGTGCCTTTGAAAATCCAGCCATTGACTTTAAATGGCGATTGCTGTAGCAAGAATAAGAAAATACATTTCAAGTGCTTGAGAAATAATATAGTTAAATTTATTAAAAGTAGATTACCTGTTAGAGAGTGAACAGCTCACAACTTCCTATCCCATTGATATACTATGTTATGGAAATAGAGCAGTCACCATTAAAAGTTAACATTTTCTTACAGGTGTCACAGCTATTTCCTTTACTAGTTATATGGAGAACTGTAGTATCGTGAATGCCATCGCTGGCAAATTTTGATGTTCTAATGGCAATTACTGTATAATGGAACTCCTATCAGCAATACCAGCTGTTGCCAAATACCACATCTGGCAAGTAACAACATACTGCAACACCTTAACATTTCTGTATGTAAACAGTATATTTCCAAGAAAGACACTGAGAATATTGTCAAAGTAAACAGTACAAAGATTTTCACCATCTAGGACATCAGAAGGCAGTAGTGATTTGCCACTCATTTTCAGTGCTTACTATTTACAGTAACTCCTCACTTAAAGTCATCCCAGTTAACGTTACGTTGCTGATCAGTTAGGGAACATGCTCGTTTAAAGTTGTGCAAATGTTCCCTTATAAGGTTTGGCAGCCGCCTGCTTTGTCCACTGCTTGCAGGAAGAGCAGCCCGTTGCAGCTAGCTGGTGAGGGCTTGGAACCAGGGTGGACCGACAGCCCCCCATCAGCTCCCCGCTCTCCTAAGTGACAGCCCCCCATCAGCTCCCTGCTCCCCTAAGTTCCCTGTGCAGCAGCCACTCAGCAGGCTATCAATTGCCACAGTTCAGCTGTCCCTCCCCCCCACTGCCATGTGCCGCTCCTGCCTTCTGCCTTGGAGCTGCTCCCCAAGCCTCCTGCTTGCTGTACAGGGGGGAGAAAGGGGGGGACTAATGTCAGCATGTCCCCCTGCTCCTGCACCCCGCTTACCCCTTCTCCATATTCAGCAGGGTGGGGGGGACGGAGAGAGACAGAGAGAGCTTGGGGGCAGCAGCTGCTATCTCAACTTCCTGATCGACTTAAAAAGACAATGCACTTAAGAGTGGGGTCAGCTTACTTAAAGGGGCAATGTGCATCTCTCTCTTTCCCCCACACACAGAGTGTGTCTTTCTGTCTCTCTCTGCTATGCTGTCTCCCCTCCCTCCATTTGTGCTGTCTTGTAGAATGTGAGGCTACATTAACAACCCTTAAGGGCTCAGCCAAAAGCTAGTTCATCATTTAGCAGTAAGGCATTCCCTGGGAAATATCCCACCCACCCTCTTCCACCCTCTAAACTTCACCACCTCAACCAAAAAGAAAAGGAGTACCCGTGGCACCTTAGAGACTAACAAATTTATTAGAGCATAAGCTTTCGTGAGCTACAGCTCACTTCATCGGATGCATTTTTCCACCAAATGCATCCGATGAAGTGAGCTGTAGCTCACGAAAGCTTATGCTCTAATAAATTTGTTAGTCTCTAAGGTGCCACGGGTACTCCTTTTCTTTTTGCGAATACAGACTAACACGGCTGCTACTCTGAAACACCTCAACCAAGCTTCACAATCATCACTGCTGTGTATTAATTCTTATGGGGAAATTGGATTCACTTAACATCGTTTTGCTTAAAGTCGCATTTTTCAGGAACATAACTTCAACGTCAAGCAAGGAGTTACTGTACTCGACTAGAAGCTTCTGTAACTCAGAGAGACCACGCTACACTCTGCCATCTGTCCCCATCTTAAAAAACAAAAACTTAATTTTGGAAATGTTCAGATAACCAGCTAAGACCAGAATGGAAAGTACAGAAGGAGAAACTAGAACTAAAATACAGCAAGAGAGTCTGTTCCAACCAGCTTGATCTATAAGCACAGAAGGTGGAAACCTTTTAAGAAAACCTATTCTTACAGAATTTCCAGACCAGTTGCACAGGGACAGTGTTTCAGAGTGATTTGCCATCATCATGTGGCATGCAACCACGTATAGCAACTAAGTGAGACCAAGAGTACCAGAGAGGAGAAAATAGATGGGCATGAAAACCCTCTTATTTTGGGGGGAGACGAAAGGGGCCAATTGCACAAAATGCTTATCTGTGCTGTACCTTATGAGCAAGACCACTGAAAAATCCTGAATGCAATTAAAACATTTATGTTTCACTTCCCTCTGCAATTTTATAATCCTCTCATCCATCAGTTTAGAAAGAATATGAATACTGGAAATGGCTGCTCTCAACCTCTCCTGCTGAGCCTGCTTTTCCAAGCTGTCCCAGCCTTTCAGCACCAAGCCATACCTGCTGAGAGGAGAGGGGACTCTTTGGTTCAGAGTAAAGAATGGAGAGAGGACAAAGTCAAGCATAGCAGTGGAGTTAATCTACAACAGGGCAGATCCTGATTCAATGGAGCCGTGACAATTTACGCCACCCCAGGACTTGTCCAAAGTTGTTCAACTCAAGAAAGAAAAAGGAAAAAAACCAAGAGACACAAATGATTCAAAACTGTCAGCATCAGAGATTACTGAAGTCAAACAATTCAAACCTGGATATGACCTTACACCAAATTCAAGATGGTCAGGCATGCAGCTTTGGTTCAAGCCCATCTAATATTTAGAATGTCAAAAAGTTTTAAAGCTCCTGTTGGTAATTCTCTCTTACTCAAATTCATGGAGTTACAATCCTGAAGTACTGCTCTTAGCATGACGTCATATGAACATCATAAAAATACATGGCAAATTGATTTATGCAAGCTTAAACACCTGTTTCATTATTTTTATAAGTGTGTGCAGCTTGTTGAGTCAAAAAATGTTCAAGACATTCAGTTTTATGAGGCTCGATATTCTGTGATATAGTCTACATGTTTTATGTCAGTCATGGTCCTAAATTAAGCCAAAACTCCCCAGCCATACAAGACTAGTTAAAATGCAGGTTTTTAGTGTGATTATTCCATTTGTGGCCTAGCTAGTCTTTTCTAATGATGGTGATTTTTTTTCCATCCACATCTCCTCATGCATCTCTATACTCTGAAACAACAATGCACAAAGAGAAAACCAGCTGTTATGTCGACTTGATGAGAATCAGGAATTTCCATTTCCCTTCCTCCCAATTCATTGTGGGTTTTATAATTGCTTTTGTTGACAACAAAAGCATCAGCAACTAAGTCAATCAGGGATTGAAATTTAGACAGAAGAACACCTCATAGCTTGTTCTGAAAGAAGCAAATGTGGCTCGTTTACAAAACAATGTGCACTCCAACAAGTTGTTGGCACTTCATTCAGCTGGAAACAAAGCACTCAGTCCATGGGATATGCACAACATTGGTAGGGCTATCACTTTTTTTTTTTTTTTTAAACTCAGGCCAATACCAAATAAAAGGAATTTCATCACCTTGCCCCAATCTGTCTCACTCTCCAGCTAGGTCTATACTACACAGTTTAACACCTCTGAAAGATAAAGTTTTGTCATTCAATTGCCAGTGTAGACATAGCCGGAGCCTATTTTAAACAAATCACACACAGCCATAAAGGTGGCATGTTTAACTAGGTTCCACTGTAGAATCAGGTATGTGAGACTGAATACTGGAAGGAAAGAAACTTTAGAAAAAAGGGTAGAGCACAAAATATTCTTTAGGTATCAGCCATTTTTACAGAGTTGGTCTAAAGCAGTATGGTCATTTTTATCCTTTGCTTGATCTCATAGAAAATCTCAGTAGAGATGGCCCTAAAATATGAAGCAATGGGTATCGAAACCCACAAAGATTTTGGCTAAAAGCAGCACGAAATTCAGATCAGGATTTGAGTTCAGGTTCCACACAAACCCCAAGGTGCATCTAGGACCTTCAAGGCCACCTCTTGTTGACAGATTTTTCACATTATAGGCGAAGATGGTAGCACCACCTCTAGTTAAGGTTTCCCAACACTTCCATTTTCAGTTACTTATAAACTTTGTTTAAGTCTTAACTGTTCAGGTTAAAATTTTCCATGCTGCGTGTCTGCCACAGGCTGAATTTTTGAGGAAAGTTGTACCCAAAATGATTCTTCCATTTCTAAGAATGCGCTTAGGAGAAAATAGGCCATTTTGTCCATGTCAAAAAAATTCTTACAATCCTTTTGTTCTGTGGTTGTAACACCCCCTTCTCCAAATTCAGCCAGGAACATTGCAGCTAACATATGCTCACTTCTTGGAATTTTGCAGCTAAATTCCCCAAAGATTCCTTTCGTACTGGGCATGCACCATCCCCACAGAGCAACTTAGCATGTTCCATCCTGGGGCTGCAGTAACTGAGCAGGACTTTCCTAGTTGCTGCAGGTTACTGTGAAACCAGATGATGAAACACAATAGGGAGATTCTCTTCAGTGCTCTTAATCCCCTCCTGCCAACCCCACGCAGCAAGAGAGGAAATCTACCTACCAAATTGACATGCAGAGGGCTAGGAATTGTGATGGAGGACAGGGTGAGAAGGCGCTGGGATGGTGGTAAGAACAGGAATCAGTGGGGTGGAAAGATGGGAAGGAGCAGAGGAGGTGGATAGGAATGGGGATGGAGCCACCGTTGAGAGATTGGATTGTAACAGAGCACATGGAGGACAGAAGCAGAAGCAACTATAACCACTGAATATTCCCCTCCAGAGCCTGGAATGGAACCCAAGATTCTTAAATTTCAATTTTTCATCTACTGTCAGCAAATAGCTGTGAAATCCACTTGCCAAGTGTGTCTCTCATCACCCACCTCTAGTGACTGCTCCACATACAGGATAACAACCTACTACTACCAGTTACTCCATTAGCTCATGTGGGAGAAGTCTCTGCTATGGATCTAAAGGTCTGAACCCTGTTGGCCCAGACAGAATATTATTTTTTCCAGGGTGTTTTATTTTGTTTTGGGTTGGGGGGGGGGGGGGCTGGGGAGTTAGTTAAGAAATTATATTTAAAAACCCTATGTTAAAAGAAGCTAAGGTTGCACAGTCAAGCATTCAGAGGTTAGGAAATACTAGAATTAAGGTTTCCTGTGCTACTTTAGTTCAGCCCCCTTGTGTGTATGCATTGTGATGCAGTTTTTAATTACTTGATCATAAACTATTTTTTCCAATAGGCTGGACCTGCTCTGGGGATGAATCAGGATTGTGCAGTCAAAGACAATGTTGACAATGTTCCTTGCAGAACTTGAAAGTCATGGAGTGAATGTGGCAAGGAAATGCAGGAAAAGAAAGGATGATCTCCTGGAATGTCACCCTAAGAATCAGATTCTGTCCCTGTCTTTGCCACAGAGTTTCTATGTCTTAAACAAAAATTTTCACAGGTGGTCACTAATTGTGTGTTCTCATTTTCTGAGACCCTGAGACACCTGGAGCCAGATTTGCCAAAATGCTGAATGCTCAGAGCTGCAACTGAAGTTGATTAGAGCTGTACTACAAAACATATGAAGTGCTATGTAATGCTAAGTACTCTAAAAAGGTCAGGCTCTAGGCATCTTAAATTGGGTAACCAAAATTAGTGAACTCTTAACAAGTTTAGCCTTAATCCCCAGCTGTAAAAATGGGGACAGTAATACCTCTTATTGTCACAGGGGTGTTGTTATGATCAATTTATCAGTGTGTGTGAAGCACCATATACTACGGTGAATTCCCATAACAAAATCAACAAGGAGTCTGGTGGCACCCTAAACACTAAGATTTATTTGGGCATAAGCTTTCATGGGTAAAAAACCCACTTCTTGACCCACAAAAGCTTATGTTCAAATAAATCTGTTAATCTTTAAGGTGCCACTGGACTCCTCGTTGTTTTTGTGGATACAGACTAACAGAGCTACCCCCTGATACTTCGAAACCCATAACAGTATTAATAATTTTGTATTCAGGGCTAGGTGTGGATGATGTGGAATAAATAAGGTTTTGGACCACACATTAAATGTAGAAAATAAAAATAAATGTTAAATAACTACCCATTCACTGAATGAGGCAGGAGTCCTGTGGTTAAAAAAAAAAAAAAAAAAAAAAATGTATTGCCATGTAACTTAAGATGGTGTCAGAATGCACAAAGGGGCTGAATTAAGATAGCACAGAGACCTTAATTCTGGCATTCCCTAACTTTTGAGTGCATGACTTTGTAATCTGAATCTTATGCTCAAATAAATTTGTTAGTCTCTAAGGTGCCACAAGTCCTCCTTTTCTTTTTGTGGATACAGATTAACATGGCTGCTACTCTGAAACCTGACATTTAAATATAATGTAATTACAAACTCAGTTTCATCATTAATAATGTGTGGAATAATTAACACTGTGCTTCCAGGGTGATTGTCATTCACAGCCTTATGATGTATGTATCATTCTTTTTCTTCCACTGGGATGCAGAAAGAGGTATTTTAATTATCCTTTAACTTTATTTTCATATACAGAAATGGTATCGTTTTTCCAATGAGTAAACCAAGATTGATTTAAAAATCAATTATATTTAAATCGGTAATAGCAGATTGATATTCAAAAATCAGATTTTAAAAACAGAGTTTGTAGTTTTATAGCACCTGTAGAGGAGCATCTCAAATGACTTTGCAACCAGGGGTAAGTATCATTATTCCCCTTTTACAGATATGGAAACTGAAACAAAGAGATCTGAGGTGTCTTGCCCAAGATTAGAGTGGGACCTCGTAGGGAGTAGAATCCAAATGCCCCACGGAGCAGGCACATATTCAGCCCACTGCACCATGCTACCTCCCATATTTAGACTTGTTTAAATATAATTATTCCCTTTAACTAGCAATTTCTAGTCATATGACATGGAAAATACAAGTACAAGCAAATGGAATGGGTTGCGCATTTATCTGAATAAAAATAATTTGTTTTATTGGTTTTTAAAAGTAAATTAAACAGTGGACGAAGGACTTCAGGCAAGCTGCCAGTGTGGCCTCCTGAGCTGCAGCAGTTGGGTCATACTACTTCAAAAGGGAAAAGAAGCAACAGCAACAGCCTAATTCATTTTATTTGCAGCTGATCTGAGCTGGCAAAAGACACAGCATCTAATGGAATATTCACTGTATATTATCCTTTTTTAAAAGAATAAAATTTATCAGTCACTATTCAGAATATAATGTTAAAAAAAATCACTTAGATAATAAGGTAAAAATATTAGTTATCACAGTGGTTCTCAACCAGGGGTACATGTATAACAACTCTTCTAGATATTTACCTAGTTTTACAATAGGCTACTTAAAAAGCACTGGCAAAGTCAGTACAAACTAAAATTTCATATAGACAATGACTTGTTTATACTGTACACTGAAATGTAAGTACAATATTTAGATTCCAGTCGATTTATTTTATAATTATATGGTAAAAATGAGAAAGTAAGCAATGTTTCAGTAACAGTGTGCTGTGACACTTTTGTATTTTTTTGTAAGCAAGGAGTTTTTAAGTGAGATATAACTTGGCAGTACACAAGAAGAATCAGACTCCTGAAAGGAATACAGTGGTCTGAAAGGTTGAGAGCAACTGATCTAACAGGTGTAATCACCAATTGTTGCACGCTATACAAGTTCTTTTGCCCTAGCAGGGTAAACTTAATTCCCATCATGCCTCATCATCTGAGAGCAGAGCTTGCAACTACTGGGGTTACTGAATAAATCATCATCTTGCTTTCAGCCAGTGGGATGCTGTTGAACGTTCCAAGCACTTGAACCTTGCCATCGTTTTATGATTTTTAGTCATTTTTAAGTTTAATTATGGAGAAGTAACTTGATCAGAGCACTGCAGTGTTTGCTGTTTTGGTATCAGACTCACACAGCTTTGTGTAGAATGTACTATGTAGAGCAATATGGTATTAATAGCGCTACATTTATTTATAATGATAACAAGAACATCGAGTTACAATAACAAGAATTAAAAACAGCAAGAGTTTTGGAAGGGATAGAAGAAATCGGATTTCAAGGCATACGCCAGTCTCTAATAGATTAGGGTTAGGAAGGAGCTTTTCCTGTGGGCAGGTTATTCCATGCCTGCCTACTTCGGGATTTCTTGCACCTTCCTCTGATGCATCTGGTACTAGCCACTGTCAGGGAAATAACTACATAGAACATTGGTCTGATCCACTGGGGCAATTCCTGTGTTCCTATGTATAATATTAATACACTAGATTAGAGTATCCACAGTATTAATACACAATAAAGAAGTGAAATAAACCAGTAGTTTTCCCACCTCCCACAAGGTACCATACACTTCCCAAATCCCCTATACGCATACATGTGTGACCCACTGGTCAACGTGTCCCTCTCTGTGCCCAATCCACAGAAGATGTGAGTCGCTTCCAGCTTGACAGCCCAACTCTTTAAGTCAAGCTGAAGAAACTCATACTCTAGCTCTGGAGGACCCTCGTTCAATCCCTGGGTGGCATCTATCAAATAAGTAGGGGGTCTCAGCAGTTTGAATCCTAGATGAGCTCCACTTATGTGACAGCTGCTATCTTGACACAGATGATTGAACCAGAGACATCCAAAGCTCAAAGTCTGAGTTTAAAGAACCAGGCTCTGTAGCTGGGGCTGTAACATACATATTTTCTGTGAATTGGAGTACAGACAGAGGAGCATAACACACCCTAACCCACGGGTTCCACGCACACCCCAGGTTTGCCTCCAGAGTCCCAGCACACTTACATTCTACTCCTGAGTCTGAAAGAATCCCTCACTTTCAGCTTAGCCTAAAGCCCGGTGTACACTTGAAAAGGTTTGCCAGCATATCTACCAATATAACTATATTGGCAAGCCCTCCCAGTGAAGGCACAGCTTGCTCCAGGAGAAAAGTACTTTTGTCAGTATAGTTTATACCAGTCCCCCCAAACAAAGTAAGCCATACCAGCAAAGCACGTTTATTGCAGTATTACTGTCTCTACCCTAGGGCTTTTGTCAATATAGAACCATCATCCTAAAATAAATAAATAAACAAACAAACCACAACCCTGACACTGCCATACCAGCAAAGGTTTCTAGTGTAGACTTGGTCTAAGATAATGCTGGGGGAAAAGGAGGGTGGAAGGGAGGAACCATTTCTCCCACATTTCCAACTTTGAGAGAACATTTGGAGCTTAATCCCATTTTCCCAGTACATCCCAAATTGCAATTGAAATCAGAGGCCAACATTTGTAAAACATCCATGTGGCCAAAGCACCTGATGCACACATGGGTTGGCACACACAAACACCCTTGCACAAATCCAACCCCAACTTACACATGCACTTTTTCACAAACACTTTTCCTTATGCATCCAAAATACTAAAGCCTAAATTGGGAAAGTCGGTTCTGGACTGAGATGGTTTGCCTACCATCTTTCACAAAAATGTTAGGAAATTGAACTCTATTTAAACCATAATTCTGATAAAATTTGGGGATCAGATTGGCCTATGAAGATTCCATGTCCTGTAATTATCTTCCAGTTAGCGAACTCTATAACAGGCTCTTCCCTGATAAGGTCTCTTCGCCATATAACACTTTTCAAATTAATTTTATACCTCTTATGATTTCTTGTCAGCTATTTTAATGACCTTGGGGTAGCTAGTAGGAAGGGACAGATTACAAATTCATTAACATCTGTACAGTACTTTAAAGAGCAAAAAGGCCAGGTCAGGAGCTAAGTATTATTATTCAGCTTTAACTATGAAAGCTGCTATTGCGTCTCTATAATAAATTTTTTTATCGTCAGTTCCTCAGAAGTTTTAAGCAGGGAGCTTATCTTATCCCAGAAACTTTCTCTTCCTTTTTCCCCCTGCTGTTCCCTAGGGAGGCTTTATGAAGCCTCTTCTGTTCTATGCCACGCCTGCTCTGTTAACTTCACTCAAAGAAACTCTAGTGAGACAGGACTCAATTCATCACAAAACATTCAGGGCTTGGCTACACTTGCGATTTACAGTGCAATAAAGGAGCTCCGGGCGCCCTAGCTCACTCCCCGTCCACACTGGCAAGGCACGGAGAGCGCTCTGACTCCGCGGCTACAGCGCTGCTGGTACTCCACCTCGGCGAGTGGAATAACATTTGCTGAGCCACCGCTGGAGCGCCACAGCACCAGTGTGGACACCCTGGTCTGTTGGTGCACTCTGATCGGCCTCCAGAAGAGTCCCACAATGCCTGTTCTAGCCACTCAGTCATCACTTTGAACTCTACTGCCCTGCCCTACGGTGACCAACCGTCAGACCTACCCTTTAAATTCTCTGGGATTCTGAAAATCGCCATCCTGTTTGCTCAGCCAGGCGTGGAGCGCTCTCAGCGAATCTTTCCAGGTGACAATGTCTCCACGCTCCAGGCGAGCCCCATTCTGGAGCAATGGTGAGGTGCTGGATCTCATCAGTGTTTTGGGGGAGGAAGCTGTCCTTCGGGCAGATATCAAGGGCCATGCTGGGAAGGGGCCAGGACCGGGATGCACTGCAGTGCAGGGTTAAAGTGAAGGAGCTGCGGAATGCCTACCGCAAAGCCCATGAGGCAAACAGCGGCTCTGGTGCTGGCCCCGCAACCTGCCATTTCTACAAAGAGCTGGACGTCATACTTGGGAGCGACCCCACGTCCCTGCCGAGTACCACCATGGACACCTCAGAGGCCAGTGCAACAAGGCAGGAGGAGAAGGAGCAGCAGCAAAGCAGGAGCGAGAGTGCTCACCCCGGAATCGCTAGATGCAGGCAGCCAGGAGCTGTTCTCAAGCCAGGCGGAAGGTAACCAGTCGTGGCAGCCAGTGCTTGGAGAAGGACAAACACCAAAGGAGGTGCCCGGTAAGCGGCTTTTATTTTGGGAAGGAAGTTATTTGGTGTGGGCTCTTGGGGCGAGGAAGTTAGGGCTCCATGCAGGCCTGGATGCGGAATAGGGTATTGATGTGCTCTTTCACATCACGGTAGTTGGCCTCAGTGATCTCTTCAAAGGTCTCAGCCAGAACTTGGGCAACGCACTTGTGCAGGTTTTTCAGGAGAGCCACTGTGGTCCTCATCCCAGTAAGGCTAACTTGTCCATGCCACTGTGCAGTGAGGGGCAAGGGGACCATTGCTGCACACATGCAAGTTGTATATGGGCCAGGGCAGAAGCCACAGGGCATAACAATCCTGAAGTGCTGCACACATTGCACAGCACTCCAGACAGGACATACGCAAATCTGTGATTGTACCGTTCCCCACCCCACCCCCTTGTCCTTTGTTTCCCAAGCAGTTGTGTTTCTTTTCAATAAATTGATTTTTTTTGGCTTTGAAAATATTCTTTATTATTGCATTGCAGTAGAAGACCCTCCCTTGGTTCCCTGGTCACCCTCAGCAGCGAGATATCTTCCAGGATGAACTCCTGTGGAGGGACAGTGTTCAGCATAGGGGCCCCCTGCCGCTGTCGGCTCTCCCCAAGGCACAGAAACCCAGAGGACAGTACAGCCATGAAAGAATTAGTCCCCCTTGACCCTGTGCTTACTCACCATTTTGGGGCTCCTGTGCGTTATGTGCACTCGCTTTGGGACAGGCAAATTATACTATTGTGTAGACCGTGCTTGCCTTTGAGTATGGGGGAATCATTACTGTCTGGTGTGAACAATGCTGACTCTGTTAAGTGTTGCATTTTGCCTTTACAGATGCAACCTTGAGATCTCAGTCATCCATGTTATCAACAGCCGAGAGGCTGCAAAGAATCAGGAAGAGGCTATGTAGAAGCCAAGAGGACATGCTGCATGAAGTCATGCAGCACTCCCTTAATGAAAATCAAAAGGTGCAGGAGTGGCGGGACAGTGAAAGGAGGGTCCGCCAGCAGAATGTGGATTGCCAGCACCAAAGCACAGAGCAGCTGATAAGCATCACGGAGGGCCAAGTGGACTCGATCCAGGCGCTCGTAGCCATGCAGGTGGAGCACTACCATGCCCGCCCCACCCTGCAGCCCTTGTCCCAAAGCTCTTTTCCTTGTGCCACCATGTCACCTCCAAACCACTTTCCCCAACATCTGAGTTCTTACCGCCACCCACTGCCTCCAACACCTGTAGCTTCACCCCACAGCCCTGAAAACTATGACCCTTACCCACTGCATTCAACCCCATCACCATGTTGTATAGCCATCCTGAAGTGCTGCATGCATTGCACAGCACTCCAGACAGTACATACGCAAATCTGTGATTCTACCGTTCCCCACTCCACCCCCTTGTCCTTTGTGTTTCCCAAGCAGTTGTGTTGTGTTTTTTTTCAATAAATTGATTTTTTTGGCCTTGAAAACATTCTTTATTATTGCATAACAAAAGAAACCCAGGAAAGCAACAGGCACTGCAAGTCAGTGTATCATACGTAGCAAACACAGATTCCTACCACACTTCACTCCCATGCAGGGCACCACACCAGACATTACTGTTAGCTTTCAGCCTCAAATTGCTCCCTCAAGGCATCCCTAATTCTTGCAGCCCTGCACTAGGCCCCTCTAATAGCCCTGTTCTCTGGCTGTTCAAATTCAGACTCCAGGCATTGAACCTCCAGAGTTCCATGCCTGAGTGAATCTTTCACAAATGTTATGGAGGGTACAGCACACTGATATAACTGCGGGGATGCTGTTATCAGCCAGGTCCAGCTTCCCATGCAGAGAGCGCCAGCAACCCTTTAAACAGCCAAAAGCACACTCCACAGTCATTCTGCACTGGCTCAGCCTGTTGTTGAACTGCTCCTTGCTGCTGTCAAGGCTCCCTGTATAGGGTTTCATGAGCCACAGCATCCAAGGATCACAATGAGCATTTCGACTTCCCCTAAAGTGATCTTATGGTCTGGGAAAAAAGTCCCGGCTTGCAGCTTCCTGAACAGGACAGTGTTCCAAAAGATGCGAGCATCATGCACCTTTCTGGGCCAGCCTGCATTAATGTCATTGAAATGCCCACAGTGATCCACAAGTGCCTGGAGAACCATAGAGAAATAGCCCTTCCAATTAACGTACTCCGAGGCTAGGTGGTCTGGTGCCAGAATTGGAATATGCATCCCATCTATCGCCCCTCCGCAGTTAGGGAAACCCATTTGTGCAAAGCCAGCCATAATGTCATGCACGTTACCCAGAGTTATGGTTCTTCTGAGCAGGATGCGATTAATGGCCCTGCAAACTTGCATCAACACATTCCAACGGTCAACTTCCCCACTCCAAACTGGTTAGCGACCAATCGGTAGCTGTCTGGAGTTGCCAGCTTTCAGATTGCAATAGCTACTCGCTTCTCCACAGTCAGGGCAGCTCTCAATCTCGTGTCCTTGCGTCGCAGGGTGGGGGCGAGCTCCTCACACAGTCCCATGAAAGTGGCTTTTCTCATCTGAAAGTTCTACAGCCACTGCTCGTCATCCCAGACTTGCATGACGATGTGATCCCACCACTCAGTGCTTGGTTTCCTGAGCCCAAAAGCAGTGTTCCACAGTGGTGAGCATGTCCGTGAATGCCACAAGCAAACTCATGTCCTTTGCGTTCCTCGAGTCGATATCATCATCGGAGTCACTGTCGCTTTGGATCTTAAGGAATAACTCAACTGCCAAACATGATGCACTGGCAAGACTCGTCAGCATTCTCCTCAGCTCTTCGGGCTCCATTCCTGCAGACTGAAAGGGAAGACAGACCGCGCAATACAAAAACTGTTGAAAGATGGCGCCAAATGTGGACAGAATGCTGGGATGCAAATCGATGCATCACGGGGCATTGGCACAGGACCCAGAATGCCCTGCACTCCCCGCCCCCTTCCCACAAGCCACAGCACCAGAATGGGAAGAGGTGCTCTGTGGGATAGCTGCCCACAATGCACCGCTCCCAATGCCACTGCAAGTGCCACAAATGTGGCCAAGCCAGTTGGCTGTCAGCCATCAGTGTGGACAGACTGCAGCGCTTTCCCTGCTGCGCTCTATGAAGGTGGGTTTAACTCACAGCGCTCTACATCTGCAAATGTAGCCATGCCCTCAGTGTGGAACCTTCCTTGGGTTTATATCTTCTACGGCTCTTTTGGGATTGTTTAGATCTGATCCCCAACCTGCATATCTAACCCACTGATGGAGTTTTCACCCCAGAGAACTCTTATTGCTTGCTCTCAGTTTTGGTGCAGTGAGTGGATGCCTTGGAAACCATGGCTGGCAATCAGAGTCACAAGCATTGTTGTTTTTTTTAAATCACCTGTTTAAAATGTTATTAGATCCTGGATAATCAACTTAAGAAGGTGAAAGCAGAGAAAGTTTTTAATGCTATTTTCTTATCAGTTTCAAAGGCTTCTGCTCCCCTCCTCACAGAGCTGAGCAGCAGAACAGCTATTTGTATAGAAAATGGCATCAGCAAAGAAGGCAGGCAACTCTTGATAGGCTCAAAAACAGCTGTGGAATTTCTGTAGAGGATCTATATACTGTGGAAAGGTCCAAGCTCAGATCTAGTCTCCAGCTCACACGATAGCAGTAGCTAGAGGTAGAATCTTAAAAACAGTACAGAATTTGAGATGGGCTGGGATCCCATGTTTTTGAATATACTCCCCATGTTCTGCTAAAAGCAAAAGCAAAGGGCCCAACACTGCAACCCTTATTCAAGTTGGCTGCTAAATAAATGGTTTTGTTTGCTTGTTTTAAATAAGTGTCGATTATCCCTGTCACAGATGGAGGGCCCGGTCCTGAAAGCATTCTCTATTACTATTAAATGTTTATATTACAATAGTGCCAGAAATCCTAATCAGTATCAAGGCCCCATTCTGCTAAGCACTGTACAAGTATAGAAATAGATACTTGCAGTCTGTGGTCTTGACCCTGAAAATACATAAGCGCAAGACCAATTTTACACAATTTTGTATCTCCAACCTTCAGTGGGACTATTCACCTGGGTAAAGTCTTAAATGTCCAGCAGATTGGGACTTATGAAAGACCCTGCTGAAATGCCATGCAGAATTACCAGTAGCAGTCCTACACGAAGAGCACTTCCAGGAGCAGGCCTGGGGGAACTGAGACACAGAGAAGCTAGCAATGTTGAACACCCAAGTGAATCAGTGTCAGAGCCAAATTAGAACACCGAAGTCCATGCCTCTCGGCTCAAGACTCAGCTGGCTAAGCCTTGGATTCTCTTCTGATGAGCAGCCTGTTCTATGTTATTACATGATTCATATAATTTAAACACACAATAAACAGATTGAAACAATATTTATTATCCTTCATGGCATCAGGATACCTAATCTGGACATTCCAAAGCACTGGCCAATGCTTCCAGGGAAACTATTTGATAAGCATACCATACTTTTGTCTGGTGTGGCTGAAATAACTTTTTCCGTACAAAATAACGGCCCTCATTTTTCTTGCCAGCTGTACCAAGTGTCACCTTTAAAAATTGACAGACGTTACAGGTGAAGCACTGAACTCTTCATTGAGTTCTTTACTTTTATTGTAAATGAAGGTATGTTTGTGTGGGGCGAGGGCCATTTTCCACAGATCTATGACCTGACAATGTTGTGAATGGCAACATACAGAACAGTTATAACTCTGCAGTCCTCAACAGTGGTTCCTTTTATATTTACCTTCTCATTCAAGTTAGCAAAACCATAATTACAATGCTAAGAACGGCATTTTCAAGAGCAGGAGAGGAAAAAAAAGTGTTGTCATTGTCCCATGAGTTATATATTATTTCAGTCTCAACAGGCACTTCAGAAAGGCCTATGACCTCAACCTGGACATATAGGTTGAAAGGAAGACCTGTGCATATATTGAGTCTGAAAGCTACAAATATTTTTTAAACGGCCTCAGACTTACAGGCAACCCCAACACTTGAGCAAATGTCAGTCAGAATAGAATTACTGTTTGTTTGAAGAGGAGTAAAACAGAACATGGACCGTAATTCTGAAAGGGAGAAGAAGAGATTTATTGAGGAAACAAGGAGCTGATGATGAATTTCAGCATTTTATAGTTGAATTAAGGGGTCTTATCAAAAGCCTGCTTTCTTTGTTCTCTTTCTTTTACCACACACACAACTAATAGTTCCCTCAAGAGCAACTTATTGCATACAAATCTTTCGCTGTGTTTTAAGCAAAACCACAATTTAATTTTTTAAAAGGCAAACAGTGAATTACTTCCAATAAAAGTCATGCCAACAAATAGCATAGCTGAAACAAAGCACTTTGGTGCTAGTCCTAAAAGGTAACATTTGTAGACCATGTTTTTGGCAATGCTGCCAAAGAGGCAATTTCTAATTCAACAAGAAAAAAGCCAATTTTATTATTAATTATTAATTATTATTATTATTATTACTTTTATTATTGTCCATTAAAAAATAATGCTTAAAACCCACCAGAATGTTTTAATAGGAATGATGGATTTGAGTTACTGGATATTTTCTCCTCTAACTGGCATTATGAGAAAAATAAAGGAAAAAAGAGATCAGTCTCTAAAGTCATCTGGATTTTTTGCTCAGCAAACATCACTTAAACAACATTGATGCAACCACAGACATCACCCAGACAGAGTTCAATCTCCGCGCATTGCATTACTCCACAGACATGAGCATTGACAGTTACCGATAGCGAGCGTATTTTTGGTGTATTACCTGAATCTCTCATTGCGTCTCCTTTCTCCCTTTCTGCATGATATCAAGTGGAAAATGTTCAGTGCTTTGCAGGCAGGAGGCGACAACCAGGAAGCACAGTTGTGACAGAGCTTTGTTCTGCCTGCAGTGAATTACAGGCAGGAAGGGTTAGACAGCCGCAAATTCTGAAACCAAAGCATCCTTTTAGCCTGGATCTAGAACTATGTTTCAGGGGTGCAAGGAGGCGGGGTGTGACATGCTTCCAGATTCATTCAGACTAGAAATAAAAATAAATGGAAAAAAAAAATCGATTCCGTCTCCAAGTTCCCCTTTTTTGAAAGCAGCCTCCCCTTTAAGCAACTCCCTCAGTGCCGAAGAGGGAAACAAACACCTTGTGGCTATTACATACGAGAGCTGACGAGTATAGGAGAGAGTTACACAGATAACACATGCACGCACACACCAACGGATCAGCTGGCATTTCAGACATCGCTCTACCATCCCTACCACTGTCCCTCCCCTCTTTTAATAGGCTAAGCCCCTTTTTAAAGCCTCCCCCTTCCCGATCGCAGGAAACGTGCAAAGCCTACCCCTTCCCCCCCCCCCCCCAGATTGCAGGGCTTGTCTCCCCCCTAACCTCCGGCTCCTCGCCTTGCCCTTCCAGCGAGCATTTCACCCCTTGCCAAGCAGAATCGGCCAGATGAGCAGCCCTAAACATCTGTCTCTTCTCCCCCTCCTCCTGGCGGCCCCGCCTCGGGAGAAAGGGCTGGAGATAGAAAGCCCAGCGGGCTGGAGATAACAACCCCTCGGTGAAGAAACGATTTCTTTCGGCAAGGCCCGGGGGCAGGAAGGAAATGCAGCCGCCCCCCCTCCCCCCCGTGCCGCTAGAGACAAGGGGGAGGGTGGTGGGCGGAGGGGCTGGCTTCAGGAGGCATCCGAGGACACCACCGACTCAGCCAGCTGGCGGTCCCCCACCCCACCCCACCCCACGCCAGAGCCGGCGGTCACCCGCCCCATCACCCCCCCTACGGGAGAGATTCCCCGCACCCTGCTTTGCAACTCCGCTCGCCGACACACACACACACACACGCACCCCCCCTCCCGGCGCACCCACGCTGCAGCCGAAAAACAGAGCCAGCCCTGCCCGTGAGTTACGGGGGGGATCCTGCGGGGGGGGGGGGTCCCCTCGGAAACCACTGGCTGGCGGCTACTGGGGAAGGCTCCCTCGCACCCGCCGGCAGGAAGAAGACGGGGCGCTGCAAGAAGCTCACTGACCTGCTTTTCTTTGATCTCGGGCTGCTCGCCCGGCGACAGAAGCCGCATCTGCCCCCCGCCGTCGCTCCCCCCGGCGGTGCCCCCCGCGCTGCCAGGCCGGCCCCGGGCACCCTGCTCGCTGGACTCGGAGGCGGCCGGGAGCGGCGCTAACCAGGCTGAGGGAAGGGCGGGGCGGGGCAGCGGCTCCTTGCTTTGGAAACACACTGGGGCTCGCACCCCTAGATCATCGCCGGTGCCACAGCGAGCCCCGTCCCCCCGCGGGCGCCCTCCCTGCTTCACCCCGCCACAGGCGGGCAGGGCGGGGGCCGAGGGGACTCCGCCCCTAGGGCCCGCCCTCTTCTTTCCCGCCCCGCCGCCTGGGGTTGGCAGCAGCGATTCCCCTCCCCGCCCCCCGGGAGCGGTCAGGTGTGGCAGCCCCACGGGGAAGAAATTCTAAGCGTCGGCCTTGTGGCACCGTAGAGACTAACACGTTTATTTGAGCGTAAGCTTTCCTGAGCTACAGCTCACTGCATCCACCGAATGCATCCGAGGAAGCGAGCTGTAGCTCACGAAAGCTTACGCTCAAATAAACGTGTTAAGAAAAGGAGTACTTGTGGCACCTTAGAGAAATGCATCCGATGAAGTGAGCTGTAGCTCACGAAAGCTTATGCTCTAATAAATGTGTTAGTCTCTAAGGTGCCACAAGTCCTCCTTTTCTTTTTGCGAATACAGACTAACACGGCTGCTACTCTGAGACCGGTAAAAGTACAGCACCCTTCAGCACTGCTGCTCTCAAACAACGCCCTGCCTAAAAGCCTGGGGGGGAAGAGTCATACAAAGGGAATCCTGGTCCGCACTGTGCAGACGAGAAACAGAGGGGTTAAGAGGCCTGCTTCTGGGTTTGTTAGTCTCTAAGGTGCCACAGCTACTCCTTTTCTTTTTTGCGAATACAGACTAACACGGCTGCTCCTCTGAAAACAGCACCTCTGTGGCCAAAACAGAAAGAGAACGCAGGGGTTCTTTCTCGGAGTTTGCAAAAAGAAAAGGAGGACTTGTGGCACCTTAGAGACTAACAAATTTATTAGAGCATAAGCTTTCGTGAGCTACGGCTCACTTCATTATGCTCTAATAAATTTGTTAGTCTCTAAGGTGCCACAAGTCCTCCTTTTCTTTTTGCGAATACAGACTAACACGGCTGCTACTCTGAAACTTCTCTGAGTTTGCTTCTCTGGGCAATGCTGCTAGGCAAAGTGCAGGGGTGGAGAATAGAGCGGCCAGAAGGGCTACTAGTTATTAAGGGCTATTTACCACTTGTTAGCTTGGAGAACTGTAATAACCTGAGGTTTTAAGATATATTTTTATTGCTTTTTCATAGGGAAAGGATGATGGCACTTTCTAAAAAAAATACTAGCCAGTGTGTGTTAGGTATTCCCTTCAGTGCCTGATCTACAGAGGATATGGGTCTGCTCTAGCTCTCAGCTTAAATTAGGCTCTCACATTATAGAGTCTATTGCTTTTCACTTTGGAGGTCCCCAGCCATCATGGCAGTCATCACATCACTGTTGATGTACATTAAAATAACAGAAGAAACAGACACAGGACCCAGTGCTGCTTACTCAGAAAACAATCCTATTTCCATCAGTGGCTGCGGACAAATGTGTTCAGATGTCTTGGCATCACACATGAGGTCAGCTAGTGTGAAACAAGAAAGATCCATAAATTAAGGTATCAGATAAGAATTTCTCTTCTGTCGGTTGAAGAAGTTCAATATTGTGGAATACATTCATCTTCCAAAGACAGAGTTGCTCCTGATGTGATGATGGCAAGTTCCGGGGAACTGAATCTACAGACATATTGGTATGACTCCAAGAGCACCTACTGCCAGAGGTCAAGGGGTTCCCTGGTACCTAGCCGTGAGTCTCAGCTGGCCTGACCAGCCCAGTGCACCCCACGCACTGTCATGATATTTATTTAAGAGGTGTCTTGTAATGTATCATTGGGAGACTAGTAACTCACTGATCATTAATATTCTTGTGTGATGTATGTATGGTTCACATGCAACAAACTATAGAGATGTGCTGGAATGGAAATATATTCCTCCAATCTGTTTGGCAGATAGTGCCTAACCCCAGATGGTCCTAAAAAGAATGCTGTTTCACATGCTGTTGACTGTGTCTCCTATGTAAATTAAGCAAGGTGTGACCAAAGATAATGAAAAGCACATTTACATGCAAAGTAAACAAAGCAAGCAAGTGAGGAAAAATGATTACTGAACAATCTCCATGGGGGATGGAGACTGCACCCCCCAGGAAGCCTTCATGTCTCCTTTGACAGGGTCAATGAACTTGGAGAAAATGAAGAGAAGACAAAAGGTCAATTTGTCATCCTTCACCTGAGAAGACAAGCAATTTGGGCTCCATGCTGGATCCTGGCTAAAGGCTCACCAGTCATGCTGGAAGAATGACTTTGGTGAGAAAACTACTTTGCATAAATGACGCTAGTTTGTTAAGTTGGATTTTTAGTCTTAGAAGTGTATTTTTACTTTTGCTTGTTGGTAACCATTTCTATCCCTTCTACTTGGTATCACCTAAATCTGTGTTCTGTTGTTACTAAGCTTGTTTTACTTTCTGTTAACCTTAGTTAAGCTAACAGGTTACTGTGTACTGTCTCTTTAAAGAAGCAGCAAACTTGATTAGGTTTTGTGAGTGTTAATAGTGAGAGGGGCTAAGCGCTGCAGGTAAACATTTTCGGGGCTGGAAGGGTTGTGGCAGTCCCCCCTGAAAGAAACTGGGTGATAGAAGCCAGGGTGAGACCTTTTTGCTCATATACTGACTCTTGGTGTCAAGGCTGTAAGCCACAGCTGCCTAGCATTTAAGGCATCCAGAGTTGCAAGGCAGGTGTTGATTGAACACCTTACTGGCCTGGGGGGAAAAAGCATCACATTCAATGTTTGCTTTTGTTTGAAACAAACTCTTCTCTCACCTTAAAATTTTGCCTACAGCGCCACTCTGGAAATGGTGAAGGTGAAGCAGTAGAACCTTGGAAATTTACAAAACTAAACATTCTCACAAAAATCACTTCAATCTCACTCCACTCCTCAGCAAGGATTTAATGGCAGAACAAGGTCTCATACAACTTAGACGTCATTACTTTTACTTAGCATATTCTACTATATGTTCACAAGCTTACCAGGAAGTTAAACAAATAATTAAAACTAAGTTACAGTTTTTAGACTGGTTTCAGAGTAGCAGCCATCTTAGTCTGTATTCGCAAAAAGAACAGGAGGACTTGTGGCACCTGAGAGACTAACAAATTTATTTGAGCATAAGCTTTCCTGAGCTACAGCTCACTTCATCGGATGCATTTAGACTAAGTTTTTAGACTAAGTGACCAAAGCATGTTGTTTCAGAGTAGCAGCCGTGTTAGTCTGTATTCGCAAAAAGAAAAGGAGTACTTGTGGCACCTTAGAGACTAACAAATTTATTAGAGCATAAGCTTTCGTGAGCTACAGCTCACTTCATCGGATGCATCCGATGAAGTGAGCTGTAGCTCACGAAAGCTTATGCTCTAATAAATTTGTTAGTCTCTAAGGTGCCAAAAGCATGTTGTGATTCATTAGGCTTTTGTTTGTTTGCTTTTAGGTTTTTGTTTTTTTTTCATTTTTCTTAATTGAATAATTGAGCTTTATGTGGATGAAAAGTACAGAAGTCAAATAGGCCAAATCCAACCAGCGATCTGGGTCCAGGATGCAGGGACAATGGCATAGCCTTCTCTTCTTTCTCCTCCCTTTCGCATCCTGACCATAAAGAGCATGAGTCCAAATAGCCTTACTATTTTTGCGAGCACCTCCAAAACCAATTTTGGGCATGCCCTACCCCAAAAATCTAACTGATTCATGTCCACTTAATTGCACCACTATGCCCACAGGCAGCCAGGGGGATGGGAGGAAGAACAGCAAGATGGCTATTTGCAGCACCCACAAAGTTAATGGACTTCTTTTATAAGTTTATATTTTATAAGTGTTGGAGTTTGGGGTGAAGCAGGATCTTTAGGATACCATCATCCTCCTGCATCTGGACAAGTGCTGGTCAGCTGCTTGTGCTGTTGATTGGTATAATAAAATTATGGGGTCCTGGTCCAGGACAGGGGCTCTTTGGCACTGCAGAAATACAAATACAACTAATAATTTTCCAAATAAGTCTGGGATGTCTGCACTGGCAAGTATGCTGGTGATGAGTATGTTTGTTTCTATCTGGAGAATTTCATTAGCCTGAAGGCTGGGGGATTTATTTCACAAACACTGGCTTAATGTCAATTGGGAAGCTTGCTTTCTCTTCATTCTCAGGGAAAACCATGTACGCAACGTGACCCAAGTATTTGCACCACAATAATTCAAGGTTCTCTAAGGTCTGTTCATAAAGCCTTTGAGATATTGGGTTGGTTTTACAATTAAAAAAAGAACCGTATATAGAGTTCACATCAGGAATTTGTGCTACATCCTATTCTTAAAGGGATACTTCAAAGTTGGTGGGCACAAAATTTTACACACCCTTGTCTTCCAAGTCTATGTAATTGTTTATGTATTAGTTCCCTCCTTTTCTTATTTTAAAAAAACTAATGGCAGCTATGGTATTATAAACAACCCTACCATAACAAACCAGTGTGGATACAATGGAGGAAAATGAAAACAGATTTCCATCCCATCTAGCACCCGTTAGCACCTTTGTTAGCAGAGAGGCCAAGCACTGAATGGTTAGAGACTACACTGTCATCTTACTGGTAGAGATGGTCCCCTGTAGGTCAGGACTGAAGTACGGTGGCATTATTATTTTATTGGTATTGGTATTACAGTAGCAGTTAGAAGACCCAGCTGAGATGGAGGCTCCATCATGTTAGGAGTTGTACAAAAACATAGTTGAAGACAGTACCTGCCCCAAATAGCTTACAGCTGTGGCCATGATCCTGCACAGAGTAATCAATATGCTTAACTGTAATCATCTGACTAGTTCTACTAAAGCTAAAGGGAAAAGCATGTGAGTAAGTCTTTGCAGGATCAGGGCTTAAGTAGGTAAGACAGACAAAAGATAGGGGAAAGGAAGTATAATAATTCTCATGGACAATCTTGCACTGCTTCTGTTACCACCTTCACTTGCCATGAGAAAAGGAGGATTTGAGACTCCAGGGGTGTCAATTAGTACTCTTGAAAAGTTCCCAACAGTTGACTTAAAATAAAGAAAAGGAAATAGATTTCACCTTCCAATGTCTCTGTAGTGTTGTTGGAGGTTTTTAATGTTTTTTTGCAGGGGATCTAATGGATCCAATGAAGTGAGCTGTAGCTCACGAAAGCTTATGCTCAAATAAATTTGTTAGTCTCTAAGGTGCCACAAGTCCTCCTGTTCTTTTTGCGGATACAGACTAACACGGCTGCTACTCTGAAACCTGTGTTGGTTGGTTAGTAGGGTTTTTTTAAAATGCAGTATTCAGGAAAAGTATTCAGATTTTTAATATGGTGAAAAATACCCTGGCATAACATAGACCACTTGACTATGTGGTCCCCTGTTCTTTGCAAAAGGCTCTCACCAGAGACAGGATAAACTCACTACACCAAACTCATCTTACCTTATATGTACTCTTTATGGATAAATATCCTATATCTACAGAAAGCTCACGAAAGCTTATGCTCAAATAAATTTGTTAGTCTCTAAGGTGCCACAAGTACTCCTTTTCTTTTTACAGAAAGCTTGTAACTGTCAAGACTCATAGTCATTGTGAGATTTATGTACAGATAATATTTAAGGAATAATGTAAGTAAATGGAAAGTATGCTTTGTGGACTTGGATTAGAAATTAATCCCTGGGGTGTCATGATAATGGCCCATTCAAGGAAGATGGAGTTGTTACCCTTCCCCACTCAGCTAGCAAGGTAGTGCAAAGTTCTATTGTCTACCCCTGCCACAGTCAATGGAAAACCATTAGACAATGACAATCAAAACCATTTCTTTTCTACAAGAAGGGAGGGGTTCACTCTGGCTGTGAATAGAAGACTGCTTTAATATAATAGGGTGTAGGGCAAGGCACTCTGGATCCATTCACAGAAGAAAACCCCTAGCAGAGGGCATGCTTTCATGAAGGTTTGTGTCCCAATTCTTGAGAAACCTGCAGCTCTGCAAGCTGAACTTTGTGGGATAACCTACTTTATTAGATAGGATAGATAACTATTGATAAGTGTACACCCAGGTTTGCATTTTATGATTTTGTTTTGTGTTGTAACCACTTGTTTCCACCACTCTCTCATTTCTAGTTAAAACTTTATTCTTTCTAAAATAAACATTCTTTTGTTTTATTATAAGTGCTCACAAGTGCTGTGTTCTTTACAGGAGCAGCGAGTGATGGTAAAGCTGGTAAATTGGGGCACCCTACACCTTTGAGTCAGAGGATCTGGAACTTCTGTGAGTAGCCAGCTTCAGGGGCTGAGTATCACAGGGGAACAATTCAAAAGGATTCAAGTATTGGGGTGCACCTATTGTTAACCTGCAAGGCAAAGGAAGGGATGGTATAAACCCAGAGGAGAGTGCTTGAGTGGCTGAAGGGCTGGCAATGTCAGGAGGCTGGCAATGTCAGGGATCTGACATCCAGCTACCATAAGAAAGACTCTCACTGGAGGCGGTGGTTAATAAGGTGCCTTATAGTCCTGGGTATGCCAAGAACCACCACAGTTAGCAATGACCTCTTAAATATGTTGCTAATGCAAATAAAGTAAACTGCAATGACAAGCAGGATAAGGGTTGTTCCCTATTGCCTAACACAGTGAGGGCCTGGGTTTGTTATTTCATAGCGGCTGTGTGTTCTCCTATCGGATGTTTAACATTTCCATCTCATTGGTTTGGCTGAGTGAATTTCCAGTTTGGTTTTTTTTAATAATTGAACTAATTGTGGATGATAATTTATTCCAAGAAATAAAATCAGGCCCTGTTTGCTCAAGTATGGTTAGTATTGATAGGGCATGATCCTGCAAGACTGTTACTAACCAAAGTAATACTAACTACCATAAGCTGTCCCAACAATTTTCAGGGCCCTTTTCTGAATGCAACTGACTTTTGTCCATCATGAGCATGCCACTGATCACCACAGGGACCATTCGTATGCACCACATACAGTAGTAAGGCCCCAAGTCAACAAAGCAATTAAGCAGGTCAGTATTGCTAATGCCAAGCTTTCAAAATCAGGAATCAGGCACTCAAAGATCATAAGACTGGACTGAAAATCATGAGATATTTTAAAAAATAGTAAATTAGGGGTACTTTTTCTTTGCCGTCTGGTTTTTGAGCCATTAGGATGCACTCAGGTTATATTTTCAAGCTTTTCTCGGCAATCATGAGGGCTAGAAAACTGCTTTCTTTTTCTTTTTTCCTTTTAAAGCTGAAAGCTGAAATTTTCTCATGACTCTAAGAGCTGGGCCAAATATTCGCAATAAAATTGTGAGAATGAGCTGGCATATGACATGGTTATTTACTCATTTACTCAGCTAAAGTGCTGAATCAGGGCCTGCAAGTTTGTAGGGTCAGGCCCAAAAGTATGGCTGGGATACGGAGATTTTCTTTCTGCAATAATTCCTCCCCTGCTAGCAAAAGCCTTGCTCCTGTAATGAGCGCTGTGTAGGCAATCCCCAGGTCTTGCATGGTGCCTCATTAAAGGACGGCTTAAAACTGTGATAAACATAAGCCTATCCACCCAAAATTGGTTCTACTGAAATGAAGGATGATATTCCTAAAGACTTCAGTGGAAGCACACTCAGGCCCTATTGGTTACATATAACTGTCATTTGTACATATTGATACTTTATGCTAAAAATTATTATGAACATTCTGGCTCATCAAAATATGACAGGCACATACACAATCCCTTGGTTTCTTTTACATCAAAATATTTTAAAAATGTTACACACTGTGAGCTTTTTTACAGATTGTTAACCTGCAAATGTGATTGTAAAAAAGCAATGTATTCCCAGTAACTCAGTTTTATAAAGTACCTAGGATCCCCACCCCTGCCTGCAAAAAAAACCTCAAATTTAGGAAGCGTCTTTTCCCATGTGCTAACAGTCCTAGGCTTCATGGTGGAGGAAATGTTTATTACTTGAGAGTTACAGGCCCAAAATCTGCATCATGTGTAGCCTCCTTAACTGCTATGGGGTTGAAAGAGGATGAGTACAAAGTCAATGTAGGTTTCAGAGTAGCAGCCCTGTTAGTCTGTATTCGCAAAAAGAAAAGGAGTACTTGTGGCACCTTAGAGACTAACAAATTTAATCTCATCTCCCACAGGAATACATACGTATCCATGCACACAGTAAACCCTCTAAAATAGATATTTATGCTCTGATCCAGCAAAGCATTTAAGCATGTGCTTAACTTTAAGGCACTTTAAGTGCCACTGAAATCAATGGGGCTGCTCATGTACTTCAAGTAAGACACATGGGCGAGCCCTCAGCTAAATCAAAGCTTTACTGTGGAAACACCCAGCAAGATGAATAATTACAATCGCACCATTAAAGAGACAGGTTTCAGAGTAGCAGCCGTGTTAGTCTGTATTCGCAAAAAGAAAAGGAGTACTTGTGGCACCTTAGAGACTAACAAATTTATTAGAGCATAAGCTTTCGTGAGCTACAGCTCACTTCATCGGATGCATTTGGTGGAAAAAACAGAGGGGAGATTGATATACACACACAGAGAACATGAAACAATGGGTTTTATCATACACACTGTAAGGAGAGTGATCACTTAAGATAAGCCATCACCAGCGGGGGGGGGGGGGAGGGAAGGAGGAAAACCTTTCATGGTGACAAGCAAGGTAGGCTATTTCCAGCAGTTAACAAGAATATCTGAGGAACAGTGGGGTGGGGGGTGGGGTGGGGTGGGAGGGAGAAATAACATGGGGAAATAGTTTTACTTTGTGTAATGACTCATCCATTCCCAGTCTCTATTCAAGCCTAACTTAATTGTATCCAGTTTGCAAATTAATTCCAATTCAGCAGTCTCTCCTTGGAGTCTGTGTTCGAAGCTTTTTTGCTGAAGGATAGCCACTCTTAGGTCTGTAATCAAGTGACCAGAGAGATTGAAGTGTTCTCCAACTGGTTTTTGAATGTTATAATTCTTGACATCTGATTTGTGTCCATTCATTCTTTTAGAGACTGTCCAGTTTGACCAATGTACATGGCAGAGGGGCATTGCTGGTACATGATGGCATATATCACATTGGTAGATGCGCAGGTGAACGAGCCTCTGATAGTGTGGCTGATGTGATTAGGCCCTATGATGGTGTCTCCTAAATAGATATGTGGACAGAGCTGGCAACGGGCTTTGTTGGAAGGATAGGTTCCTGGGTTGGTGGTTCTGTTGTGTGGTGTGTGGTTGCTGGTGAGTATTTGCTTCAGATTGGGGGGCTGTCTGTAAGCAAGGACTGGCCTGTCTCCCAAGATCTGTGAGAGTGATGGATCGTCCTTCAGGATAGGTTGTAGATCCTTGATGATGCGTTGGAGAGGTTTTAGTTGGGGGCTGAAGGTGATGGCTAGTGGCGTTCTGTTGTTTTCTTTGTTGGGCCTGTCCTGTAGTAGGTGACTTCTGGGTACTCTTCTGGCTCTGTCAATCTGTTTCTTCACTTCAGCAGGTGGGTATTGTAGTTGTAGGAATGCATGATAGAGATCTTGTAGGCGTTTGTCTCTGTCTGAGGGGTTGGAGCAAATGCGGTTATAGCGTAGAGCTTCGCTGTAGACAATGGATCGTGTGGTATGATCTGAATGAAAGCTAGAGGCATGTAGGTAGGAATAGCGGTCAGTAGGTTTCCGATATAGGGTGGTGTTTATGTGACCATCGCTTATTAGCACCGTAGTGTCCAGGAAGTGGATCTCTTGTTTGGACTGGTCCAGGCTGAGGTTGATGGTGGGATGGAAATTGTTGAAATCCTGGTGGAATTCCTCAAGGGCTTCTTTTCCATGGGTCCAGATGATGAAGATGTCATCAATGTAGCGCAAGTAGAGTAGGGGCATTAGGAGACGAGAGCTGAGGAAGCGTTGTTCTAAATCAGCCATAAAAATGTTGGCATACTGTGGGGCCATGCGGGTACCCATTGCAGTGCCGCTGACTTGAAGGTATACATTGTCCCCAAATGTGAAATAGTTATGGGTGAGGACAAAGTCACAAAGTTCAGCCACCAGGTTAGCCGTGACATTATCGGGGATACTGTTCCTGACGGCTTGTAGTCCATCTTTGTGTGGAATGTTGGTGTAGAGGGCTTCTACATCCATAGTGGCTAGGATGGTGTTTTTAGGAAGATCACCAATGGACTGTAGTTTCCTCAGGAAGTCAGTGGTGTCTCGAAGATAGCTGGGAGTGCTGGTAACGTAGGGCCTGAGGAGGGAGTCTACATAGCCAGACAATCCTGCTGTCAGGGTGCCAATGCCTGAGATGATGGGGCGTCCAGGATTTCCAGGTTTATGGATCTTGGGTAGCAGATAGAATACCCCAGGTCGGGGTTCTAGGGGGTGTGTCTGTGCGGATTTGTTCTTTTCTCCACCCCACCCCACCCCACCCCCCACTGTTCCTCAAATATTCTTGTTAACTGCTGGAAATAGCCTACCTTGCTTGTCACCATGAAAGGTTTTCTTCCTTCCCCCCTCCCCCGCTGCTGGTGATGGCTTATCTTAAGTGATCACTCTCCTTACAGTGTGTATGATAAACCCATTGTTTCATGTTCTGTGTGTGTGTATATCAATCTCCCCTCTGTTTTTTCCACCAAATGCATCTGATGAAGTGAGCTGTAGCTCACGAAAGCTTATGCTCTAATAAATTTGTTAGTCTCTAAGGTGCCACAAGTACTCCTTTTCTTTTTACCATTAAAGAGAGTGACAGATGTCCCATACAAGGCCATATGAACCACTCTAGCCCTGTGTTAAGGGCTTATGTGGGTACATTGGGCTTCCCACAGAGTGAGTTTTATGGAGAGAACACTAGAGGGATAAAAGCAACTTGACCCAAACAAATCAGACCATGTGCAGTTAGTCCAGAGGTACAGTTATTGGTGCAAATGCCAATAGAGGTTGGACAAAAAGCCCAATATCATTGCTGACGCCCACAGGTCAGCGTTTGCCCCAGGTCTATGCCATCTGTGTAATCCTAGCTACTACTTCCACTTCTGCTGCAGTCAACAATGACAGCAACAACAACAACAAAAACACATCAAGAAGGGAAAAATGAGTGTCCTGACAGAGCTAGATGCTATACCTCTCTAATCTCCCACTCACCACGTGTGTCACCACCTTGCCATATGATGTTAAGAAGTACAAGCTGACATGAATCAGAACTGGCTGTTTCCTTATTTTAAGTGTGTCAATATAGAACCCTAACTTTATTCTTTTATAATTAATAGTTCCTTGTATATTAAACAAAACACACCTAATGAAAAACACCTAGTATTTACACACAGGCAAAGCTCAGTTACCAAACCTTGATTATTCACAATGCTCTTTCCTCCAAAGCAATACAGTGTTCCTTGATGTGCATTAACTATATCGAGAGTCCATCAGTTATACGAACCCTCATTCATCCAAATTAATTCACTGTCCTCCTCTCAGGTAACTGAGGTTTGACTGAATTGCAAAAATAATATACAAACGCAACACAAGGGAATGACAGATCATGACATGGAACTATTTCACCATAATTTACTATACAATCACTTCTCTTACTGTTAACGAGTTATATACAGGAGTACCAATATGGTGCTGTGCCATGGTACAATGGTAAATAACTGGACATAACTATATTGTATGCAAAAAATTACATTAAAAAAACATTATTAAGGTTGCAAAATCAGGCATTCAAAAGTTAGGAAATGCCAGAATTAAGGTGCCTCTGCTATCACAATTTGTGCATCTGGATTATGATACAGTTTTTAAATCACATGATCACATACTATTTCTTCACAGGATCTTGGGTTCCATTCCAGACTCTGGAGGGGAGTGTTCTCTAATATACACAGACCTTTCTGTCCCAGTGTAGTGCCCCCAATCTTGACCCCTTCTGGCTATGTTCCCTCTAATCTGTCCCATTCCCATGTCCCCCTCATCACAGTCCCCCCAACCCCTTAACTCCTCCGGCTCCTTCTCCCAGTCCTAGTCTTCCCCGCATATGGCCCCTCATTCCTGTTCCAATCTCCTCACTCAGTTAATTGCAGTCTCCCTCCTCCCTTACCCAGACTTCCTGTCTGATCTCAGTCCCCATCTCTCAACCTCCAAACCCCAGTTTCCCTTCCCCGACCCTGCAGTCTCCTTGTCCAGCCTGTTCCAGTATCTTTCCTACCCAAGCTCACAGTCCTAGTCTTACCCCACACGCTCCTTTACCCAATGTACAACCCCCATCTTCCAAACCACTCCACACCTCCAAGACCCCTGTGCACTTCAGTCAGCTTCCTCCTACACACTGCCTGGTGCCAGCAGGGAGAACATTTATAGCACAGGTGAGAAACTCTCCCTGCTCTCAATTTTTGTGCTGGCACCCAAGACTCTCTCCTGGTGGCCGGGAGAAGCAATTGCAGGGAGAGCCCAATTCAGCACCCTCATCCCTAGGTTGCAGTAAGCTCAATGGGATGGAATCTTTGGAGAATTTAGCTGCCAAATTCTAACAACGCTGTACTGAACACTTGCAAACCGAGACTTTTCAAAGACTTATGACTTGACCAAACATGGGCATTTTTTCACAGGGATGGCAAGCAGCCCATCGTTGATACCAGCTCCACTCCCGCTAAATTTCAAGTCCCTGCTCCAAAACATTGCAATGCCAGAGCTTCTCAAGGAGAAGGTTGTAAGAAACTTTTTAACATGGGCAAATCAACATATGTTTTCCCTTGTTTTCTTCTCAGAAATAATTGAATCATTTTATCTGAAATTAAAAACAAAACAAAAAAACAAAAACAGCCTGAGCCAAAGACCAGCGTGGAAAATTCCAACCTCACCCGTTAAAAGGTGGCAAACTCATAAACAAACGAAAATAGATTCTTGTACTAGAAAGTGTCAGGCAGGCAGTGCTATTGGCAGTGCTACCAGCTCCACCTATGATAAAACACAGAATGAAGAAGAAGAAAAATTCTCCTATTTAAATGCTAGCACAAGTATATACGTAACTAGTACAGTAGTGTGGATCCACCAATGCACTAATTATTCACATTACAGGTTCTGAAATGAGGAGATCATACTAAGGAAACAGAAAAACTCAGAACATAGTGCTTTATGAGCAAGCAATTCTAAGTAATATAAGGCTTTTAATATGCTCTTTTTAGTGCAGTAAACTGTATGATAACTTTCAGGTTTCAGAGTAGCAGCCGTGTAGCACCATTTCCCACCGAATGCATCCGATGAAGTGAGCTGTAGCTCACGAAAGCTTATGCTCAAATAAATTTGTTAGTCTCTAAGGTGCCACATTCTTTTTGTATGATAACTATACATACAAAGCCCAACTCAGCTCCAATGGAAAACTCCCATTGACTTCAAAGGGAGTGAGACTGGGCCCACAGAGTATGTTAAGAGAGAAAATTAACATTTTGTAATACTGAGTGTGGTGTTAAGAGAATGTTTATATTGTACACTTTGCAAACTGGATACAATTAACTTAGGCTTGAATAGAGACTGGGAATGGATGAGTCATTACACAAAGTAAAACTATTTCCCCATGGTATTTCTCCCTCCCACCCCACCCCCCATTGTTCCTCTGATATTCTTGTTAACTGCTGGAATTAGCCTACCTTGCTTGTCACCATGAAAGGTTTTCCTCCTTCCCCCCCCCCCCACTGCTGGTGATGACTTATCTTAAGTGATCACTCTCCTTACAGTGTGTATGATAAACCCATTGTTTCATGTTCTCTGTGTGTGTATATAAATCTCTCCTCTGTTTTTTCCACCAAATGCATCCGATGAAGTGAGCTGTAGCTCACGAAAGCTTATGCTCTAATAAATTTGTTAGTCTCTAAGGTGCCACAAAAAGAAAAGGAGTACTTATGGCACCTTAGAGACTAACAAATTTATTAGAGCATAAGCTTTCGTGAGCTACAGCTCACTTTGCGAATACAGACTAACACGGCTGCTACTCTGAAAGCTCTAATAAATTTGTTAGTCTCTAAGGTGCCACAAGTACTTTTTCTTATTGTACACTTATATACTAAAGTTCTGATCCTGAAAACACTTATGCATATAAGTAAAGTTATTCATAAATAATAGCCCAACTGAAGTCAATGGGACTACACATGTAAGTAACTTTACTCACATATCCAAGTGTTTGCAGGATCAGAACCAATAGTTGGAAACATCAGATAATAATCTAGGGCATACATGGAAAAATCAGCACACCGGTGTGTTTGCTTTCCTGAGAACATTGTTCCTTGTGGATGCTTCCTGAATATGACATCCTTCATGACAAACACTAGAACTTCAAATGCTCCAATAGCCTCTGCTTTTAAATTTATTAAATAACAAAGCTGTATGGAGTATTCTGTGGGTCTCTCAGGATATAAAATATGGACATTTACCTTCATGAATATGAAGTAAATATTTTTCTTCTTCAGGGGCTTCTGGCACTCAGCCCCACACAAGATCAGGCCCTCAGCACAGGCTACAACATTAGGCTAGTGCTTTGGGTCCACAGGTGTCAGCAAGCATATCAAAGAAAGAAAGAAAGAAAGAAAGAAAGAATCCTGGACCAAACAACAAGTGTCTGATCTAAATGAGACAAATTACACAATTTTGTGTTGCCCTGTCCACCTCCCACATCTTTTTGATTGAACATAATCTAACGTAGGGTCTGATCTTGTAAGCCTTACTCACACAAGTAGTCTTTACTCATGTAAGAAGTTTCAGGGACTTCAATCAAGTCTAATTTGAAAATAGTGGGACCCTTGTGTGACTACGTTTCAGAATCAAGTCCTTTGATTGTCATTTTTTCAAGGCAGGGACTGTGTCTTCTTATATTTCTGTAGACAGCTCATGCACACATATGGTGCTGTGTAGAGAACAGTGATTTGACATTCCCACACTCCAAAATGTCTCACTTTTACTTGTAGATTTCATTCATAAAACTGGGTAAACCAAAAAGAGGCTGTACTCCTGACAATAATTTTTTTTAAAATCACCATTTTCAGGCCTTTTCTTCAAGGAGGATTTTAGGAAAAATCCCTCACCATTGCTGTAGTACCCATTCAGCAATCTGTGCTAGCAATGCTGGGAGACCTAGTGAAGACCAGTTGATGACATTTTGTCCAGGCTTGCTCTGAGCAGCATTAGCTGTCACAAAGGTAAAAGTATAGGCAGCCGTTCTACATAAGAGTCATTACTAGCACAACAGAGCTATATGAGTGCTACAGCAAGAGTGGGAGATTTCTGTAAAATCCCCCATTCCACAGCCATACTGGGTTATTATATACTTTACATGCACTTAAGGAGGAAATAAGCTTCGTATTAAGCTGATAAATCCATCACATCTAGATTCACCCTCCTAGGCCTACTCTGCTCCTCTAAATTTTGTACTCATTTTCCAGCAACAGAGCAATTTTATCTTGTTTAGCACCATTGCTGGAAAATAGGCACAAATGTTTCCAGTGTAGATGAGACACAGATGAGTCAAACACTTTATACGCACTTAATGTTAGCCATGTGACATCATGTCTTTTATGTTAGAAGAATATCAATTTAATTACTGCTATTGTTGAAAGAATATTATGCTATTGTGTAAAGAATGTCAAGTTAAAATCTTTTTTATTTTTACATAATCCCTTCCTCAAGGAATGGCAAAAGATTTAAGAGGGAAATTTTGAAAAACACCTACACATGACTTAAGAGCCTACATCCCATTTTCAAAGTCAAATGGGAGTTAGGTGTCAGTTAGGTCTTGAAAAGGGGACTTAGGTTTCTAAATCAATTTGACAGGTTTCAGAGTAGCAGCCGTGTTAGTCTGTATCCGCAAAAAGGAAAGGAGTACTTCTGGCACCTTAGAGACTAACACATTTATTTGAGCATAAGCTTTCATGGGCTAAAACCCACTTCATCGGATGCATGCAGTGGAAAATACAGTGGGGAGATTTTATATACACAGAGAACATACACACTGTAACCAGAGTGATCACTTAAGGTGAGCTGTTGAGAAAAAAAATCTTTTCTGGTGATAATCAAGGTGGGCCATTTCCAGCAGTTGACAAGAATGTCTGAGGAACAGTGGGGGACAAAAATAAATATGGGGAAACAGTTTTACTTTGTGTAATGACACATCCACTCCCAGTCTTTTTTCAAACCTGATTTCATGGTGTCCAGTTTGCAAATTAATTCCAATTCAGCAGTCTCTCATTGGAGTCTGTTTTTGAAGACTTGCCACTTTTAAGTCTGTAATTGAGTGACCAGAGAGACTGAAGTGTTCGCCAACTGGTTTTTGAATGTTATAATTCTTGACGTCTGATTTGTGTCCATTCATTCTTTTACGTAGAGACTGTCCGGTTTGGCCAATGCACATGGCAGAGGGGCATTGCTGGCACATGATGGCATATATCACATTGGTAGATGCGCAGGTGAACGAGCCTCTGATAGTGTGGCTGATGTGATTAGGCCCTATGATGGTGTCCCCTGAATAGATACGTGGACAGAGTTGGCAACGGGCTTTGTTGCAAGGATAGGTTCCTGGGTTAGTGGTTTTGTTGTGTGGTGTGTGGTTGCTGGTGAGTATTTGCTTCAGGTTGGGGGTCTGTCTGTAAGCAAGGACTGGCCTGTCTCCCAAGATCTGTGAGAGTGATGGGTCGTCCTTCAGGATAGGTTGTAGATCCTTGATGATGCGTTGGAGAGGTTTTAGTTGGGGGCTGAAGGTGATGACTAATGGCATTCTGTTATTTTCTTTGTTGCACCTGTCCTGTAGTAGGTAACTTCTGGGTACTCTTCTGGCTCTGTCAATCTGTTTTTTCACTTCAGCAGGTGAGTACTGTAGTTGTAAGAATGCTTGATAGAGATCTTGTAGGTATTTGTCTCTGTTTGAGGGGTTGGAGCAAATGCGGTTGTATCATAGAACCTGGCTGTAGACAATGGATTGTGTGGTGTGGTCTGGATGAAAGCTGGAGGCATGTGGGTAAGTATAGCGGTCAGTAGGTTTCCGGTATAGGGTGGTGTTTATATGACAAACGCTTATTAGCACTGTAGTATCCAGGAAGTGGATCTCTTGTGTGGACTGGTCCAGGCTGAGGTTGATGGTGGGATGGAAATTGTTGAAATCCTGGTGGAATTCCTCAAGGGCTTCTTTTCCATGGGTCCAGATGATGAAGATGTCATCAATGTAGTGCAAGTAGACTAGGGGCATTAGGGGACAAGAGCTGAGGAAGCATTGTTCTAAGTCAGCCATAAAAATGTTGGCATACTGTGGGGCCATGCGGGTACACACAGCAGTGCCGCTGATTTGAAGGTATACTTTGTTCCCAGATGTGAAATAGTTATGGGTGAGGACAAAGTCACAGAGTTCAGCCACCAGGTTTGCCGTGACAATAATGTACTCCTTTTCTAAATCACTTTGGTGCTTTTGAAAATTTTATTGTAAGTTATTGTCTGGACTGAACAGAATGTCCTGTAAGAGGAAGATGTTTTCTTGAAGCATTCCCATGGGTTGGAAAAAGTTAACTAAAGCAGTAGGAAGAGGTTAGCTCTTTGCTCTGGAAAAAGGATTAATGGCTTGAGTTGCATTCCCAAATTTCCCATTGATTTCACTGGAATCAGAAAAGTTAAATTCTATGAGGAGTTAAATGGGATATTTGGATGTGCAAGTCATGCAGCGCTGGGCCCTAAGGGCCTGATCCAAATCCCATTAAAGTTAAGGGAACAATTCCCATTGACTTGAAGAGGATTTTGGTCAGGCCATAAATACAGACTGCTACAGACAGATACTACAGGGTAGCATATGCGCCATACATATCAATGATAAGTAAACCCATGGAAGAAGGAATGGGAAACATCACCATTTCTGACAAGGAAAGAGTTAATCTGAATCATGGTTGTTTTAGCCAAACAGGGTTGGGTGTTTTTTTTAATATTCAGTACAAGAATATCACTAATAGGAAAGCCTATAAAGGGATAGCTCTGGGGAGCCTACATGTAGGTTATAATGGAGCTGCCAAGTTTCAACCAGAAAGGCTGGAGAGAAGCTGTCCAGGACTAGAGGGGGATTTGGAGAGCACTTTGTTTAAGCCTGAAGTGCTCAAGAATGTTTTCCATATTTATTATCCTCAAAGAAAACACTTGGCTGCTCCCAGTATGGGAAGAGATTTGTGTAATGGTAATTGTGCCCTCAGTGGCTGCCAGGGAAATATAATCATCCATTGCAGTGGTTCTCAGCCCGTGGGACACTTGTGACCCAATCAGCACAGAGCTGCAGCCCATGTGACAGCCTCAGGGCCATACAGACATTATATATATTGTGTGGAGGCAGCCCAGATAACACATAGACAGCAATATATGCAGCCCACAATGATAAATCGGTTGAGAACCACTGAGCCAGAGGAACATGAATAAGTTAAATACTGTTTGCTAACCTATGATGGATCTTTCTTCTTCCACCTTCCACTTTCATTCTCTCCAAACCACATTCTTGCTGTGACCCTCTCTGCCTATTGTTTTCTATGTTCCGTTTGTTATTTTCCCATCCCTACAAATCTCTCTCCTTTTTCTTTATTTTCTGTCCTCTCATTCTTTTTGTTGCCTCTTCCCATGGTCTCTCTCAACTTGTTCTTGCCAAAATGCATGATTCAGTTACTGCTTGCTTTCAGACTCCATTCTCAACCTCTCTCTCTTCTCCTTGGTACCTCAGTGCTCTTTTCTGCCCTTCTTCATCTCCCTTCCTCTCTCCACCTTCTACTGGGTTCTCTGTCTCTCTTTGAGACATCTTTCCCTCCATCTCCAGATCTCTCCCCAATATTTCCCAACCCCCCAGCTCCCTTTGAACTTTGGCATCCCATCCCTATCTCATTTTACCTCCCAAGTTTTCCCGTTGCTTATCCTCACACCCTTCCACCCTTCCCTTTGCCTTTGACCCTCTACCACCGCTTGTGTTCCAAGGATAGGCTCCTGTGGTCTAGGCTAGGGGACTTGGCTTGTAGCTAACATTCCTAAAGTGGCCAGTTCTTCTCCCCACCCAATCCAGGCTTCAGGATGGGATCCTAGATCATGAGGGATTTGTCTTTGCCAGCCATATGGGGAATTGAACAGAGTGTTCTGCTGGGGGTTCAGCTGGGAGAGAAATGTTATATCACTCCTGTCCTAATTCAGGTCAGATATGTTCCAGGACTAATGTGGATACAGAAGTTACTTGATAAGGTACAAATAACCAAGCATATAAAGTATAGAAGTCAATGCATGTTTAGGAAATCCATTCAGGTTCACTTATTTTTTCTAACATCCTTGGGTCTAAGCCTCAATAAAGGCTGCAGAATCTGGCCTTTTAACATTGTGTCACACAGATGCAAAACCTAAACACTGGCAAATGTACATAAAGAGCATATTTGTACCTAACCCCTTTTAAACTCAGGATTGAAATGGGGTACAATGACTGGCTTGCATCCTAAGGTCATGAGGGTTGGTTGGTTGGTTGGTTTTTTGTTGGGTTGTTGTTTTGAAGTCTTTGAATTTCAATATTTTTAAATTATAGATAATAGGAGATATATATTTTCTACCTGTCAGATTACATTCTTTGGTCCTCTTTGAAAATGTGAGACCTTTTCAAATGTTTCAGGGAAGAGAAGAGTTCGCTTTCTCTTTCATCTAACTGTCTTAAACCTGTGTGTTGCAGTCTTTAAAAAATGACATTTATTTTGTGTTATATTAAGTATTGGTGTTGATTTAAATTTAATCCTCAACTGTTAACACATTAAAATCCAAGTGGACAAATCCACCCGGTTTCATTCCATTGATCTAAATGGGGTGAATTTGGCCCAAGTAGTTTTGAAGTTGTTCAGCTGCAGTTTTGTTTCAATTTAATTATGTGACACCATTCTCCATCACTAGGATTTTTTCTTTTACCTCGTACCGCAGAGAATTCTTTCACGGCTGCTGTTAAGGGATTATTTGGCCTGACCTCTTGAAACTACCTACCTCATCTTTCATGTGTTATAAATACAGCACCCAATTCCAGCCAGGTACAGCCCTATTTGCCTCAAGCTACCTTTTGTTTTACTAGGGAAACTTCTCTGACATATGTTGGCAGCTCCAGGAGACTCCAGGCAGCTGTGGGGAAGTGATAAAATAAACTAGAACCACTATAAATCTGAGATAAGTAGGGAACTCAGCTGTCTTGCTCCCACTTCACTGAAAGTAGCCAGTCTGCTCTGCCTTGTTTTTTAACTGTGAAAACAGCTGCAGTTGCAAGTTGCTGCTTGCCAGAGATCCATATTTGTCATACCTGTTCAGACATCCCATTGAACAAGAAAGTGCTGATGGCAGCAGTGCATACCTTCCCCTAGCTCTCACTGTTCAGTCATGGCCACATTTTAGATCCATCCCAGTCTCACCAATGATTTTTTTGTCACGGGTTTGAAAGTTACTGGAGTTTACTGATGATAATCTAGCTGATGAAGAATGAAAGTAAAAGAGGTTGTCTAAGGAGTGGGGTTTCCTTAGAGTCAGTGTCTTACCTCTGCAGGCTTCTTGCTGTTCTTTAGGTAAGAAACATGTGCTGCCAAAAATAAACTTCTAGGATTTACAGTCTGTGGTGCCTCTCATGTGCCTATCAACCTGCTATCTAGGCAAGCAAAAACAGACCTTTCCGTTTCCTTTTCATACCCAGTCATTTCCAGTTATGAGTTTCAGCTCATGGAGTTTCCTCTGTTGATGGGAGCCTCCAATTTTATTTGTCTGTAAAGCACCATGTACACTTATGGAGTTGAATACATAACAACAGGCTCTCCACTGCATGATTTGCCCCACCCTCACGCATCAAATAGGCAGGGGACCAGCCACCTAAGCACCCAGATCTTGGGATGCTCATAAAGGTCTACTTCTCCCAGCCCTCTTATCCCCATAAGTGTCTGCAGGAAACATCTGACCCTGTGGCCCCACCAGCCACTCTCATGCTTGGGAGGGTTTCACGCAGAAGAGGAAGTCACCATATCATGTTGACAGGCTCAGCAAAGATGATATTACTCTGCATAATCTCCATGATGCCTGCGGGAATTGATGTCCCATCAAGACACGGCCCAACCCTTCCAGGTTAGTGGAGCCCATTTCCACAGTGCATTCACTGAGAGTTTTCTTGGGACTGGCAGGAAACAGGGAACACTACAGCAGAGTCAGCACTCCCCTTATTGGTGCCCTGAATATTTTTTTCATCTGTCCCCTCACTTGAAGCCTCCATACTGCAGCAACTCACTGTTGGACAGTAAACCAAAGCAGGTGTCCTTCTCCAAAGCAGAAGTCAAACCCACCTCATGGAGTAGCTAGCAGAAGACTAATGTCACTTATTAACCTTCCCATTTCCACAATCCCCTGGGGCACTAGGAGCAAGGGACAATACCAGTGCAGTGTCTTGTGCATAAGCAAATGGCACAGAAAGCGGTTACTTCCTATACAGCATTTTTAAAATGCCCATCCTCTTCTAGGGGCAGTTGGACAGAAGCAGCATCTTACATTGGCTTTCACTAACAACTGCAGGACATTGGCACATTAGTCCACTTTAAGCAGCGACATTATTTTCACAGTTTATAGTAATGCATGTTTATAGTAGTCTCATTTATGAAATATACATGGCAGTTACACATATGGCTTTATTATTTTCAGCACTCAAAGCAAAATTAGTAATTTCATCAAGCTAACACTGTTAAAGCAAATGAGTCACTGTATGCTGTATGCTATATGCATCCACCTACGATTTACAGAGCTGCACAGATTTACATAATAAGGATAGAGAAATTTAAACAGTTGAATTTGGGGCACTGCTTACAAAATGTTGCCAGAAACATTAGGTGAAATTCTGTGTCACTGGCCTCATGTTATATCAGTGGCTCCAGGTCTTAAATTATATCTGGGATGCATCTGGCTCTATTTTTCATTTCTGGGGAGAACCAGAAATGCAGCGTGTCCACTAGTAAGCAAAATTCTGCTTCATTCTATTTCCAACCTGAAAGAGACTATATAAAACCAAGCTGAGCAGACAGCGAGGGTTTGATTTCCAAGACTTAAGCAGCCTACTTAGAGAGACCACTGGTTTCAGTTGGGCTTATGAGACACCTTTGCCCCTAATCCTTTGTTGAATCATTTGCTGGAACTGTAAACGAGTCTCAAAATTAAGGATCAGTTTCTCATGGAGGGTTTTTATTTTGTTTTTTGCCAAAAAGGTTGTTCCAGGGCATTGCCATGGTCAAAAAGAAAAGAAAAAAGAAAAATCTTTATAAATGTCACGTTCAAGCTTGCAAACCAAAGACAACTGAGCCTGATTTCAAGTCATTGATCGTTTACTGTCCTGACCCATCTAGTGTAACATAAAATGGATTTATAGTATAAAGTAATAATGGTCTGACCATCAGGAGCAAACGTTTTGCACAGTGCAGAAAATCGAATCTATGGTTCTGTGGCCAACTCTGACCCTGACTAACTATGTGACCTTGGGCAAATCACTTAAGCCAAAATGTTCACACATAGGCACCCAAACTTAGGCAACTAACTCTATATTTAGCACCTAAATTAGCGGCCTGATATTGAAAGCTATTGAGGAAGCTTCAACTGCTGTTATGCAGGTACTTGGTACTTCTGAAAATTAGGCCTCACATTTCGATGTCTAACTTTATGTACCCAAGCATTAAAATCTTGGCTACCATTTCATCTGCAAAACGGAGATAACGAATCCTACCTCACAGGCATGTTGTGAGGCTTAATTATTATTGGCTGTAATGATCTCTTAGATCCATGGCTGGAAGGTGCCATAGAAGTGTGAAGTACATTGACCATTATAGCAACTTCATTGTGGTTTCATAATTGCTTGTGAGCTTATCCTTATCCTCCAATCCCAAAATTGAAATTACAGCTTTCCCTGTTTTAGCAGCAGTTTTGTAACTCTCTTCCATCACTGTGCCATGAAATAATGCCGCCACCCCCAGCACTGAGCACAACTCCTTATGGCCCCTGAATAAACATAACACAAAAATGAAGAGGAGGAAATAGTTAAGGATTACGTGGTAAAATTCTTCAACTTCTGGGACTCACTCTCCTTAGCATCCTGCCAAAGCCCAGACTGGCAGCCTTCAAGACACAATGGAAAGTTTATTTGTATGTTTCACTTTCTGGTGATTTTGGGTAGGTTTATTTTACCCCTGCAATATAGTTGACAACACATTGCTAACAGACTCAGTGGTAATTTAATGCCACCCACTCAGGCAATTTGTGTTTTAATATGTGTAAGTGGCACTTAGGTGCTAGGATTAAAGGTACTATAGCAACCCATACATAAAACTTGCTTAGAAAGTATGCCCTTTTCACCTTCAGATAGAAATTTCCAGTCCTGGGACCAAACCCAGTCTAAGTTGCCTTACATTTGTGCAAAGAATGGCTTGTGATCAGTGTTAGCATTTCAATTTGTGAGGGCCCTCCGAGTGCTCTTGATCCTGCTTTAATCCTCCCTTCACCTGTCTTCTCAGAACTTTCCAAAATCTTCTCAAGGGAATTTTAGCTCAGCTTTCTGGCTGGCTGTATTTTAAAATTCATTTTGTCTCATTAAAAGCGATTGCCACATGCCCATTTGATCTCCTTTGTAATGAAACAATGTGATTTATTACAGTATAGGAATGTAGCCCTTTCAGCTCTATCACAAGCCTCTAGTTATGTTGACAGGTTTTAATGTATTATTGCATATGGCTCAGTATGTGGTTTTCTAGGCTTCTGCTGGTCTGTTTCCTTCCTGTTCCTCCATTGACTCATTTCCTCAAATATAATTTGAGTTTGTCATTGCGTTTGAGCCTCAGATAAAACATCATTGGTATCCATAAAAAGAAATAAGAAAGGCAGCAGTAAAGGGGAAATTATCTTCTTTACTTTCACAAAACAAAAGTACAGATGATTATTTTTCTGGCAATAAGGACAGGCATGGAGTAGGCTATATTTTCATTTTGGAGACAAATTAAGCTTAAGAGTTTTACACTGCCACTCATCACCATAGTATATGAGCCCCTGCCATGTAAAATCGACAGAAACTGTGAAATCCCTAGCAGATTTTGTAGCATTCCTCCAGCATTCCTCCCTTTTTAGGGTCACAGGAGGTTTTTAAGAACAAATTGGGCAAACACTTGTCAGGGATGGTCTAGGTTCACTGGGTCCTGCTTCAGCGCAGGGGGCTGGACTAGATCACCTCTTGAGGTTCCTTCCAGCCCTACCTTTTTATGAGGGGCAAAGGTCTGCTTGGGGCATGGGGTTTTATTTTGCTTGGGGAGGGGGCCTTAGAAAATTAAAATAGAGGAGAGCTATTTTTCTGAAATGTCCCCATCTTTTCTTCACCTTCCTTACAACCATGTAAAATCTAGAGGAGTATGTGTACTGTCCCATTTCAATGCACTATATGCTTTTTACCCAAGTGAAGGTGAGACTTCAATGCAGTTACTCCACTTTTACAGTGGTATAACAGTAGAATTCAGTCCATTTTCAAAGGGACTAAATACCTACAGTCCTAACTCTCAGCACCACAGACGTATTACGAGGCAAATATGATCATGACCAAATTCTGCATGTTGCACTTCAGGCAGATACTTGCTCTCAGTAAAGTCTGTGGTACCAATGAAGTGTAAACAGTAGGGATACTGCAAGCATTCTTGATTCAAACCACTTTGATGCTAGCAGCTTTCTGACTCCCTCTTAACTTTATTCAGAACATGTGCAGGATTAAAGTCATTTTTGTTGAGTGCTTGCCCATGGTTCCCTGTTAGCGAGCATAAAGAGCCAAGTCCAATCAAAAACCTCTATCTGTAGGGCTGGGAATACCATCTGGTTGCTTACCTTTGGTCCCTGATTTTTAGCTGGGTCTTATCCCAGCCTCCAGCATCATGGACACAATTCACTGTGTCTGCAAATGCACCGATTCAGACATCTAACTATCTGATCTGAAGATGTGAGTATAGTAACTGTGAAATAAATAGCAGCTGTTGCAAATGAAATTAATTACATCCACAGTTTGGTACCCACAATGAATTACAGGTGCAATATTAACTTGTAGGTGCAGTAGTTGGGACCCACATTTAATTGCACGTGCAATGTCAAAATTCCAGCCTTGGTTCTCTGTGAGTTTCAAGTGTTAACTAGCAATTCAGAATGAAGTGAAAGAAAACAGCAGGCTGCATTTTCAGTAGGAGTGAAGGAACTCAAGGAACTTAGGAGTTCTAGTGGCAAAAATATGTCTGAATTCCACCTGTAGCATTTAGCAAATGCTAGCCCAGAAAGGCCTAGGCTCTAATATGTTTTTTTTTTTTTTTTTGGCAGGGTCTTACCTATTATGACATCAGACCCAAATGCTGCCTTCCTTTCCCCTTCTTAACCTTCTAAAGAACTGCATTCAGCCACTTGCAGGTCCCCTTCTTGAAAGGCCGTTTATTAGAAAAACATAACAGTACAAGTTTCAGAGTAGCAGCCGTGTTAGTCTGTATTCGCAAAAAGAAAAGGAGTACTTGTGGCACCTTAGAAACTAACAAATCTATTTGAGCATAAGCTTTCGTGAGCTACAGCTCACTTCTCACAAAAGCTTATGCTCAAATAAATTTATTAGTCTCTAAGGTGCCACAAGTACTCCTTTTCTTATAACAGTACAAATGTCAATGCAACTCATAACAAGTCTTTCCCCAGCTACTCAGTTTCTTCAGCCCCTTGCTGGGCTCAAGAGTTTCTTCCAAAATCTGCCTGGCATTTCCTCAAGCTGCTTCCTTCTTGACCTTGTTGCTTCTCTTAAGGTGGGTGCTCATACCCCTCACAACAGGCAGCTCCAGTCAGGCCTTTCCACCTGGCTAGAATGGAAAGCCCCTTCCAGTCTTCCCTGAGCCTTTCCTCCTGCAAAAGCAAGGAGCCTCTCAACAACTCGATGGATGGAGCAGGCTCTCTCTTCTAGGAAGTCCCACCCTGGAAATACTATGAGGTGACTATGACCCTTGTCACCTGACCCAACCCAAGCCTAAATCCATTACTTGGAGCTGGATAACTAGGCCCAGACGGAGCTGAAGCCAAATCCCTAGAAGGGCCAGCCCACCCTGTGATGTTTTCCCTGAGCACAAATTCTAACAGGCTTATTTTTACATGCTCACATTTCCTTAGTGAGTGTAGGGACATTTCTGCCCCCTGCTCCAGCCCTCATATGCTGCTCTAATAGCATAGAAGGGCCACAAAGATGTCACATTTGGCCAAGGGAGAATTCTCTCAGTGCAGCAGCACCTTAAGACCACGATATGCAGCCTATACTACCCTCTTTGCAGCCTCCATGATAGGGAGCATATTGGGCAGTTGGGAGGCAGTGTCAGGGTGGGAAGGTCAGTTCCAGTGCTGAGCATTACAAAGATTTTGGGTTGTTCTGGGCTAGGAGCAGCCTGTCGGCAGCCTATGTAAGGCTGCTACAAATTAGAGCAGACTCCAAGACTGCTCTAAGGCCCAGATCCTCAAAGGTTTTTAGGTACCTAATGTTATAGGAGCAGCAGTGATCGGTATGCTCTGTATGACTATCTACTATATAACCTCTATGCTCAAAAGGTCTGTTACGCTCCCCCCCCACACCCCTTTTGTCTCCTCTCCCTCTTTGAATACCTGGGAAGTGGCTTCCCCACTCCCCTCCTGGAATGCTTATGGGATGAATGGGCTGCTTCAGAAGAGCTCCAAGGTAGACAAGGTGTCTGGGACTCTAAATAGGCAGCGATCACACACCTAGTGCAGGTTTCAGAGTAGCAGCCGTGTTAGTCTGTATTCGCAAAAAGAAAAGGAGTACCCGTGGCACCTTAGAGACTAACAAATTTATACCTAGTGCATGGACACTGCATGGACACTGCCTGAGGTGGAGTGTGACCAACCAGATGCGGCCAAGTCATCTCTAGTCGCAGGCCATGAGGAGCAGGTCCTTAAAAGGGGAAGGGGCCATGTGCCCAGGAGTGCACTCTCAAGCTTGTACCTCCTATGAAGGCCCTTCACTGGCCAGTGGTTTGCCTCATTGCATTCCATCGTGCCTTGGGAAGACTTACCTTCATCACACCATCCATTGCTGTGCTGTGGAACACTTACCTTGAAGGATCCTGACATCTCCAGTGCCATGACTGTCCTGGGAGCGTGAGTATGCAAGTGTGAGTATGACCCCCCCCCCTTCTTTTGAGCTTAGCTATCAGTGTAATAAACATGCTGCTTTCTGCCAGACTCTGGTGAGTCATTAGTCCTCCCTAAGCTTACTAGCTGGCCCAATTTTGGGTAACACCTAACTCCCATTTAAATCAATGGTAGCTAGGTGCCTAAATATCTTTGAGGATGCAGGCCTAAGTTATTACAATGACCACCCAGACCCCAAACCAGGCCAGAATCCAGACTGTATATAGATGGCTTAAAGGCACCTTTACATCACCTGCCCCTGGCGATGCTTTCTGAGCTGCATCTCTCAGGAGGTGCAGCACAGAATTGGCCTTGGTACATTTCAGATTGTGAGCATCTTGGGAGGAGTTCGATCACACTTGGTTGTCTATAAATTACTATGCACTTCTTGGCCAAAGCCTGTCCCATTCGCTTCGGCAGGAGTGGGATTAGGTCCCATAAAATTGATTTAAAAAAAAAATCAGCAGAAAAATAAAATATATAATGGGTTGCCAACACAGAGCTACTTTGGACTTTGTCTCACAGAATTCTACAAAGAAAGATTAATAAGATTACTTAATTTGGCCTTAGGTGTTCTCCCTAGTTTTCACTGGTCCAGCCCCACTTCACTTCAATAGGTGTTGTGCTGGCATAACGGAGAGGGAAATTTGGCTCTTAATAGCACTTCTCATCTACAAGGCATTTTACAAACATCCTCACAACATTCCTGTGATTTAAATAAGGTGTTATTACATTGTCTACTAATAGATAAGGAACCAGAGCCAGAGAAGATAAATAACTTGCCCAAGGCCAGAGAGAGTGTCAAAGCCAGGGGTATTCAGGACTTCCTGGTTTCCAACATTGTGCTCAGATGTCTAGCTCTCAAGTTACACTCATCCCTTCTGCCCCCCACACTGCCCGGATCCGGAAAGGAATTTTGTAAGACCAGACTTGATTGCTAGATGGGAAAAAACAAAAATTGTCCCAAGCCAAAGTGTGGCTACAAACTTTTTGGGAAGAGCTGGAATTCAAACTTTTATCCAGTCTCAATTTTCATGAGTGACTCTTTCTGAACCACAGCTCCTTGTCCAAAGGAATCCTGGTAGGGAACTTAATAAAGAAAATGATTAATTATTATCCCTGAATAAGCCATAGTTTGCTAAGGAATTTTGTGATGTTACCAACACACAATGAATTACAATTGTCTAGCCCAGATATTTTTATAATAATAAAGGTGTCACTTACAGTCCCCATGTCAGCTTTGGAAAGAAAGGTGTGTCCTGCTGCAGTGTTCTTGAGATGTTAAAATATAGTCTGCTTGCTGCTTTTTGTTTGATTCAGTAGTATTGGGCCCATTTCTGTTGAACCTGTAAATCAAGACTAACTCCACTGGGGAAAATGAAGTTACTATACACCAGTGTAAATGAGAGCACACTCGGGCCCATTATGTGTAATGGACAGTATTTATCAGACACAACAGCAAACAAATAAAATTAATAAAAAGCTACAAAACACAAAGAAAAGAAAACCAATAATTTAATGAACTACTCAAACTTCACATTTTTCAAATTAAATATATATGTAAAAACATGTAGGGGGAGCTCCTCAGTTGAACTAAAGCAGCCTAGCTTCAATAGACCTATGCTAGTTTACACCAACTGAGGCTCTAACCTGAAAGTAATGGGTGAAATCCATCCGCAATGATATCACTCAAAACTTCCAAAGACCTCACTGGAGCCAGGATTTCACCCAACATGTTAAAGCCTGAAGGCGCAATCCTGCTCACTCGTACACAAGCACACACATTGTCAAGTAGCTCATAGACTCGGTGACTCTTCAACAATTGATTATGTTATGCAGCAACATGTGCTTCTGCATAGGACAGCAGAACAAATGTCCTTGATTTGTAATCAGACAGTAAAACTCTGAAGAGCAGTTAACAACTGCACTGTTGCTTCATAAACTGAGATAAGATGAGATTTATGATACATAACGTATGCTTAAAAATAGTGGCCACCACAGGTATTTTGTGTTGATAAACAATTGGAAGCAGAAATTGTGCCTTGTTACGTTTATAACAACCTTGGGCCTCGAAGACTCATAAGCACTTTTATTTTCAGGAAAGCTGGAGGGGCGCACTTTAAACCCTTCTTTGCTAGTCTATAAACATCCTGAATCGGCCTTTTCGCCAGAGTATATACAATACTTCTGTAATTAAGCAATTTTACATCTGCTGTAGTGGTTTCCTAGCACTGTTCTCAGGGCAACTGAAAAAAAAATCACACTGCAACAGATAAATTACATGAGAATTCTGAGAACAATGGGGAGTCAGCAATTTTAGCACAAGCCTTCCAATCAGTCCCATTGGTTACACTGAGGCAAAACTTGCACCATATAATACATAGTGAGGTATTCACAGTCTTTTAGTGCCCTTGAGCTAGCATAGGCCAGTGGAAAGTCTATAGGATACCGGCCTATAGATTCCATCTCAATCACTGACATACGGTGTGACATAAGACAAATCACTTCAACTTTCTATACCTCAGTTGCTCCATCTAGATAATGCCCATCCATCTTTGCTTTGAGATTCATGGAGGAAAAGACCATGAAAGGAGTCTGACTATCATCTCCCCCTGAAGCTTCTGCCTAGCTAGTATCAGCAGAGAGTAGTGTCCCTGGATAGTTGTAGGGCGATAGTGCTTGCAGGAGATCGTGTTTAAAAGAAGAATATTTTAGGAGGTTGGGGGAAGGAGCAAGCAAACAAGGACATTGTTACAACATGAAATTGAAAGGTGCTTACTGCAGTGGCCAGCAGCTGTAACACAACACTACAGCATTGGGGAAAGCTGTCAACCGAGCCAGTCCTAGCCAGGTCTGAAGGATCTAGCTGAGCAATTGAGATGATGATCTGCAAGGCTGGGGGTTTTAAGATTCTAAGAAAACATCTCCCTGAATGTTTGACATGTTCTGCCTAGTTTCCTCACACAGTAGATGTGGATGGCTGGTGTTAGTTGAAAGCTCTCACGTTCTTTGGCTTCTAATGCCTTAGGGGAGAAACATTACATAAAAGACTGGTACTTTCCACATCAAAGGACAACAGAGATTTTTAAAAAATTACTCACAGCTATATTATGCTAAAAGTTTTCATAAGTGAATATCAATTTAAAAACCACTCTGGATCCTTTGACCGTGTTTCAGGAATGGGGGAGCTAGGAATCAAGAAATGGCTTAAATGAAAGCTACATTTTAAAAAAGGGACTGATACAATATATATCTATTCCTTAGGGTATTTATTTTTCCTTTTGAGAGACTTTTTCAGTTACTATGTCATTTCTGCTTGTCCTCAGAAAATGAAAGAGTTAAGAATTAAAGAGTTTTTTTTCAATAACCAAAAAGCATGTCTGTGAATCTGATTTTCATTAAAATTTCTTAATTAATATAGTGGGCCCAATGTGGTTACTTAAGTAGAATGCACAACCCCCAAATCTTGAAGTTTAATTGGCATTTCAGTATGTAAATCAGGCTTTTATGTACCTATGTGTAGATATGAGCACCCAGATGTGCATTTAGAGCCAAGCTCTTCAAAACTGACATGATTTGGGGTGCAGTAGTTTTTGGGTACTTGAGACATCTTAAAAGGATCTGGTTTTCGAGTGTGGATAGTCAATACTTTCTGTAAGCCAGGTCTCTTTAAGGAGGCTCAAGCTGGGCACTGAAAAATTGAGGCCCTTAAAATAACTTGAAAACCATGGCCTGAAAGGACAATGTAAGAGATCACGTTTGAAAATTTGACTCACAAAGAACTCAAACTAAACGGATTAGATATAATGAAAAATACCACAAGGCCAAATTTTGCCCAAAATTTAAATATTGTTTCAATCATTTTAAAAAAATAGTATAAAGATTTCCTGCAGTATTTTCAACCCAAACATTGCAGCTTCATACTAGTGCATGGCAGCCTGAAAGTGAAAAAGGCTAATCAGTTTCTAAACAATTTGTAGTCAATCTTCCACTGGCTGACTCCAAGCTGAGTGAAAAGCAAAATTTAAACAAACTGTAAATGGTGAAACAGGAATTAAATTTTTTTCTAAATTCCTTTAGTTTTAATATGCTACGGTATTATTAAGAACACAGGAAAGAAATTATTTTAAAAAAGAAGCTATTATTTTTAATCTGCCAATGTTCCTTTAAGAATAACTTGTAGTGCTTGTCCAAATGGGTGTGGTTTTAAAGGGCTACTTCCTGAGCTTTGAATTGTCTTCAGTCTTGAGCAGGACAGGATATAACATATTATTAGCAGGATGCACCAGACCTCAATGAAGTAACACTCTGTTGCCAAGTCTCTGGGGCAGTTCACACACAGAACAAAATTACTTTCCAAAGCAGCTTGAAACTAACTCAGAGCTCCCACTCCCAAATGTCAAGCAGTTTTCAGTCTTCTCAGTTTCATGTATAGAGATCCCATCAATGAACAGAGCACTCCTTCCCTATTAGCAGCTGTTGAGATCACCCTATTCCAGCAATCTGGAGGGGAAGGCAGAGTAGATCCTTAAAAAGCATATTGTTTGCATGAGGACTTAGGGTATGTCTACACTACGAAATTAGATCGATTTTATAGAAGTCGATTTTTAGAAACCAATTTTATACTGTCGATTGCGTATATCCACACTAAGCGTGTTAAGTCTGCGGAGTGCGTCCTCACTACCGTGGCTAGCATCAAGTTACAGAGTGGTGCACTGTGGGTAGCTATCCCACAGTTCCTGCAGTCTCCGCTGCCCATTGGAATTCTGGGTGTAAGGGACTGCGGAAGACTTTGTTACGGCCTAGCCAGGGAAATTCTGCTTTCTTGAGCCAAGAGGTTACTGTGGGACATAGATAGCTGCTTCGTTATTGTGGGATAGAGAGAGTTCTTGAAGGACACAGCTGCTTTGTTATTGCAGATATAGATAGTTCTTGAAGGACACAGCTGCTTTGCATGGCCCTTCGCCAGGTAGTGGAAAGCCTCCCTTTGAGAAGTACCTAATTCTATATTCATGAGCTGTTTTTGTGTAGTGCTTATTAACACTGACTGTCTGCCCTTCCATTGGACTCTGTCCCAGGCAGAGCTCCAGTTCCCCGCTTTCGTGACTGCAACGCTTGGAGTCCCCGTTGTGGGTGGGTCACTAACCTTCAATAAAGCCAATAATTCACAGAAAGAAAAGGAGTACTTGTGGCACCTTAGAGACTAACAAATTTATTAGAGCATAAGCTTTCGTGAGCTACAGCTCACTTCATCGGATGCATTTGGTGGAAAAAACAGAGGAGAGATTTATATACACACACACAGAGAACATGAAACAATGGGTTTATCATACACACTGTAAGGAGAGTGATCACTTAAGATAAGCCATCACCAACAGCAGGGGGGGGAAAGGAGGAAAAAAAGAATGAATGGACACAAATCAGACGTCAAGAATTATAACATTCAAAAACCAGTTGGAGAACACTTCAATCTCTCTGGTCACTCGATCACAGACCTAAGAGTGGCTATACTTCAACAAAAAAGCTTCAAAAACAGACTCCAACGAGAGACTGCTGAATTGGAATTAATTTGCAAACTGGATACAATTAATTTAGGCTTGAATAGAGACTGGGAATGGATGAGTCATTACGCAAAGTAAAACTATTTCCCCATGGTATTTCTCCCTCCCACCCCACCCCCCACTGTTCCTCTGATATTCTTGTTAACTGCTGGAATTAGCCTACCTGCTTGTCACCATGAAAGGTTTTCCTCCTTTCCCCCCCCTGCTGTTGGTGATGGCTTATCTTAAGTGATCACTCTCCTTACAGTGTGTATGATAAACCCATTGTTTCATGTTCTCTGTGTGTGTGTATATAAATCTCTCCTCTGTTTTTTCCACCAAATGCATCCGATGAAGTGAGCTGTAGCTCACGAAAGCTTATGCTCTAATAAATTTGTTAGTCTCTAAGGTGCCACAAGTACTCCTTTTCTTTTTGTGAATACAGACTAACACGGCTGCTACTCTGAAACCAATAATTCACAGATGTGTGTAAGCCTCATTTTTCTCAGAGTACTCCTGCCAGGCCTGTGGTGCTTCGAGCACCTTGGCCCAGAACACTGGGTTAAGCTCCCAATGCCTGATGGGGCAAAAACATTGTCGCGGGTGGTTTTGGGTACATGTTGTCAGGCCCCCCTCCTTCCCTCCCTGAAAGCAATGGCAGACAATCGTTTCATGCCTTTTTTCCTGGGTTACCTGTGCAGTCGCCATACCATGGCAAGCATGGAGCCTGCTCAGCTCACCATCACCGTACGTCTCCTGGGTGCTGCTGGCAGATGCGGTACTGCATTGCTACACAGCAGCAGCTCCTTGCCTTTGCGGCAGATAGTGAAGTAGGACTGATAGCCATCATACATCTCCTAGGTGCTCCTGGCAGACCTTGGTGAGTTTGATTGGGGCACCTGGACATACATGTCTATTCTACTCTTAGAGCACAGAATGAGAGCCAGAGACTCCAGATCATTCTCTTCTTTAAGTTTCATCTCATGGAGATTCAGTCCTGCCTGGAATATCATGTGAGCTGGAGACTTCTGCCTCAGCTGCTCTTCCAGCCAGCAGCACTGCACGGTCGCACCTATCCCAGCTTACCCCTTGCTCCCATGGCTCATGAAGCCTGGACAGTAGTAAGGAGCAGTTCAACTATAAGCTGAGCAAGTGCAGAATGGTGGTAGAATGTGCCTTTGGATGTTTGAAAGCTCGCTGGAGCTGTTTGCTGACTAGGTCAGACCTCAGCGCAACCAATATTCCCATTGTTATTGCTGATTGCTGTGTGCTCCATAATATCTGTGAGAGTAAGAGGGAGAGGTTTATGGCAGGGTGGAAAGTTGAGGCAAATCGCCTGGCATCCAATTTTGAGCAGCCAGACACCAGGGCGATTAGAAGAGCACAGCAAGGCATGCTATGTATCAGAGAGGCTTTGAAAACCAGTTTCATGACTGGCCACGCTTCAGTGTGACAGTTGTGTGTGTTTCTCCTTGATGCAAACCCGCTCCCTTTGTTGATTTCAATTCCCTGTAAGCCAATCACCCTCTCCCCTTCGAAATAAAGTAACTATTGTTTTGAAACCATGCATTCATTCTTTATTAATTAAAAAAAAAAAGAGAGAGAGAACAGAAAAAGTAGCCCAGGTGGGGTGCGGAAGGAGGGAACGACAAGGCCATATTGCTTATTGTAGCCACACTAAAAATCAAACTGTTTGAATGACAGCTGTCTGTTGCTTGGGCCATCCTCTGGAGTGGAGTTGCTGGGTGACCGGAGCCTCCACCCCACGTTCTTGGGCGTCTTGGGTGAGGAGGCTATGGACCATGGGGAGGAGGGTAGGCGGTTATACAGTGGATGCAGTGGGAGTCTGTGCTCTTGTTGGCTTTCCTGCAGCTCCAACAGACGCTTCATCATGTCCGTTTGCTCCCTCAACAGATGCTTCATCATGTCCATTTGCTCCCCCATTAGCCTCAGCATTGCGTCCTGCCTCAGCTCTTCGTGCTCACTTAATTCTTTCCTGGCCTCTGCCACTGAATGCCTCCATGCATTAAACTGTGACCTATCAGTGCAGGAGGACTGCATGAGCTCAGAAAATGTGTCATCACAAGTGCATTTTTTTTCTGCCTTCTAATCTGCAATAACCTCAGGGACGGAGATGATAAGGGGAGCATAGAAACACTCTATGCTCTACGGTTCTGGGGGGACTGCATGGTCACCTGTGCTGCTGAGTTCGCCACGTTGACCAAACGAAATTCAAAAATTCCTGGGGCTTTTCCTGTGTACCTGGCTAGTGCATCAGAGTTCAAAGCGCTGTCCAGAGTGGTCACAATGGAGCACTCTGGGATAGCTCCCGGAGGCCAATACCATCGATTCGCGTCAACACTACCCCAAATTGACCCAGCAAGGTCAATTTTAGCACTACTCCCCTCATCGGGGAGGAGTACAGAAGTCGATTTTAAGAGCCCTTTAGGTCAATGGAATGGGATTGGTTGTGTGCACCCAGTAATTTTTAAATCGACTTAACGCAGCTAAATTCGATCTAACCCTGTAGTGTAGACCAGGCCTTAGACTTGGTCTACACTAGAGTTTACTTTAGTATAATTTACATCACTCAGGGATCTGAATCAGCTACCCCCTGAATAACATAAGATACACCAATCTAAGCACTAGTGTGGACAGTGCTATGTCGGCGGCAGGAGAGCTTCTCCCACTGACATAGCTACTGCCTCTCATGGAGGTGGAGTTATCATGTCAACAAGAGCTCTCTCCCATCGGCATAAAGTGTCTTCAGCAGATGCGCTACAGCTGTGCCACTGTAGCCACTGTAGCATTTCTAATGTAGATGATCCCTAAGCCCTGGTCTACATTACAGAGTTAGGCCGATGCGAGGTGGCTTATGTCTAGGGTTGCCAGGCATCCATTTTTTTAATCAGAACACCCCATCGAAAAGCGACCTTGGTGACGCTGGTCAGCACTGCTGACTGGGCCGCTAAAAATCTGGTCAGCTGCACAGCGGGGCTAAGGCAGGCTCCCTGCCTGCCCTGGCTCCACGCTACTCCTGGAAGCGGCAGGCATGTCTAGCTCCTAGGTGGAGGGGCGGCTACAGGGGCGCCATGTGCTGCCGCCACCTCAAGCACTGGCTCCACAGGTCACATTGGCTGGGAACTGCGGCCAATGGGAGCTGTGGGATGGTGCCTGCAGGCGTGGGCAGCACACAGAGCCCCTTGGCTGCCCCTGCACCTAGGAGCTGGTCATGTCAGCTCCTTCTGGGAGCCACGTGAGGTAAGCACCACCTGGAGCCTGCACTCCCTCCTGCACCCCAACCCTCTGCCCCAGCCCTCAGCCCCCTCCCACATTCCAGACCCCTTGGCCCCAGCCCAGAGTCCCCTCCTGCACCATGAACCCCTCATTTTTGGCCCCACCCCAGGGCCCGTATCCCCAGCTGAAGCCCTCACTCCTTCCAACACCCAACCCCTTGCCCCAGCCCGATAAAGTGAGTGTGGGTGGGGGAGAGCGAGCGACAGAGGGAGGATGGAGTGGGTGGGGGCAGGGCCTCAAAGAAGGGGTGCAGCAGGAGGTGGGGCAAGGGTGTTCAGTTTTGTGTGATTAGAAAGTTGGCAACCCTACTTACGTTGACCTACTTATGTCAGTGTCTACACTAGAATGCTGCTTCCGCCAAAGTCCCCCATTACACCAACATAATAACTCCACCTCCATGAGAGGCGTAGCTCTTATATCCATGTAATTAGGGTGATGTTGTGTCCATGGAGACATTGCGTTACATGGTCTGTTGGCCGACAGCCACAAGCGGGGCTCACCCAGGGCCCAGCTGACAGCTCTGGCTGTCAGTGCTGGGAGGGGGGAGAGGACCCAGCTGTGAGCCCCACATAGGGCTGACAGCTGAGGCTATCAGCCCCAGGGCTGCTGGGCTCCAGCTGTCAGTGTCCCCCAGTGCCCCACTTCAGTCAGTGGAAGCGCTCCTGGTTAGGACGTACACCACCAACAGAAGGACCAAGTGTGAATGTGAACCACCACTTTAATCACTGCAATGGCTGTACATTGACTTAAGTCAACTTAATTTTCGTGAAAGCATTTCCGTGAAAGAATTTCTGAGACAGTGTATATTACAGACACATACACCATGTGCTAACTTGCAGAACCTTGTGGTAAATTTGTATCTACAAGATAGGGACACAATATCTATGTGATAAATTGCATCAGTATCTATGCGATTTTTCCACATTCCTTTGACTGCATCATTTCCACATTAAACTATCTTTCTACAATTTCTTCTAACATTCCTAACTTTGCAGCACATTCACAGAGCCAGTTTCAGTTTGGCTCATGAGAGATATTGGAGCAGCTGCAAAATCTGAATCTGAATTTAACCCAGGTTGGGGAGATGGTAGTGGCCAGATCCATGGTTTTGATCCAGACTCATCACCAAGAAATGAGCATCTCTTTCTTTGTCCCGTACTTATTCGGTCGGGGAGGCAATCTCCCACAATCTAACTGTAAGATATTGTTTCTTTTATCCCTTATTCTGTGGAATGTCTACTGCCTGGTTATATCACTATCCTGCCTTTTTTTTCTTCTTCCTATATAGGCTTTCTGAAATAGAAAGTCATGGATTTGAGGCTAGATTGTGGCTGACCTTGCATAGGTACCAAAGGCTGCTGGATAAGGAACAAAAAACAAACATCCTATGCAAGGTGTTTAGTGATTAGTCAGATATTACTTAATTCAGATCATTGTTAGTGATAGGCAGGTTCTTTTGCATCTGTTGAAAGGATGGTAGAACACTCTTGAACAGTATTGCATGCACTCCCTGGCCTCCCAATACTCCCTAAAATTCTCTCCAGCATGGAAGGGGCTTAAAATAGTATAATACGTTTTTGTCCATGAAAGACATAGCTTCACGTTCTTCTGAACCTGAACATGCACTTTAGCTTTTATCCTGTTCACAACTGAAAAGTAAGTATGTCCTTCCATTGCAATTAACTCAGAATTTTGCAAGTAACTGCCCCTCTCCACTCTTCTCTCCTCCTCCCAATCTATTTTCTAGCCTGTTTAAGACTACTGACTTCAAAGCAGACAATGCCTGTCTTCACATCTGGATATGGGGCAACAACTCACAAAAAATTAATGCAGTTTGGTCCAAATGCAAAACCCAATTTTTAATCCTCATAATTTACAGGACAAGGTTAGTAGTAGAAGTAAAAGATTCCAAAGTTATTCTACGAATGTCACAAGGGAGGGAAATTAGTCTGAACTGACATACATGTCATTTTTGGTTTGGCAGGGATATGACACCCATTTTCCCTCTGCAAAGATCAATAAAGTTCATAGCAGGCAGCGTTCCTAAGAATTCCTGCATCCCAGCTGTGCTACCGTAAGCATTTTCATGAGAAGTCATTTTAAATTTGACATTTTAATTGATTTTCCATACATTTCATTTTACAATTAACAGTAAACGTTATCTCAAATAAAGGCTATTTTGCATTCGTGCCATTGCGGAGTTAAAGCCTTGCACTTTGCGCTCACTGTCAGCAGAGTCTCTTCTAAAATAGAATCTTTTTCTTGCAGTCTGAAAATATGTGGTGCATAAGCTTCCAACTTGGCATCGATGCAGATGCCTAATGCTTGAACTCACTGCAAAATTCTAGGGAAGAGTACAGATGATGACAAATCAGGATTCAAAAGCCAGATTTTCAAAAAGTATTAGATGACTAAAGATGCAAACAAGCACCTGGTGGGATTTTCAAAAGTGCTTTGGTTCTTAACTCCCATTGATTTCCCATTGCTGTTTGCCATCCACACAGCTAAAACTGTCCTTCAGGCTCTCACATCATCTCACATCTTGATTTCTGCAACATCATTTTCTCTGGAATCCACAAATGCCATCTGATCCCACTCTCATCCATTCAGAATGCTGCAGAAAGATCATTTTCCTAGGCCGTTGCTTTGACCATGTCACTCGTCTCTTTGCAGCCCTTCCCTGGGTTCCCCCTTCTCTAGCATATCAAATATAAGCCACTTGTCTTTACTTCCAAGGCCCTTCATGGCCTATCCCCATTCTACTTACCATCTGTCATTCAATATGGAAAAGTTGACTCCCACCTCCGATCAGGCCACTTGGTAAATTTTCAAACAAGCACCTTTGTGCTTTCTCCCATGCTGTCCCCTCCCCTCCCCTCCCCTTGGGAAAAGCTCCCTGTAAACACCTGCAGAACTAACTCATCATCTTCCTTCAAAACCTTCCTAAAAGTTCTCCTTTGCCAAGATGCCTACAAAAAAATTGACACTGGTTAGGTAGCTGGTGTGTTGAGACACTGCCTACCATACTGACAGGTTTCAGAGTAGCAGCCGTGTTAGTCTGTATTCGCAAAAAGAAAAGGAGTACTTGTGGCACCTTAGAGACTAACAAATTTATTAGAGCATAAGCTTTCGTGAGCTACAGCTCACTTCATCGGATGCATCCGATGAAGTGAGCTGTAGCTCACGAAAGCTTATGCTCTAATAAATTTGTTAGTCTCTAAGGTGCCACAAGTACTCCTTTTCTTTTTGCCTACCATACTGACCAATATTGTCTCTTTATTCCTCATGCTGCCCTGTTGATTTGTCATCTCTTGTATTGTACTTAAATTGTAGGCTTGTTGGGGGCAGGGACTGTCTTTCTAATACTGTGTTTGCACAGCTCCTAACACAATCGGGTCCTGATCCACGACTAGCGCTCCTAGGTGCTATGGTAATAAACTAATCATTAACAAAAATAGCAAGTATGCATTATGCTGAAGTAAAGTAGAACCTCAGAGTTACAGACACCTCAGGAATGGAGGTTGTTCATAACTCTGAAATGCTTGTAACTCTGAACACAGCATTATGGTTGTTCTTTCAAAAGCTTATAACTGAACATTGACTAAATACAGCTTTGAAACTTTACTATGCAGAAGAAAAATGCTGCTTTCCCTTTATTTTTTTTAGTAGTTTACATTTAACACAGTACTGTATATGCTTTTTTTTTTCAGAGTTGGGGGGGTCTCTGTTTGCGTATTTCCAGTTCCAAATGAGATGTGTGGTTGACTGGTCAGTTCATAACTCTGGTGTTCATAACTCTGAAGTTCTACTAGTCTGGAGCTGAGCACAAGCAATAATTGGAATGAAATGTATTTTGAGGTGTGACCTACAACTGAATGCAAGCCTGCAGAGGTGAAAGGTTAGTGCAGTTAAGCCAGTTACCCCCTGTGGGTTTTCACTTTAAATGGTAATTGAGTCAAGTAAGGAAAATAACTGTTTTCCCAGCTGACCTGCTTTTCTGTCTTCAGCCATGGCTCCAATTTTTCTCATCTTACATCAGTCTCTGAGTAATTTCTCACATTTTATATTTTAAAAAACACTAATAAGCCCTGGCTTGTACAGGGGAGTTGGATCATCATTATCACCCTCGGTTCTGAAAAGCACTTTACACTCCAAACTCTGCTGCCAGCATAGCTATAATGAGATGTTCACTTCTCCCTGGTGGAGAGAAAGCCACAGTTTCTGTTGCACAAAGGCTCACTTCAGTCTGGTCTACACTTAAAAGTAAGATCAAGATAAGTACAGCAGTCAGGACTGTGAAATATTCTCACTCACGAGTGCTGTGATTAAGCCGACCTTACCCACTGTGAAGTCGCAGTTAGGGTGACTGAAGAATTCTTCTGTTGACCGAGTACTGCCACTCAGGAAAGACTCTTCCCATCAGTGTAGAAGCATCTATGCTATGGTGCTATAATGCCATAGCTATGACACCATAGCTGTGCCACTGTAGCCCCCATAAGGTAGGTATGGCCATAGGGTGGGTCTCTGCTTAAAACTTAGGTTAACGTAGTAATGGTGCTCAGAGGTCTGGATTTTTCACAGCCCTGAGTGCCTTAGCTATGTCAACCTAGCCCCCAGTGTGGATGCAGCAAGGTGCTTGGACAAGCGGTGGTCCTACAGCAACAGGAAAACCTCTTCCGTCGCCATAGGCTGGATCTGCAGAGTGGCCATGCCATCACTGATGGCAGAGTGATGCTGCTGTAGTCCCGGTAGTGTAGACATAGCCTTTGCGCAGAGTGAGAGTGTCCAAATGAGAAGCTATTGCAGAACAGGTTATTTCCCTGTGATTCCCCAAAGATTCAGAATAAATAACTGAACCTGACCTAAGTTCCCTGTAAGCTGCAGAAGTCTATTAAGCACTGCGCAGGTGCTCAGGGCTGTGGTGGGGAAAGATTCCTCCCCGCAAGACCTGGACCTGCTGCGGTGGGGAGAGGCACCCCTCCCCAGTCCCAACCCAGCCTGGCCAGGACCGGGTTTATAATGGCGGCAGACCCACGCTCAACAGGGTCCCTGCCAGCCTGGCCTGGCACTCCACTTCACTTGCACTGTGGCCCAGTGGCCACAGGGCTAGCGCCCCTCTTCTCGGTCCTGTCCCCAACACTCCTCTAGGCCCGCCGGCCCAGGCCATCTTTCCGCCGCCCCCCCCCCACTCGCTCCCATCTGAGGACTCCTCTCTCCACCCCTGCCCTCCGTCACCAGCAGGCAGAAGTCGCCGTCTGCCTGCCAGTGACAAGGGGGAGCAGAAAGGAGCCCACAGTTGCTGCCACTCCTCCAGGCCACCAGGACAGACAGTCCACCACTTCAGGCTCCCCCAGCTGGAACCCTCACCCCCAACCTGCACCCCAACCCTCTGCCCCAGTCCTGAGCCCCTCATCCCTGGTCACACCCCAGACCCGCACCCCCAGCCAGAGCCTTCCCCCTCTCCCACATCCCAACCCTCTGCCCCACCCCTGCCACATGAACTTTATTATGTGCACCAATATGGACGTGCCCCTCCCCCGAGGCCAGCCCAGCCCCGCCCGGGCCTGCCGCGGCCAGGTGAGAGGCACCTATCCCACGGCCACAACCCCGGAGCTGCCACGGCAGGGAGAGGTGCCTTACCCCCCAGCCTAGGTGCTGCTGCAAGGAGTGAGAGCTGGGGGGGGAGTCCTCTCTCTCTCCCCACTATAGCCCCAGGGCAGTCCCAGAGCCTGCACCCCCAGCCAGAGCCCTCACCCTTTCCCGGACCCCAACCCTCTGCCCTAGCCCTGAGCCCCTCATCCCTGGCCCCACCCCAGAGCCCTCACACATCACCTCCGTACTGGTGCACATAACGAAATTCATTCCACATATGCGTGGGAAAAATTAGAGAGAACACTGAACCTGACCTAGCAGAAAGACTGGGGATCTGCCAGATCTGGGATTCTTCTGATGAAATAGGAAGGAGTTTGCAAGGCAGGTCTTAGTGATCCTAGTAGGTCATGAATTGGATTGAGGGGAGAGGCAATGGATAGTCATGGACCAGAGATGGAAGGAAGAGTAGCATAGGACTGTGGGATAGCTGGGAGGATGGGAAGTGGGGATAACACAACCTGGTTGAGATCAGCAAATCTCCATAGGATAAATATGCAAAAGTTACGATGATTTCTATATTAAATCTTCACCCACTCTCAGCCTGACCTTTCACTAATTAATTTTTCCATCAAAGTGTATGCATCCAGGCTGCAATACTGTGGGCTATTAGCTAAAATGGAGAGGAATTACTCTACGGCCTTTTCTGTGCTATAAGAACAACCATGCTTTTGTAACCAGGTCAGGGCAAAAGCTGTTTTAAAAAAAGAGGGTGATGAACAATCACACAAGAAAAGACCAAACATGTTCCCCTATTTTTTCAAGTTACAAGCTGCTGATCAGTTGTGAAGCTGGACCAAAAATGGGGGTGGGGGAATTCTACAAAACTTTCAATGGAAAATGTCCCCATTTTTTCCCAGCTCGGTTTGCATGTTCACAACTATCATGTTGCCTAGCTGTGTTTGTAACTTTGCATTCTGGGGACAACTCCCCCATAATGCTTCAGTAAGGGTCGGCATGTCTGTAACACAGGCGCATGGAGTAGAACCAGCAACATAGGCAGTCAGGAGTGCCCTACCACCCAGGGACTTTGAGAAGAAAAACAGCTCCCAACTGGGTGCCAGAGTAGCCATATATGGATATCAGAACAATTCAGGTGTCCCATCTACTCTGCAAAATAACAGTGTTACAACTTGACAAACATGTGCCAGCCTAGGCTACTGGCAAGGGCAATGCATGGGATATGTCTACACAGCAGTTAAACATCCACAGCTGGCCTGGGTCCGCTGACTCAGGTTCATGGGGCTTGGGCTACGGGGCTGTAAAATAGCTGGGTAGATGTTCAAACTTGTGATTATGGGACCGCACAAGAGCAGAGGATCCCAAAGCCTGGGATCCGGTCTAAGCCAAAACCTCCAGACAGCAATTTTACAGACCCGCAGCCCAAGCCCTGTGAACCTGAGTCAGCTGACCCGGGACAGCTACAGGCATTTAATTGCTATGTAGACATACCCATGGTCTGTATATGAACTGCCACAGTTACTAACTGTACAAATGCAAACTAGCTTCACAGCCAACCATGTGTCTCAACTGTTAACAAACTCAGTTAAAAGTTTAGTGTAGACCGGACCGAGACACCAGTAAAAATTGCTGGCAAAGAAAGACCATAAAGAAACAAACTGAAGGAAAAGTAGGGATTTGGTAGAAGATGTTTCTAGACCAGTGGTGGGCAACCTGCGGCCCGTGGGCCGCATGCGGCCAATCAGGGTAATCTGATTGAGGGCCACGAGACATTTTGCTGACGTTGACTGTCTGCAGGCACTGCCCCCCTGCAGCTCCCATTGGCTGGGAATGGCGGACCATGGCCAATGGGAGCTGTGGGGGGCTGTGCCTCTGGACAGTCAACATCAGCAAAATGTCTTGCGGTCTGCAATCAGATTACCCTGATTGGCTGCATGCAGCCCACGGGTTGCCCGCTACTGTTCTAGATTGTAGGAGGTAGACTGTAGGACTGTAGTTCTGTAGAATGGGGCCCAAATCCAGGGGACTCTGATTATATTATGGTTATTAACATTAGTGCCAGTAAAGGTGCAGACTTGACCATATGAAATGAAATGTGAATCCCTGAGGTTAGAGTAAAAGCTCCTATTAAATGTAGCGAGAGATTGAAGAAGAATTGTCTGGTGGGATGATTTCTGAGTTCCAGACAGGGCATTTCCTTCACTAAATGAAAATCAAAATTAAATTCCTAGAAATCTGTTAGCAATTCTGAGTCAGATGGAAGTATTGCAGAATATGCTCAGCCCTACCAAGAAAGGGCTTGTTTTTCTCCTTAACTTTTTATTTAAACATTTTTCAATAACTGCAGCATATTGTGTGTAACACAAAACATAAGAACGGTCATACTGGGTCAGACCAAAGTTCCATCCAACCCAGTATCCTGTCTACCGACAGTGGACAATGCCGGGTGCCCCTGAGGGTGTGAACTTAACAGGTAATGATCAAGTGACCTCTCTCCTGCCATCCATCTCCACCTTCTGACAAACAGAGGCTAGGGAAGAACTTCCTTTTATTTGTTTTAAACCTGCTTCCCATTAATTTCATTTGGTAGCCCCTAGTTCTTATATTATGGGAACAAGTAAATAACTTTTCCTTATTCACGTTCTCCACACCACTCATGATTTTATATACCTCTATCATATCCCCCTTAGTCTCCTCTTTTCCAAGCTGAAAAGTCATGCCCAGGAGTGCATGTTGCAGGAGGAACTATGTTTACATTAGGCTCATGGCAAGGATATCCATATTCAGCTGAGTCTGTCAGAGTCTCTGTGGATTTAAACAGTCCTTTTCTTCTGGACAGCCTTAGCCAAGGGCTGAGATTGTTTCACCTTTCTGTGACTCAGCTCCTCCAACTGTAAAAAGAGGAGAAGGATACTAACTGCCTTTTTTAAATGTTTTGAGACATATGAATGCCAAATAATAGCTAACCACTCTAATTGGGTGAGTCAGAGAACCACCAGCAAATATGCATAGTTTTCACTTTATAAACTTATTCAAACATGTGCGAAGCATTAAAATACCTAGGGCCTACACATATTAGGCTAACGTATGCAGAGCAGAGAGGGGAGCAAACTCAGGCATATTAGAAAGCAGCTCCATTGCTTTCTCCCTCTTGAGCCCATCATCCTGGTGCCCTTGCACAATCCAGTGGCTCCATAGCTTACAGAGTGTTGGCAGGAAAGGGGAGGAACCAGGAAGCAACTCTGCAGCACACGCCACTTGGGTCCAAGCAGCTTTCAATCAGAAATCAATCTGGAACGTACTACTGGTTGAACCAGTAGTGAATCCTCTTTTGTGGCTCACACCCCTCTCCCCCAATACCCACTCAAAAAGATTTTGGTTCAGCTGCAGGCAAGAACCTTATTTCCAAAAGTACAATGGAGGGAAGACCACAAAAGGTCAAATTTAAGGAAACACCATGCATCATTTATCTGCTATCATGTACAGTGCCTAGCACAATGGGGCCCCAATCCCTGATTAGGGCTTCTTGGTAGGTGCAACTACAATGTGAATAACTTGGAAAGTTTCTTCGCTTTGGAAAAGTGTAGAGTTTCTTAGCTCCAACCAGAGACTTTCAGCATGAGGGAAGCATGTACCCTCCTAATCTCTCTGTTTGTGTGGTCTAATGGAGTTATTTACATACTTTTAGAGGAGAGTATAGTGACAGGATCCAGATGCCCTGCTTGACTTCTACAAAGTGGCAAATTAATCCCTGCTTAGATTTCACACAAGTGAGCGGGCCAGAACAACAAGGCAGGGCTAGGCCAGTCCAAGATGCAGGAAACTCTAGAAAAAACAGCTATTTGTTAATCAAATCAGAAGGTGGGAATGCCTTTTGGGAAGCAGAGCTCTGTTCTGCTCACAGCACTGGGCTGCACTCCCGAGCTCAAGAGTTCTTCTATTTATGTTCTGGGTCTGTTAGAACATTGTATTTTCTCATGTTTCTTGTGAGTGTTCAGTTACCATGGTGAAAGGCATAATTAGATAGATAGATAGCCTTTAACCATCATGAATAATGCACTGATGAAGAGATTTCACCATTTTGTTGTTGAGACGTTGTCCGCACTTACATGTGTCCTGTATCATTTGTAAAGGATACCTCTAAACAGGCTACTGTTCCATTACACTCTTCAAAGATGTGTTTGGTTTCTAGCATATGAAGTTTTAATCGAAGAGCAAAGAAGTGACCAAGGAAAATATTATGACATGGGGCATCACATCTCTCTGGAGATCTTCCATGATCTTCCATGATCAAATTATGCCATCCTTACTCTTGCTGACTACTCTTGAAATCAATGGGGAAAATTATAACTCTAGATTTAGAAGGATGGCAGCATCTGGCCCTTAAGAACAAGAGATCTTTGTAACGCACAAAGGACAATGGTTATTGCTAATTTGATAGCACCTTGGAAATAAAAGAGAATGTTAATGATTGTATATAATGATAGTTCCACTCTGGTAAGATTTTAAGGTTAACAGGCTTTTAGTGTAAGGAAAATGAGGTCTAGAGCTGAACTAGATGTTCATTAATTCAACTCATGTATCAGCCAATGGCACTGAAGTTCAAGTGCACATCTTCTGAATACACTTGAAGCAAGCCAGCCTAATACTTTATTATGCTTTCATTTTTTTTCATAACAGTAATGATGGTAAATTTTGGTCATGTGGAAGTACCAGTCAAACTCTAACACAGAGGCTTTAAAGGCAAGAAGAGAGAAAACAGAAGAAACGTCCTTGGGAAAGGGCTGATGTATGGATGTTGCTGTGACATGCCGTGTAAAAACAGCTGCAAATCTCCATATAGAGGCAAGTTGTTTTATGATGTGTTTATTATACATCTAGACTGATATCTCTTTATACATTTATGGAAAACAAATATTCACATAAAACACCCCTTTGCGAGAGCTGCGTTGGCATTCATTTTGCAAAGGGATTGTCACACTTGGAAAGAGAAAAATACTCAATGAAAAATCATAAAGTAGTAATATCTGAGTGATGATGATGGCCTGACCAGCTCAATAAAATTAATGGCATGTGTACTTGTGTACAGTACAGCATTGTCCTGTGTTAACCCAGCACCTTACGTTAGCAATGTCAAAGCATCTGTCATAGTCCTGTGAACACTGCCACTGCAGGGCCTTTCACACTGCAGCCTGGAGCTATTTATCATCTGCCAACATGCCAGTCAATGCACATGCAAAGACAATTACCGATTAGATCGCAGCATTACCATTTCATTAGCCATGCAATAGCATGTAAATGAACCAAAAAAGAAATGTACAAATACAATCAGATGGCCTGACAAGAGAGACATATGGAATATCAAAACATTTATGGTTTCAATTTCTCTGTTTTCTTTCCTACGTGCAATCGCCATGGAGAGAAATGTGGCCAGAGGCAGTGGCAACGTCTGCCTTCCATTGCCAGATTTGGCACTAGGACTAGAACCTTTTTAGTAGGACGCGATCAGATCATTCACAGTTTGCAGTCAACAAATTAGCAAAGTATTGGTTCTTCGCCAGTACATCGCTGAAACATGCATAATAATTGGCGATGGAAGTTCCTTTCCCTCCCCCTCGCAACATTTTAAATGTCACCCTGGCTTCCTGTTTACTTGAATCGTGAAGGAAACTAGTAAACACGTTGAAGAATTATCAGCATTGTGTACATGTAACTTGTCTCTATTCTTTCCAATTTTCTCTACACTTGTTTTACTAATTAGGATTTTATTGGCCAGCAGGGAGTGATTGGGGGGGAAAGAAGGTGAAACTGTGCTAGTCCACAGATGTAAATAGGGACTAACCTGCTAATGAAACTCTGGTTGAGAGAATTCAGAATATTAAGAGCAGCCTGAAGGCTATTCCATTTTAGGCCTAGTTGCTAACAGCCAAGAGGGGTTGGCCTGATAGTCAGCTGAATAGAACAGGTCTCCAGCCATGCCCTATGTGACATATATGACAATTTCCAGGACCAACCTTATGAATTCAGTTTAAGTATCGTAGGAGTTCATTGTTTTAAAAATGCAAATGTTTATGTCTTATTGTGGAATTGTATGTAACATCTCTAAGGGCGAGACCTGACTTGGAAAGTGTTATGAGCCTCACAGGACACTTTGAAATGATATGCTAGACCAACCAACTTAAGTGAGATTCCTAGGAAATACTTGGGGGAGGGGGACAACTTCTCACCTCTGGACCTATTCTTTTGAAACTGTGCCCTGAGCCTTTGTTGATCACCAGAGGCCTGAATGGGATAACAGAGTGACTCATAAATTCATATCTGCTTTGGCTTAGAACAAACACACCCATGAATCTGTAACCACAGGAAAATCCATTAGTGGGATCTGAAGGACAGTTCACTGGCCAGAGTCACTGTGGGAGTTGGGGCAATCTCTGGTAAGCATATTAGCCTGCATGTAGGTTCTTCTATTATGTTTTCTCTGTAATGCTTTCACCTTAAGAATAAATGTGCTAGCTTAGAAAGAGCTGTGCGGTAACATAACTCTGGGTAATTGTGCTGTTTATAGCCTTCAAAGAGTAAGCAAAGCACAGATGCTGGCCTGTTTAGGCGGTCTGCCTTGCTGGGGATCTTATGGTGTAGGCAGAGAACTGTGCAGCCTCGAAAAACCCCAGTAAACAGGAAGTGAGATACATGTCTCTGCCCAAGAGAGGTGGGAGGAGGCAGCGGGTTGTAGTAGCCATTATACTGACCCAGCACCACCTGATGGAAATCCTCAGGTAGCCAGTTAATTATTATTATTTACATTATGGTAGCACCTAGACAGCCCAACCCAGAATGGGTCCCTATAGTGCTGAACACTGTACAAACACATGATAATCAGCAGCCCTTCCCCCAAAAAGTCTAAATAAATACACAAGACAGACAATGGGTGAGAGAAAGGATGTAAAATTGTCCCCACATTAAAAATGGGGAACTGAAGTACAGAGAGTGTGTCTAAGGGCATTTATGAAGTCTATTGTAGACCTACAACTAGAACCCACATCTCCTGTGGTCCAGTCCTGTGCCTTAACCACAAGACTATCTTTATTGACTAAGGGTATATCTACACTGCAATTAAAAACCTGCAAGTATCCCATGCTAGCTGACTAAGGGGCTTGGGCTAAGGGGCTGTTTAACTGCAGTGTAGATGTTCAGGCCTGGGCTGGAGCCCAAGCTCTAGGACCCTGAGAAGTGGGATGGTCCCAGAGCTTAGGCTGCAGCCTAAGCTTGAACTACTACATCCAAATAGTTCCACAGCCCAAGCCCTGTCATCTCAAGTGATATGGGCAAACTGAGGGTGTCTAATAGCAGTGTAGACATACTCTTAATTGACTTTCTGGCTACTTTATCCTACCAGAGCAAAATTCGTTAGTGCTTCTGGGGATTTTTCTGTAAATTTCCCCAGGATAGACATGGCCAGAGAGGTCTGATAATACTAGGGAATTCTGCTGAGGTACAGTTTAGTTCTCTGATGTTCCAGAAAGTGATCCAAAACCGTGCAGTGCTTGAAACCTAAACAAAACAAAGATATCACATAAATACCCGATGTGACCCTAGCGGCTACATAATCTCTAGAGATGAAAGGATCTCTGAGCAATACCCTTTTCCATACAATGTGCTTTGTGCTTTTAAAAGTGTTTTTATAAACTATTAATGAAGCAAAATCAGTACCTCCTTGCTAATCACATTGCCTCTTATCTTTAGCATACTGGAAATTATTAGCTGCAACTGACATCTCGCTGGTTTGATTAACATGGAGTGTTTGTTCAAGACATTTTCAGACTAAGTCCAAGTTGCCACTTAAAACTTTTGATTGTATACTAGTGTCAAGCAGGAGTGTGATTTCATAGCATTTTTGTATTGACAAAATGCTGTTAGTATGGACACAACTTATACTAGCAAAACTGTGCTTTTGCCGGTGTATCTTTTTCAGCTCCTCCGAGCTATAGCAGTCAAAGCATAGTTTTGCCAGTGTAATGGCATCTAGACTAGGAGATTTTGCTATCACAGCTACATTGGTCACAAATCAAACCTCACTGTCATAGTTATGTGGCAAAAGTTTGTAGTCTAAACCTGGCCATTGTATTAGAGAAGCAGGAATGTTTTCTTTATTCCCCTTCACTGTGTATCCAGACAGCCCAGAAGACCCTCTGCGGATAAGAAAAGGCAGCCACTTAGACCATGTAGGTCTCTGAATACCCTATTGGGGGTTGCAGCCACTCAGTGCCCCTGAAGACAAGAAGGAAGGGAAGGAGAATTAACTCTAGCTACAGGAGGAATGAACGGGCAGGCAGGTAACCAGCTTTCTCCCCAGACTCACAATCAGAAGGGTGGCCCTGGGGACTTTCCAGAGAAGTGGCAACTGCTGGGGGTGGTGGAAAAGTAAGATTTCTCACATCTGGGAATTTTCACAAGCATAAGCTGAGGTTCAGAAACTCATCCAACCTCAAACCTAAGGCTAAGTTCAAGTGAGCCTGAGGCCCTGATGAAATGCTTTGCAGAGCTCTAATATCAATTTTTGTTTCAACGGATTCTTTTCCAAGGCTGGAGCTGGTTCTGCTGCCTGACTCAAGTGCAGGCTTTCAGCTGTATTTACAAATGTATTAGAAGTAAATTGCTTGCTCGGTTTTTACAAATACAAAGTACCCTTCTGTGGACGTAAATATACAAATAAAAGTAGTGATCCATACGAGGGGCATGGGGATTGTTTTCTCTTCTTCATAGTAAGTGGCCAAATAAAGTAACCAAGTTTCTAAATGTGAGAATTGTGGAATTAATAGTTTGCATCTAAACACAAAGAAGAGATTTCAGATAGCACACACAGCTCTTTAATCTAGCAGACCACGGAATAATGAGATCCAATGGTTACAAGCTGGACACACTCAGACTAGAAAAAAGATGCAATTTTTTTTCCAGTGAGGGTAATTAACAATTGCAACAAATTACCTACGGATGAGAGGGATTCTCCATCACTGGCAGTCTTTAAATCAAGACTGGATGTCCTTCTGAAAGAGATGCTCTAGATCAAACAGGAGTTATTGGCTCAGTGAAGAAATTATTAGATGAAATTCTCTAGCCTGTGTCATGCAGGAGGTCAGACTACCTCAGGAACCCTGGAATCTGTGTAGAAGTGGGGGGGGGGCACCAGCGCTGTGCCGCCATGCCCTGTTCCTTCTCTTCCCCCCAGAGCCCCACTATTGCTCCTCCTCTTCCCCCCCCCCCGCAAGGTCCCGCCCCCTGGCCAGGCAAAAAGCCTGGACCATAAACAAAAGATGGCGGCCTTCCAGCTATTACCAGCTAAGGGGGACACTGTACATGATGTCGCGCCTCGAACAAGTCCCATTCGAGTATGAGCTTGGCAGGATGGCTTCATGACACTGCCATCTCCGACCTCACATTTTCCCCAATTTTATCAGCAGTGAGATTTATTTATTTATTTGCTTACATAAGTTACAACAGCACGGTCAGAATTTTACCAGTAGCAGCTGACCAACAAAACGCTGCCTTAGGAGACTGATAGCAGACTTACTCGTAGAAATACTAATTTTACAAGTGCGATTATTGTTTTTTTCTCAGCCCTGGCCTCCCACCTGTCAGTAATGAACAATTAGTGAAGGGTAAGGGTAGGGTAAGGGTATTTGTGTAGCCAGATGTGTATATCTTTGTCATATTTGAACAAAAAATTCTATATTTATTGAGAATCTTCCTTTTCCCATATCCCCTTTATTTATCAACTGATTTTGATAAAATTTGAAATGGAGTCAGTTTTTCTTTTTTTTTTTTTAGAGGCCCTTCATATTGCAAGGCCCTAAGATGTAGTTTAGTTAGTTTATGCCTTAATCCTGCCCTTCAAACAGGGGAGGCAAATTGGCATAAATATAAAGCTTTACTACACATCCCTCCAAACAGGAATAGCCAAAATGCGATGACTTTCTGGGCACTCTACAAAAGTCACTGATAGGGTTTCTGGAGAAAGCGGAGGATGAGCTTCCTAGATGATGAAGGGGGTAGGTGGTTGTGTGACTAGTCAAGTTTCCATGGAATTTATTTCCATGCTGCTGAGATTTAATTTTATTTTATTTACTATATGATTAATTATGTCTGGGCACCTAGAGCTTTGGAGGCATCTTTATTATTTTAAATCTAAATAAATATATGAGTATAATTATACCAGTATGACAGGAAAAACCTACCATGTAGAGAAGCCCTTAGTCTCTATATGCCTCAGTTCTCCATACTTAAAATAGGGATGGTAGTACTTTCCTACCTCACAGGAGTGTTATGAGATACTCACAGTAGTGCAGGTCATATACATACCTGAGAAACCAGTGACATTGGGCGGGGGAGAGAGATATCCAGCTAAGGAGAGAATGGAGAGCAACATATTTTAATGAGAGTAAATACATGGTTAAAATTCCACCAAAAGTGTTTAAAATAATTGGTCTCTCCATTCCACTCTATCCCACTTTCGGGCATGGTTATCGCCACTGAATAAATCCTATTTTTGAGAATAAAAATTTGCAGGCCTTTTCTTCCTGCAGTCTAAAACCAGGCTAGAGAAACAGTAGCTAAATCTGAGAAAAGTTAGATCTGCAATATGCTTCTGGCTTTCTGCCATACAGTTCCCTTTAAGTCAAACTAGCTGATTAGTTTTGAGATGCCCATCTCTGTATAATCTCTTTTCCCACTGCCATCAACAAAGGGAATTGCTTTTGTGGTTGCTTGAACCAGAACACCGCTTCTGGGATTTTATCATGCACTCGCCAAGTGCAGAATAGTCAACACAATAGTGCAACGTGACAAGAGGTTGAGTCACAGTGCCAAGACAACTTGCACACATTACATTTTTCTTATTAGAGACGGGTGAGCGATTCTGGGGAGTGGGCAGGGGAGGGAAGTCAGACCATTCAAACCAAGCCTCAAAAGACTTGGTGTTTTCATATTTCTGTCAAGATACTATTTTAGAGACCTTTGATGATTTGTAGCATTTGCTTAAGCATTGTAATAAATTTGATGCTTTAATAACACTGCTTGGCCTGTAAAAGCTATTGCAGTGCAGAGGATCACAAAACGCATGGAGCTTACTTGACTGTAATGTTTAGCTAAACCTTGGAGTTAACTCAGAACAAAACTCCTTTGCAGTTTGTCCTGGGACAAGCCTTTCTTCCCCAAAATCACAATGACAAACAGGACCGACTCTAGGCACCAGCAAAGCAAACGGCACAATTGGGGCGGCACAATTCCAGGGGCAGCATTCCAGCATCCTTTTCTTTTTTTTTTTTCCTTGGGCAGTGGTGCTCTCGGAGCTTGGGGTGGCAAATTTTTTGCTGGGGTCAGCAAAAAACCTCGAGCCAGTCCTGGTGACAAAGGACAACTGATTACATGTGTTTCTTTTTGTTTCCTCAGTATTATGAATCTGGCATTGCGGTAAATTATGAATGTTTTGAACATGCATTCCACTTTACAGCTATGTGAATGGATATTTTTTCGCATTTCATACTTACAGTTTAGATCTAGATCTTAAAGGAATTTAGGCATGTAAAGAAGCAGAGAGGCATGTAACAGAATATGCAAAATCCCATTTGGCATCAAATGCCCATGAGATTTAGGTATCTATTTGCCTTTTTAGGTGCATAAAGTCCTTTAAAGATCTGGCCTTTAGTGCTCAGTAGGTCAGACCAGGGTAATTTAGAGCTGGAGCCACATTCATCTCTGATGTAACTCCATTGGGCCAAATTCTGTGATAATGTGATTATTCTGCAGTGAGATTGTATGGAGTGTGAATTATTGTAGAATTCAGTCCACTGACTTCATTGCAGTTATAGCTGGGATATTTTTGAACACTAGAGTAACCAGGTGTAATGCTAGTCAAAGCTCCTTGGCCAAATTCAGCTGGGACAAACTGGTGTACATCAGTCACTGGGAGTAATCTGGCCAGAAAATGCAGTCTAGTGCAAAAATCATGTAAGATTGGCATTCAGTGATTGTGTAAGACCTGCCATGGACACATAAGAGATTAATGTAGCAAGCAAGTAATTAACACATGAGTGTAAACTAAGCTGGGTGGGCGGTGGAAGGCTGCTATATTTTACACCCATCTGTTAATTCATCTTCCTGCTGCTCCAACCTTTTCCTCCCCTTTAGTGTGAACAGTAAAAATAGTCGTTTTGTACACCCACTGAATGCCAAACTTGGCCACTTACCCTAGTTTTCCAACCATTTTATCATCTACTTTGTACAGACTAACACAGCTGCTACTCCGAAACTTTGTACCATCAATAACATCACTACTAAATCTGGCCCATCAGCCTTCTGCTACTAAAGCAATAAAAATAGCGGTGTGGCTGTGCAGCAAGGGTGGCTCTGGCTGCTTGGACTGACCACGTAAATACATCCCCAGGGGTCGGGCAGATTTGCCAGCTATGCTCCATGGTCACACTGCCATTTACAGAGTGCTAACTCCTGCACAGCTAGCATGTGTCTGTCTCCCATGCTGGGAAGTACACTCCCGGTTGCAGAGAAGATATATCCTGTGTTAACTCTTTTACAGCCACCTTATGCTGGCACAGTTGCATACTGGGGTTGTAGCAAAAACAGAGTCCTTCACACTTAACAAAACAGGAAAATCCCAGTTCACTAATGGCTGGATTCTGGTGTTGCCTGCCACAATCCCCATCTAAAGCTTGGTCTACACTTAAAAATAGATTGCCTTAGCTACATAGCTCAGGGCTGTGAAAAATGTCATGCCCTGAGCACTGAAGTTAGGTCAACCTAACCTCTGGTGTGGACATGGCTAGGTCACCAGAAAGATTTTCCTGGGTTGGAGTCTAAACCAGAGGAGCAGCCGTGTTAGTCTGTATTCGCAAAAAGAAAAGGAGTACTTGTGGCACCTTAGAGACTAACAAATTTATTAGAGCATAAGCTTTCGTGAGCTACAGCTCATTTCATCGGATGCATCGGAAAGCTTATGCTCTAATAAATTTGTTAGTCTCTAAGGTGCCACAAGTACTCCTTTTCTTTAAACCAGAGGAGTTCATCTGGATGATTAGCCTTTCCGTTTGTATTGGCTCTGTTGTAGAAAATCTACAGAATTAGTTTTAGAAGTGTTACATCTAGGAAAATATGAATTTCAAAGCAGCATTAGCATCTGGACATCAAATCTTAGCTGCAAATTGGAAATGTTATGCCTAGTTGAGAGAACAAACATATATATTCCCACTGATCTGACAGATACTCTATCATATTTATCTTCCCATCTCAGCTGAGAGATTTACATACATTATAGAGATGCAGTAGTGTGGGAACCAAAGGTTGCAAGCATTTTCCTTTGTAAAGCCCTATTTTAGTACCTATATCAATTTGCCTCAGAAAATTGGTTTGGCCTGAAATTTGCCAGCTGTATTCTGAAGGGAAAATAGAATATTTCTGCCAGATTTAAAGGAAATGGATGGAACTGCTTTGAGTTGCAGATAATTAAAAAATTTGCCCTGATATGAAATTTTGACTTCTGTCTATAGCTGTTCAAAATGTTTTCATTAAAACATTTTTCCAACAAAAATTTTTTTCTGCAAAAAAAATATATATTTTGATTAAAAAAATTCCTTTTTTTTTATTTAAAAAATTTGAAACCAAAATTTATTTTATTGTTGGTAAAAAAAAAATCTATTTTCAATTTTAAAAAATCAGGTTTTAGTTTGATTTTTTATTTAAAAAAATTGTTCTTTGAAAACCCAAGAAGTTGTTTGGGCTTGTTTGTTTTAAGAGAAGCTGAAAATCTGTTCAAAAACTGCTTTTGAGAACTGACATTTTTTGTTTATCAATTTTTTTATTTTGTCGGTTTTGATTTGTTTTAAAAGCTGAAAAAAATGAGCTGGAAATGTGGGAAAAAATTCAAAATTTCCTATGAAACGTAATTTGCATTTTTCAGCTAGCTCTGCTGTTGTCTGTGTTTCCCTAGCTCAAAAATAGCTTTTCACTAGTACTCAGACTTTTCCTGAAATGTGTGTTTGAAAAACACAAACTGTAATTAAGCAAACTTGTTAATCATTTTTGTTGTGGATAGTTTGGGGCCAGTTCCTGCTGTCAATGAGATTTTGGGGCCCATTTGTGATCCCATTGATGTAAATGGCGGGGTTTTGCTATTGACTTTAGTAGCAGCAGGATTTGGCACTATGTGCATGAGACACCATTTTGTCCTTTGTTGACTGGTAGGATCTTTGTATAACCAACATGTTAGGTTCTGATCGGTAAACAATGAAGTGCGTGTTTCATTGTATTCATGAGCAGTCCCATGGATTTCAATGAGACGACTTGCTTGAGTGACATTAGGCACATGATAGGGCCCAGATTCTGCACAGTCTTATACACATGCTTCGCGTTACACACTATGAGCAGTCTCATTTAAATCAGTGGGATTGCTCATGTGAATAAACATAGATGTTCTTCTCAGTGCGTAAAGCTAAGCCTGCAAGTAAGTCTGTGCGGCAAATAGGAGAGGCCTGTGTCTGTAGAGCTCGCAAGTGCGTCTGGCTGATTCTGAAGACGTGACTGCCTCGCCATAGTTAAGGCTCTCAATATACAGCCAGAATCTCACAGGATGTAAATCAGCTTAGCCTCACTGAAATCAACGGAGCAGTATCGCTTCATGCCCACTGAAGATCTGGCCCTTTAAGTTAAACCTGATCTCTTTGTAGCTCAGAGAGGGAGAACTCTGGATGGTTTGGGCTTCCTTTGGAACACAGTCTGAAACTTTTGAACAAACAGACCCAAAAACATTCAAAATCACCCATTTTTGAAATACTTGCAAAGTGTCTAATCTGTCCTTGCCGTCCTTTTGTCAGGCCAATAAAACCATATTAAGTCACCAAATTCAAAAGATAAGCTGATTTTACTGACTACTCCCAGGCAGTCTCCTTGTGGTTTTCTAACCCTTTTACAGTACAGTGCTTGATAAACACCGATTAGATAGCTAGACCGAAAGATTAGATTAGATTTTCACATTGACTCATGCAACAGGAAGTTTTCAAGAAGAGGAGTTATAATATATAGTTTTTAATTGCCATCATCTGAACACTAGCCACAGCTATCTAATAACCAAACTTGGTATAAAAATAAACAGCCCCAGGCATCTGTGAACTCATTAACTGATTGATGAAATGGTATCAAGGGAAGGTTTTGCACTCTTATCAACAGATCCTTTCAATGACCAAAGTAAAGATATTACAATGACATGTTATTTGTAGACAACTCGTAAATAATAATATCTAGTGCCCATGCAGAGCTTTTCATCAGTAGCTCTCAAAGTGCTTTACAAAGGAGGTCAGTATTTGCTTTCTACAGCTTCAAAGCAGTGAGAGGAATATGGGCATAGGTTTCATTTATGGCTTGGCCAGTACTGCTTGTTTCTTTAATTTAATAATATGGTGATTCCTCCACCCTCTTATTTAATTTTTTTTTAAACCATCCCTTCATTTACCTTCTCAACAGAAAAAAAAGATATAAATAAAGCAAACTTCGGAAATCCCCAAAATAAAATTTAAAAAATAATCTTTTGTTTGTAAAACCATATAAGGTTGCTAAGTGACAGTAATGTACTTACCTGTTGCATTATTTGCAAAACCCAAGCAGTTAAAATGCAATGAGTAATTAAGGAACATGACAAATCTCAACTCACTATGCAACAAACAAACTCATAATTCAGATCAGAAACAAACAAATGTATATTACATTACAGCAAAATAATCTTAACTCTGACCCCAAATAAATGTTATTCTTTCCTCAGTAATTTCAAAATACAGAGCACAAAGCCCTCCTGGGAGCAGGGGAAAGCAAACACACACATAAAAATTATGAGCCAGATCTGCAACTTGTATAAATCGATGTTTCTCTGTTGAAGTCAGTGGAGTGCAACTGACTTACATCAGCTGAGGATCTGCCCCTCTATAGCTATACATTAATGATACATATTAATCATCTTTAAATGCAAATCATACATGCATACATCATTTTAATATAAATTGACACCATGATAACTTTTCCTATTAAATTAAATTCACTACATTGTTCTCAAGGAAAAGTAATTGTAACTACCTTACCAGAAAATTCCACTGTCAATTTACAAATCTGCTAATAATTAAGACTGTTGTGTTGTGATTAAAAATGTATTTCTCTGTACTTGATACGAAAAATGTGTTTGTTCATCAAATGGGCAATATAAAATGCATGGACTTCCTTAATCACCCATTTAATTGCTTTTAACCATTGGGATGCTGTAAATGGTGCCATAGGTAAGTATGCTGTCCTCACTTAGCAACCTCTATTGTTTTGATTTTAAACTAAGATTTTCTTTGCTTTGGCGTTAAATATTTTACTTCTACCATCATAGCTCTGACAATACCTCTTTAATGGGTACCAGCATTAAGGCATGACAGGATGTGTTTTACAGGTTAAATAATAACATGCCTTGGGTGCATTATGGTTGTCTGAATGCCTGCAACCACTTGACACATTAATGGACCACTAAAACAAGCCCTGGACTTGTGGCACCTTAGAGACTAACAAATTTATTTGAGCATAAGCTTTCGTGAGCTACAGCTCACTTCATCGGATGCATTTGGTGGAAAATACAGTGGAGAGATTTATATACACACACAAAGAACATGAAACAATGGGTTTTATCATACACACTGTAAGGAGAGTGATCACTTAAGATGAGCCATCACCAGCAGCGGGGGGGGGGGAAAGGAGGAAAACCTTTCATGGTGACAAGCGAGGTAGGCCATTTCCAATAGTTAACAAGAACATCTGAGGAACAGTGGGGGGTGTGGTGGAGGGGGAGAAATAACATGGGGAAATAGTTTTACTTTGTTTTACCACTCCCAGTATCTATTCACGCCTAAGTTTCATAGATTCATAGATACTAAGGTCAGAAGGGACCATTCTGATCATCTAGTCCGACCTCCTGCACAGCGCAGGCCACAGAATCTCACCCACCCACTCCTGTGAAAAACCTCACCTATGTCTGAGCTATTGAAGTCCTTAAATCATGGTTTAAAGACTTCAAGGAGCAGAGAAGCCTCCCTCAAGTCAACCATGCCCCATGCTATAGAGGAAGGCGAAAAACCTCCAGGGCCTCTCCAATCTGCCCTGGAGGAAAATTCCTTCCCGACCCCAAATATGGCAATCAGCTAAACCCTGAGCATATGGGCAAGATTCACCAGCCACATACTACAGAAAATTCTTTCCTGGGTAACTCAGATCCCATCCATCTAATATCCCATCTCAGCGGATTAGTCCTATTTACCCTGAATATTTAAAGATCAATTACTTACCAAAATCCCATTATCCCATCATACCATCTCCTCCATAAGCTTATCAAGTAGAATCTTAAAACCAGATAGATCATTTGCCCCCACTGCTTCCCTTGGAAGGCTATTCCAAAACTTCACTCCTCTGATGGTTAAAAACCTTCGTCTGATTTCAAGTCTAAACTTCCTGGTGGCCAGTTTATACCCATTTGTTCTTGTGTCCACATTGGTGCTGAGCTGAAATAATTCCACTCCCTCTCCTGTATTTATCCCTCTGATATATTTATAGAGCGCAATCATCTCTCTCCTCAACCTTCTTTTAGTTAGGCTAAACAAGCCAAGCTCCTTAAGTCTCCTTTCATAAGACAAGTTTTCCATTCCTCGGATCATCCTAGTAGCCCTTCTCTGAACCTGCTCCAGTTTGAATTCATCCTTTTTAAACACGGGAGACCAGAACTGCACACAGTATTCTAGGTGAGGTCTCACCAGTGCCTTATATAATGGTACTAAAACCTCCTTATCCCTACTGGAAATACCTCTCCTGATGCATCCCAAAACCGCATTAGCTTTTTTCACAGCCATATCACATTGGCAGCTCATAGTCATCCTATGATCAACCAATACTCCAAGGTCCTTCTCCTCTTCCGTTACTTCTAATTGATGCGTCCCCAACTTATAACTAAAATTCTTGTTAGTAATCCCTAAATGCATAACCTTACACTTCTCACTATTAAATTTCATCCTATTACTATTACATCAGTTTACAAGGTCATCCAGATCTGCCCGTATAATATCCCGATCCTTCTCTGAATTGGCAATACCTCCCAGCTTTGTATCATCTGCAAACTTTATTATCACACTCCCACTTTTTGTGCCAAGGTCAGTAATAAAAAGATTAAATAAGATTGGTCCCAAAACCGATCCCTGAGGAACTCCACTGGTAACCTCCCTCCAACCTGACAGTTCGCCTTTCAGTAGGACCCGTTGCAGTCTCCCCTTTAACCAATTCCTTATCCACCTTTTGATGTTCATATTGATCCCCATCTTCTCCAATTTAACTAATAATTCCCCATATGGCACGGTATCAAATGCCTTACTGAAATCTAGGTAAATTAGATCCACTGCATTTCCTTTATCTAAAAGATCTGTTACCTTTTCAAAAAAGGAGATTAGGTTGGTTTGGCACGATCTACCTTTTGTAAAACCATGTTGTATTTTGTCCCATTTACCATTGACTTCAATGTCCTTAACTACTTTCTCCTTCAAAATTTTTTCCAGGACCTTGCATACTACAGATGTCAAACTAACTGGCCTGTAGTTACCTGGATCACTTTTTTTTCCTTTCTTAAAAATAAGAACTATATTAGCAATTCTCCAATCATTCGGTACTATTCCTGAGTTTACAGAGTCATTAAAAATTCTTGCTAATGGGCTTGCAATTTCAGGTGCCAATTCCTTTAATATTCTTGGATGAAGATTATCTGGGCCCCCCGATTTAGTCCCATTAAGCTGTTTCAGTTTCGCTTCTACCTCAGATATGGTAATATCTACCTCTATATCCTCATTCCCATTTGTCATGCTACCATTATCCCTAAGATCCTCTTTAGCCTTATTAAAGACTGAGGCAAAGTATTTGTTTAGATATTGGGCCATGCCTAGATTATCTTTAACCTCCACTCCATCCTCAGTGTTAAGCGGCTCCACTTCTTCTTTCTTAGTTTTCTTCTTATTTATATGGCTATAGAACCTTTTACTATTGGTTTTAATTCCCTTTGCAAGGTCCAACTCTACTCGACTTTTAGCCTGTCTCACTTTATCCCTATATGTTCTGACCTCAATTAGGTAGCTTTCCTTGCTGATCCCTCCCATCTTCCACTCCCTGTATGCTTTCTGCTTCTTCTTAATCACCTCTCTAAGATGCTTGCTCATCCAGCTTGGTCTACAACTTCTTACTATGAATTTTTTCCCCTTTCTTGGGATACAGGCTTCCAATAGCTTCTGCAGCTTTGATTTAAAGTAATCCCAGGCCTCCTCTATCTTTAGATCCATAAGTTGTCCAGTCCAATCCACTTCCCTAACTAATTTCCTTAATTTTTGAAAGTCAGCCCTTTTGAAATCAAAAACCCTAGTTGCAGATTTATTTTTGTTAATACTTCCGTTCAGTTTGAACTGAATTAGCTCATGATCACTTGAGCCAAGATTATCCCCTACAACCATTTCTTCTAGGAGGTCCTCGCTACTCACCAAAATTAAATCTAAAATGGCATCCCCTCTAGTCGGTTCAGCAACTACTTGATGAAGGAATCCATCAGCTATTGCATCTAGGAAAATCTGAGCCCTATTATTATTACTAGCACTGGTCCTCCAGTCTATATCTGGGAAGTTAAAGTCTCCCATGATCAGTCAGTTTCTATTAGTATTTACTTTATTAAAGACATTATAAAGGGCTCTATCCATATCCAAATTAGATTCCGGAGGTCTATAGCACACCCCAAGCACTATCGTAGGAGAGGCTTTACTAGTTATCTTCCCCAATGTAATTTTTGCCCAGACGGACTCTGTCTTATCCATTGCATCGCTTCTTATTTCTTTACATTCTACCTCATCATTGATATACAATGCTACTCCACCACCTTTACCTTTGTTTCTGTCTTTCCTAAACAGCACATACCCTTCAATACCTGTAGTCCAGTCATGACTACTATTCCACCATGTTTCTGTTATCCCTATAACATCTGGTTTCACTTCCTGCACCAGTAGCTCTAGTTCCTCCATTTTGTTACCTAGGCTCCTCACGTTGGTGTACAAACATCTTAATTTTTGCTGTTTGGCCTCACTCACATTTTGTACCCTATTAGGCACAGTCATTCTACAGCCAGTATAACCTATTAGACTAGTATCCACACCGCCCTTGCTCCTTATATACATTCTCCTACCCACGGCTGTATCCTTTCTTACTTCGTCTTCCTCCCTCTCAATGCTAAAATCTGGTGTGGAGATTTCCTGGAGATCTCCCAACCATCTCCCCCTAATTCCTAGTCTAAAGCTCTCTTTATCAGTTGTGCCAGCCTCGATCCTAGAAGTCTATTTCCTTCCCTACTCATATGAAGTCCATCCCGAGAGAACTGTCCTCTGTCCGTGAATGCCTCCCAGTGGCCATACATCCCAAAGCCCTCCTTATAGCACCACTGCCTAAGCCATCTGTTGACAGTCATAATCTTGTCACACCTTTGTTGCCCTTTTCTAGGAACAGGAAGGATCCCGCTAAAGATCACCTGAGCCTCAATTTCCTTAAGTGTCTTCCCCAGTCTAGCATAGTCTCCCTTAATACTTTCCAGCGAGAATCTAGCCGTATCATTTGTTCCCACATGAAGGATAATTAGGGGATTCTTTCCCGCTCCCTTTAGGATCCTTTTCAACCTCAGGTCTACATCCCGCATCTTAGCACCTGGAAGACAGCACACCCTTCTATTCTCTGGATCAGCTCTAGTTACAGGCCTGTCTATTCTTCTCAATAAAGAGTCCCCGATCACATAGACCTGCCTTTTCCTGGTGACAGTGCTATTCTCCAGTCTCTCCCCTGTTCTCTCTGGCTGCAAGTTCTTTCTGTATCCTCCTGGGGCTCATATTTGGTGTAGTCTCCCTTGACTCTTCCCCTTTTTCTATAGGGCTAGCCTCTCTTCTCTTCTTCCTTACCCTTCCACCTTCAGCGACTACCTGCTGAGCCCCTTCTTCATTTTCCAACTCTGCAAACCTGTTCCTAAGCTCTATTTCTCCTTCACTAGCCCGTCTTTTTCTCTGCCTGGTTCTTTGAGTCACGTTTCCACTGACCACTTTCCTCATCCAGTCTCCCCTCAAAATACCCCAGCCCTGCTTCCATCCGTGAGTCTGGGCTTTTCCCTTCAGATACCTCATATCTTTGCTCCATCATCTGCTCAAACCCCTTCCTAAACTCAACCAGACTTTCCACCTGCATCTCCAAACCTCGGATCTTTTCCTCCATCAGCTCTATCAGACGGCATTTCATGCAGAAAAAACTCTTACCGGTTCCCCCCTCCAGGATCATGTACATACCACAGCTTCCACATCCAGTCATCCTCAATGTGTCTTTCACTGCAGGAGTCACTCCCACAGCTGCCTCTGTATCTGTCATCTCCTTCCCACCTAAATCCTGTTAATCTGGGAAACACAAGCCACACCAAAAAGACCACACACCCCCCAGCAAAAGCAAACCCCAAACAAGCACCACAAGCCAAACTCCCCTTGCAAACTCCCACTCAAACTCCCCTGTTTAGAGCTCTGTTTGCTAGCTCCTGTGCTGCTGCAGCTGTCTGTGCCGCTGCCTGACTCATCTTTGAAATCACCTTGTCTACCTACAAGGACAAAAGAGCAGCCCATCAGCATTGGATGAGGGTGTTTCTCCCAGAATTCCCATTTACAGATAAGGAACAAAATTTGACTTTCCTAATTGAGTGATCATTTCTTTTGGGGCATTGACACTGAAATACAGTTTGCTGACACATTAGGCGAAGGGGGATTTCTCTGAGGAGGAACAAGGAATGGCACGGGGCGTGGCGGGTCGAATGCAGGGAATAAAATCCAGTTTGCCCGAGTGATCTCATACACATTGCTGGACCAATGGCTGGCATTTGCTAGGTTTTAGTGAAGGGGACTATATACTTAATGCTTGCAGACTAAGCAAATTCAACAGATGGTGTTGGAAGAATGTTAGGCCAGACTAAAATGAAAAGCACAGCATGGCAACAAAAGCACTGATTGGATGGTTTGGTTTTTTAACAATGTGGACTCAGTATCAGAAGGGAAAACATTTCTACAGCTGTCCCCTTTACACATTTGCAATATTCATTATCCGCACTTTGTTGGCAAAAGGGTCACCTTCTTCATACTTCTTTGGGCACTTCTGACACATCAATCAAATGCCCATGGCAAATTCATTATGAAATGTTTTTTTGACAGGAATGGCAGCTCCTCCTGACCCAAAGCCATGAAGGCTGTTACAATGATCAGCATGAGGACAGGATATGGTCAAATGCTGAGGTAATAACAGCCATCAGCCTTTACATAATATTATCGTAGACATTCTTTAACAGATTATTCATTTGGGACATTTTAATTTTTCTGGGGTTTGGACAGGCTAAAAGTCGAGTAGAGTTGGACCTTGCAAAGGGAATTAAAACCAATAGTAAAAGGTTCTATAGCCATATAAATAAGAAGAAAACTAAAAAGGAAGAAGTGGGGCCGCTTAACACTGAGGATGGAGTGGAGGTTAAAGATAATCTAGGCATTGCCCAATATCTAAACAAATACTTTGCCTCAGTTTTTAATAAGGCTAAAGAGGATCTTGGGGATAATGGTAGCATGACAAATGGGAAGGAGGATATAGAGGTAGATATTACCATATCAGAGGTAGAAGCAAAACTGAAACAGCTTAATGGGACTAAATCAGGGGGCCCAGATAATCTTCATCCAAGAATATTAAAGGAATTGGCACCTGAAATTGCAAGCCCATTAGCAAGAATTTTTAATGAATCTGTAAACTCAGGAGTTGTACCGTATGATTGGAAAATTGCTAATATAGTTCCTATTTTTAAGAAAGGAAAAAAAAGTGATCCAGGTAACTACAGGCCAGTTAGTTTGACATCTGTAGTATGCAAGGTCCTGGAAAAAATGTTGAAGGAGAAATTAGTTAAGGACATTGAAGTCAATGGTAAATGGGACAAAATACAACATGGTTTTACAAAAGGTAGATCGTGCCAAACCAACCTAATCTCCTTTTTTGAAAAAGTAACAGATTTTTTAGATAAAGGAAATGCAGTGGATCTAATTTACCCAGATTTCAGTAAGGCATTTGATACCGTGCCACATGGGGAATTATTAGTTAAATTGGAGAAGATGGGGATCAATATGAACATCAAAAGGTGGATAAGGAATTGGTTAAAGGGGAGACTGCAACGGGTCCTACTGAAAGGCGAACTGTCAGGTTGGAGGGAGGTTACCAGTGGAGTTCCTCAGGGATCGGTTTTGGGACCAATCTTATTTAATCTTTTTATTACTGACCTTGGCACAAAAAGTGGGAGTGTGCTAATAAAGTTTGCAGATGATATAAAGCTGGGAGGTATTGCCAATTCGGAGAAGGATCGGGATATTATACAGGAGGATCTGGATTACCTTGTAAACTGGAGTAATAGTAATAGGATGAAATTTAATAGTGAGAAGTGTAAGGTTATGCATTTAGGGATTAATAACAAGAATTTTAGCTATAAGTTGGGGACGCATCAATTAGAAGTAAGGGAAGAGGAGAAGGACCTTGGAGTATTGGTTGATCATAGGATGACTATGAGCTGCCAATGTGATATGGCTGTGAAAAAAGCTAATGCGGTTTTGGGATGCATCAGGAGAGGCATTTCCAATAGGGATAAGGAGGTTTTAGTACCATTATACAAGGCACTGGTGAGACCTCACCTAGAATACTGTGTGCAGTTCTGGTCTCCCGTGTTTAAAAAGGATGAATTCAAACTGGAGCAGGTTCAGAGAAGGGCTACTAGGATGATCCGAGGAATGGAAAACTTGTCTTATGAAAGGAGACTTAAGGAGCTTGGCTTGTTTAGCCTAACTAAAAGAAGGTTGAGGAGAGAGATGATTGCGCTCTGTAAATATATCAGAGGGATAAATACAGGAGAGGGAGTGGAATTATTTCAGCTCAGCACCAATGTGGACACAAGAACAAATGGGTATAAACTGGCCACCAGGAAGTTTAGACTTGAAATCAGACGAAGGTTTTTAACCATCAGAGGAGTGAAGTTTTGGAATAGCCTTCCAAGGGAAGCAGTGGGGGCAAAAGATCTATCTGGTTTTAAGATTCTACTCGATAAGTTTATGGAGGAGATGGTATGATGGGATAATGGGATTTTGGTAAGTAATTGATCTTTAAATATTCAGGGTAAATAGGCCAAATCCCCTGAGATGGGATATTAGATGGATGGGATCTGAGTTACTATAGAAAATTCTTTCCTGGGTATCTGGCTGGTGAATCTTGCCCATATGCTCAGGGTTTAGCTGATTGCCATATTTGGGGTCGGGAAGGAATTTTCCTCCAGGGCAGATTGGAGAGGCCCTGGAGGTTTTTCGCCTTCCTCTGTAGCATGGGGCATGGTTGACTTGAGGGAGGCTTCTCTGCTCCTTGAAGTCTTTGAACCATGATTTAAGGACTTCAATAGCTCAGACATGGGTGAGGTTTTTCATAGGAGTGGGTGGGTGAGATTCTGTGGCCTGCGCTGTGCAGGAGGTCGGACTAGATGATCAGAATGGTCCCTTCTGACCTTAGTATCTATGAATCTATGAGCTGAGTGCAGCATTCTGGAGCATCTTGTAAAAAATCCAATTTACAGGTAAGAGAAAAACATTTCTTTTTCTGTTGAAGCTCCCCTAGTCCAGAAATGAAGTACTAGGTCTAATTCCAGAGGGGAACCTACCTAGTTCATGGGATGAACAGTTGATAAACTTAGTTGTGCCTGTCTTAAACTACAACACTCAGAACCTCATCACTTGAGAACCATATCTGAGGAGGTAGTATCATGAACAGGTATGGACTGGATATCAGATGGTCTGGCAGATTTCCAGTGCTGAGACACTAACTTGGGACTCTGGCTGCCAAGGACTGAGGTGAGGGGGAGAGAATAACAGACAAGAGTGCCCTGACAATGATGGCTGGGGAGACAGACTGTAATTTTTCCAACTTTATTTTGTTTGTTTGTTTTCCTAAAAGGAAAATTACCCCCTTTTTGATCCAAGCAATTAGTCAAAATTCAGGGTCTAGTGGATTGGTTTGATTTGGAATAAGAAACTGATGTTGGAGGCAGGCATTTCTGTAATGGAATCCTATTTATTTATAAAGAATGTACAAAATCCTGTTTTCCTGAGAATCAGGAATCACAACCGAAGGCAGTTTCCTTGCTCATGGTTCTTGGCCCTTTTCCAAACAGCACTTAGCCCAAAAGCACTCTCTAAAATTTTCTCAGGGGCACTTTCCCAGTGCTGTGTTCTGATTTTCTGCTCCTTCTCTCTGTGTCCTTTTGTGATGTTTATTAAGGCTTTTCACACCCACACATACCCAGCTCCACGAATCAATGCCCCAGTCCCTGCATTTGCTGTGTCAATCCCCAGGGAAACCCTCTGGGATACATGGTTCAGCTTCTACTCCAGTCTTGCCATATAACTGTGCTTTGGGTGATGCCTCCTATTCTTTCAGCTATCTGGTGCCATAAAGGAACTTAATGGCTTCTTACAACTGTCTTAAATGAAAGGCAGCAGTTACACCCACCAGCATCAATAAGGTTTCACCCAATCTGTAACAGTAACAAGTCATCCTGGCAATGAGGTGACAATGCTTTGAATGGTTTCAGACTAGCAGCCCTGTTAGTCTGTATTCGCAAAAAGAAAAGGAGTACTTGTGGCTTTGTTAGTCTCTAAGGTGCCACAAGTACTCCTTTTCTTAATGCTTTGAACGTTACAATATCTTCACAAAAAAGAAAAGGAGTACTTGTGGCACCTTAGAGACTAACAAATTTACTTGAGCATAAGCTTTCGTGAGCTACAGCTCACTTCATCGGATGCATTTGGTGGAAAATACAGCAGGGAGATTTATTACACACACAGAGAACATGAAACAATGGGTTTTATCATACACACTGTAAGAGAGTATGTAATGACTCATCAACACAAACTTCCACGTCGCTGGACTTTACAAAAATTAGACAAGTCATCTACAACACACAGTTTGCTTCTCTAAAAAAGAAAAAGGACACTAAACTCTCGAAACTACTACATGCCACAAGGGGCCACAACAGTCGTTCCCTTAACCCACCTAGGTGACCTAGAAGGGGGGGGGGAAAGGAGGAAAACCTTTTGTGGTGATAATCAAGGTGGGCCATTTCCAGCAGTTAACAAGAACGTCTGAGGAACAATGGGGGGTGAGGTGGGGGGAAAAATAACATGGGGAAATAGTTTTTCTTTATGTAATGACTCATCCACTCCCAGTCTCTATTTAAGCCTAAGTTAATTGTATCCAGTTTGCAAATTAATTCCAATTCAGCAGGCTCTTGTTGGAGTCTGTTTTTGAAGTGTTTTTTTGTTGAAGGATATCCACTCTCAGGTCTGTAATTGTGTGACCGGAGAGACGAAAGTGTTCTCTGACTGGTTTTTGAATGTTATAATTCTTGACGTCTGATTTGTGTCCATTTATTCTTTTACGTAGAGACTGTCCAATTTGACAAATGTACATGGCAGAGGGGCATTGCTGGCACATGATGGTATATATCACATTGGTAGATGCGCAAGTGAACGAGTCTCTGATAGTGTGGCTGATGTGATTAGGCCCTTTGATGGTGTCCCCTGAATAGATATGTGGACAGAGTTGGCAACAGTCTTTGTTGCAAGAATAGGTTCCTGGGTTAGTGGTTCTGTTGTGTGGTGTATGGTTGCTGGTGAGTATTTGCTTCAGGTTGGGGGTCTGTCTGTAAGCAAGGACTGGCCTGTCTCCCAAGATCTGTGAGAGTGATGGGTCATCCTTCAGGATAGGTTGTAGATCCTTGATGATGCGTTGGAGAGGTTTTAGTTGGGGGCTGAAGGTGATGTTATTTTCTTTGTTGGGCCTGTCCTGTAGTAGGTGACTTCTGGGTACTCTTCTGGCTCTGTCAATCTGTTTCTTCACTTCAGCAGGTGGGTATTGTAGTTGTAAGAATGCATGATAGGGATCTTGTAGGTGTTTGTCTCTGTCTGAGGGTTTGGAGCAAATGCGGTTATATCATAGAGCTTGGCTGTAGACAATGGATCGTGTGGTATGATCTGGATGAAAGCTAGAGGCATGTAGGTAGGAATAGCGGTCAGTAGGTTTCCGATATAGGATGGTGTTTATGTGACCATCGCGTATTAGCACCGTAGTGTCCAGGAAGCGGATCTTTTGTGTGGATTGGTGTAGGCTGAGGTTGATGGTGGGATGGAAATTGTTGAAATCCTGGTGGAATTCCTCAAGGGCTTCTTTTCCATGGGTCCAGATGATGAAGATGTCATCAATGTAGTGCAAGTAGAGTAGGGGCATTAGGGGACAAGAGCTGAGGAAGCGTTGTTCTAAGTCAGCCATGAAAATGTTGGCATACTGTGGGGCCATGCGGGTACCCATCGCAGTGCCACTGATTTGAAGGTATACATTGTCCCCAAATGTGAAATAGTTATGGGTGAGGATAAAGTCACAAAGTTCAGCCACCAGCTTAGATGTGACATTATCGGGGATACTGTTCCTGACGGCTTGTAGTCCATCTTTGTGTGGAATGTTGGTGTAGAGGGCTTCTATATCCATAGTGGCCAGGATGGTGTTTTTAGGAAGATCACCAATGGATTGTAGTTTCCTCAGGAAGTCAGTGGTGTCTTGAAGATAGCTGGGAATGCTGGTAGCGTAGGGCTTGAGGAGGGAGTCTAAATAGCCAGACAATCCTGCTGTCAGGGTGCCAATGCCTGAGATGATGGGGCGTCCAGGATTTCCAGGTTTATGGATCTTGGGTAGCAGATAGAATACCCCAGGTCGAGGTTCCAGGGGTGTGTCTGTGCAGATTTGTTCTTATGCTTTTTCAGGGAGTTTCTTGAGCAAATGCTGTAGTTTCTTTTGGTAACCCTCAGTGGGATCAGAGGGTATTGGTGGAGTGTAGAAAGTGGTGTTGGAGAGCTGCCTAGTAGCCTCTTGTTCATATTCCGATCTATTCATGATGACGACAGCACCTCCTTTGTCAGCCTTTTTGATTATGATGTCAGAGTTGTTTCTGAGGCTGTAGATGGCATTGTGTTCTGCATGGCTGAGGTTATGGGGCAAGAGCTGCTGCTTTTCCACAATTTCAGCCCGTGCACGTCGCCGGAAGCACTCTATGTTGAAGTCCAGTCTGTTATTTCGACCTTCAGGAGGAGTCCACCCAGAATCCTTCCTTTTGTAGTGTTGGTAGGAAGGTCCCTGTGGGTTAACACGTTGGTTAGAGGCGTGCTGGAAATATTCCTTGAGTCAGAGACGTCGAAAATAGGATTCTAGGTCACCTAGGTGGGTTAAGGGAACGACTGTTGTGGCCCCTTGTGGCATGTAGTAGTTTTGAGAGTTTAGTGTCCTTTTTCTTTTGTAGAGAAGCAAACTGTGTGTTGTAGATGGCTTGTCTAGTTTTTAATAAAGTCCAGCCATGAGGAAGTTTGTGTGGAAGGTTGGTTCTTTATGAGAGTATCCAGTTTTAAGAGCTCATTCTTAATCTTTCCCTGTTTGCTGTAGAGGATGTTGATCAGGTGGTTCCGCAGTTTCTTTGAGAGTGTGTGGCACAAGCTGTCAGCATTGTCTGTGTGGTATGTAGATTGTAATGGATTTTTTACCTTCAGTCCTTTTGGTATGATGTCCATCTCTTTGCATTTGGAGAGGAAGATGATGTCTGTCTGTATCTGTATGAGTTTTTTCATGAAGTTGATAGATTTCCACTCCATACAGTTAAATTCAGTGCTTTACATAATAACAGGTTTCAGAGTAGCAGCCGTGTTAGTCTGTATTCTCAAAAAAGAAAAGGAGTACTTGTGGCACCTTAGAGACTAACAAATTTATTTGAGCATAAGCTCTCATGAGCTACAGCTCACTTCATTGGATGCATTCGGTGGAAATTACAGTGGGGAGATTTATATACACACACAGAGAACATGAAACAATGGGTTTTATCATAAACACTGTAAGGAGAGTGATCACTTAAGATGAGCTGAAGATAATCAAGGTAGGCCATTTCCAGCAGTTAGTGTTAGTCTGTATTCTCAAAAAAGAAAAGGAGTACTTGTGGCACCTTAGAGACTAACAAATTTATTTGAGCATAAGCTCTCATGAGCTACAGCTCACTTCATTGGATGCATTCGGTGGAAATTACAGTGGGGAGATTTATATACACACACAGAGAACATGAAACAATGGGTTTTATCATAAACACTGTAAGGAGAGTGATCACTTAAGATGAGCTGAAGATAATCAAGGTAGGCCATTTCCAGCAGTTAACAAGAACGTCTGAGGAACAGTGGGGGGTGGAGTGGAGGGAGAAATAACATGGGGAAATAGTTTTACTTTATGTAATGACTCATCCACACAAACTTCCACGTCGCTGGACTTTACAAAAATTAGACAAGCCATCTACAACACACAGTTTGCTTCTCTATAAAAGAAAAAGGACATTAAACTCTCGAAACTACTACATGCCACAAGGGGCCACAACAGTCGTTCCCTTAACCCACCTAGGTGACCTAGAATCCTATTTTCGACGTCTCCGACTCAAGGAATATTTCCAACATGCCTCTAACCAACATATTAACCCACAGGGACCTTCCTACCAACATCTTCCAACCATCGGATGCATCCAATGAAGTGAGCTGTAGCTCACGAAAACTTATGCTCAAATAAATTTGTTAGTCTCTAAGGTGCCACAAGTACTCCTTTTCTTTTTTGCGAATACAGACTAACACGGCTGCTACTCTGAAACCTGTTAATATCTTCACACCAGCTTAAGGTCTTTGCCAGGTGTTCGATGAATTTTCAGAGTCACCTGAAACCCAATGGACTGTGTGATGTTTTTAATTCCAAGCAGGCTACACTTTAAAATCAAGCACCCATACTTCTAAAGGATAAGGATATGAAAAGCGTTTTGAGTTGGTCTCAGTAAGACCAAGGGAAGCAACCATGTATGTACTTGCTGAGCCAAGGTGTTGGTTTTTTTTAAAAGATGCCATATGGTAATAAAAGGTGATAAAATCCATAGACCACATGTATAGAATTTGAAGGGCGTAGAAATGCCTTTGAGGAATATACAAGGGGCGGGAAGGATTAAATTGACTTTGTAATTGGAGTGGGTCAGACAATGTCTATCAAAAACCAAATATTGCTTATGTTTTCTCCCCTTTTTCTTAGCAGTAATGCTTATAATGGACACTGCTTTAGTTCTTCAATCCTGTAAATGCTTGCCTAAAGACATCAATCCATGATCAAAGTATTACCCTAAAGAACCAAAGGCAGTTGAGATTTTTGCTCGTTTGTTTTTCCTGGGAAATATCAAGAATGTCAATTTCATCTTCACTTTTGTTTTGTTTGTGCTGGAGGACTCTGTTTGTGCTGGAGGATTCAGAAAGGCCTGGTGGCAGCTTTTGCACTCCATCATTGAATGACTAGTGCCATTGGATTCTCTCCCAAGTTTTTTATTCAAATAGTTACCAAAAAATTTTATTCAAACTGTTACCAAAATTAAATAAAGAGCAAAGAATGTTAAATTAGGAGATTTCAGAAATTTAGTTAGTTTATCAAAGAGAAGACTAAGAGGTGTCTTGATTACAGTCTATAAGTATCTACACAGGGAAAAGATTTCTGACAGTGGGCTCTTTAATCTTTCAGACAAGGCATAAGATTGACTGGCTGGAAGTTGAAGCTAGTAAACCTCAAACTGAAAATAAGGTGCACATTTTTAAGAGTGAATGTAATTAACCATTGAAACAACTTACCAAGGGACATGGTGGACTCTCTATCACTTGAAGTCTTAAAATCAAGATTGAATATCTTTCTAAAAGGTATGCTTTAGCCTAAATAGAAGTTATGGGCTGGATACAAGAATTACTGTGAGAAATTTTGTGTTAGACAGGAGGTCATATATATATGATCAGACTAGGCTATTCTGGACTTAAAATCAGTGAATAAACAATCTTACTGAAAGAGTCACTTCCCCATATAATTAATTAAATAGAGAGAGAATACAGCCTCTCCATCAGACAGTATCTCCTGCTTCTGTAATCTTCAATTTGGCTTACTTCCATAACATGAATTTGGTTCTTTAAGGTTTTTGTTCTTATATGCTGCTAGTGCCAATTTGTTGCATTGTTCCTTATTGAGTGGTTGGGCATTTTTCTACTGAAAAAAAAATCAATAAATATTTAATTCAAAAATACAGCAGGTGTTCAGTAAAATTTATGGCTAATAAAGGTAAAAGGCCTTGCTGTGCTTGTAGGCTAAATAAGAGTCAGTGGGGGAAAAAGGTCCCTTTTGGGCAAACACAACAAAGAAAACTGGGGACCTTATACTTCAAACACAGTATTAAAATACAGAAACCTTGGTTAATCCATCATTAAGGTTGAGCATTTAAATGTACAAAAGTCAGAGGAAGAAAGGTTCCAATGGCAACATTAACTGGGAATTACTGCATATAGTATTGATTATCCAAATATATTTATGCAATGATATATATTTGCATTGGTTTCAGAGTAGCAGCTGTGTTAGTCTGTATTTGCAAAAAGAAAAGGAGGACTTGTGGCACATAGATTCATAGATAGTAAGCTCAGAAGGGACCATTCTGATCATCTAGTCCGACCTCCTGCACAGCGCAGGCCACAGAATCTCACCCACCCACTCCTACGAAAAACCTCACCTATGTGTGAGCTATTGAAGTCCTCAAATCGTGGTTTAAAGACTTCAAGGAGCAGAGAAGCCTCCCTCAAGTGACCCATGCCCCATGCTACAGAGGAAGGCAAAAAACCTCCAGGGCCTCTCCAATCTGCTCTGGAGGAAAATTCCTTCCCGACCCCAAATATGGCGATCAGCTAAACCCTGAGCATATGGGCAAGTTTCACCAGCCAGATACTACAGAAAATTCTTTCCTGGGTAACTCGGATCCCATCCATCTAATATCCCATCTCAGGGGATTAGTCCTATTTACCCTGAATATTTAAAGATCAATTACTTACCAAAATCCCATTATCCCATCATACCATCTCCTCCATAAGCTTATCGAGTAGAATCTTAAAACCAGATAGATCTTTTGCCCCCACTGCTTCCCTTGGAAGGCTATTCCAAAACTTCATTCCTCTGATGGTTAGAAACCTTCGTCTGATTTCAAGTCTAAACTTCCTGGTGGCCAGTTTATACCCATTTGTTCTTGTGTCCACATTGGTGCTGAGCTGAAATAATTCCACTCCCTCTCCTGTATTTATCCCTCTGATTTATTTATAGAGAGCAATCATCTCTCTACCTTCTTTTAGTTAGGTTAACAAGCCAAGCTCTTTAAGTCTCCTTTCATAAGACAAGTTTTCCATTCCTCGGATCATCCTAGTAGCCCTTCTCTGAACCTGCTCCAGTTTGAATTCATCCTTTTAAAACATGGGAGACCAGAACTGCACACAGTATTCTAGGTGAGGTCTCACCAGTGCCTTGTATAATGGTACTAAAACCTCCTTATCCCTACTGGAAATGCCTCTCCTGATACATCCCAAAACCGCATTAGCTCTTTTCATAGCCATATCACATTGGCAGCTCATAGTCATCTTATGATCAACCAATACTCCAAGGTCCTTCTCCTCTTCTGTTACTTCTAATTGATGCGTCCCCAACTTATAACTAAAACTCTTGTTATTAATCCCTAAATGCATAACCTTACACTTCTCACTATTAAATTTCATCCTATTACTATTACTCCAGTTTACAAGGTCATCCAGATCCTCCTGTATGATATCGCGATCCTTCTCTGAATTGGCAATAGCTCCCAGCTTTGTATCATCTGCAAACTTTATTAGCACACTCCCACTTTTTGTGCCAAGGTCAGTAATAAAAAGATTAAATAAGATTGGTCCCAAAACCAATCCCTGAGGAACTCCACTGGTAACCTCCCTCCAACCTGACAGTTCGCCTTTCAGTAGGACCCGTTGCAGTCTCCCCTTTAACCAATTCCTTATCCACCTTTTGATGTTCATATTGATCCCCATCTTCTCCAATTTAACTAATAATTCCCCATGTGGCACAGTATCAAATGCCTTACTGAAATCTAGGTAAATTAGATCCACTGCATTTCCTTTATCTAAAAAAATCTGTTACTTTTTCAAAAAAGGAGATTAGGTTGGTTTGGCACGATCTACCTTTTGTAAAACTATGTTGTATTTTGTCCCATTTACCATTGACTTCAATGTCCTTAACTAATTTCTCCTACAAAATTTTTTCCAGGACCTTACATACTACAGATGTCAAACTAACTGGCCTGTAGTTACCCGGATCACTTTTTTTTCCTTTCTTAAAAACAGGAACTATATTAGCAATTCTCCAATCATTCGGTACTACTCCTGAGTTTACAGAGTCATTAAAAATTCTTGCTAATGGGCTTGCAATTTCAGGTGCTAATTCCTTTAATATTCTTGGATGAAGATTATCTGGGCCCCCCGACTTAGTCCCATAAAGCTGTTTGAGTTTCGCTTCTACCTCAGATATGGTAATATCTACCTCCATATCCTCATTCCCATTTGTCATGCTACCATTATCCCTAAGATCCTCTTTAGCCTTATTAAAGACTGAGGCAAAGTATTTGTTTAGATATTGGGCCATGTCTAGATTATCTTTAACCTCCACTCCATCCTCAGTGTTTAGCGGCCCCACTTCTTCTTTCTTAGTTTTCTTCTTATTTATATGGCTATAGAACCTTTTACTTGGTTTTAATTCCTTTTGCAAGGTCCAACTCTACTCGACTTTTAGCCTGTCTCACTTTATCCCTACATGTTCGGACCTCAATTAGGTAGCTTTCCTTGCTGATCCCTCCCATCTTCCACTCCCTGTATGCTTTCTGCTTCTTCTTAATCACCTCTCTAAGATGCTTGCTCATCCAGCTTGGTCTACAATTCCTTCCTATAAAAGAAAAGGAGTACTTGTGGCACCTTAGAGACTAACAAATTTATTAGAGCATAAGCTTTCGTGAGCTACAGCTCACATGCATCCGATGAAGTGAGCTGTAGCTCACGAAAGCTTATGCTCTAATAAATTTGTTAGTCTCTAAGGTGCCACAAGTACTCCTTTTCTTTTTGCGAATACAGACTAACACGGCTGCTACTCTGAAACCTGCAATTCCTTCCTATGAATTTTTTCCCCTTTCTTGGGATACAGGCTTCCGATAGCTTCTGCAGCTTTGATTTAAAGTAATCCCAGGCCTCCTCTACCTTTAGATCCATAAGTTCTTCAGTCCAAAAAGAAAAGGAGGACTTGTGGCACCTTAGAGACTAAAAAATTTATTTGAGCATAAGCTTTCGTGACCTACTGCTCACTTCATCAGATGCATTCAGTGGAAAATACAGTGGGGAGATTTATATACATAGAGAACTATGTATTATGAATTATGAGAATTATGAAACAATGGGTGTTTCCATACACACTGTAACGAGAGTGATCACTTAAGATGAGCTATTACCAGCAGGAGAGTGGGAGGGAGGTGAGGGGAGGGGACCATTTGTAGTGATAATCAAGGTGGGCCACCTTAATTACCTTAAGTGATCACTCTCTTGTTACAGTGTGTATGGTAACACCCATTGTTTCATGTTCTCTCTCTATATATAAATCTCCCCACTGTATTTTCCACTGAATACCATCCGATGAAGTGAGCTGTAGCTCATGAAAGCTTATTCTCAAATAAATTTGTTAGTCTCTAAGGTGTCACAAGTACTCCCTTTCTTTTTGTGATATATTTGTATTGTGACCAAGTTACTGAAGACAGCTGTTTCTTTGAATGGAAGGTGCTTTTACGTACATTTAAAGGATGAATAATGTAATTTACTTCATCAGCAAATGCTGAAACTTGAGAAAAACATAGCATTTATGAAAATCATAAGGCCAGTTATGTGTAGTCTTGTCCATGGCCAGGTGATAACTAGGCTCTATACCAGGCTCTACATTTACAATAAAACTGTCAGGCTTAACCCTACTGTGATGTACAAACCTCACAGTGCGCAACAAGAGGTTAAGGGATTATTTGGGCTCAGCCAGCCCCACCCTGCCACACCTGCAGCAAATGCTCCATCTGCTGGAGGAATTAAAAGGCAGGGAATTAGCTCATTTGAATAGCAGAGCTGAAGGTGAGCAGACCTGCAGCCCACAGCTCCAGGAGAGGGAAGCCTAACTCTGATACAGCTTCCCAAAGGGACCTTCCCTGAGGGAAGGGATGACCCGCCCTAGTGACTACCAGAGAGGGGAGTATCCAGTGGATCTGGGACATTGGTAACCTGCTCTTACCTATTATGGTTTGGATTCCCCATCAGGGGAAAGCCTTGGACTAAGCGGGGGGGCGGTGGATGAGAGGAAGAAGCCAAAGGAGGACAGCCTTAAGCACTCTTGATGGCCAGACTACTGGTAGCCCAAAGGGACCTAGATCAAAGCCTGGTGGAGAGGGAGGGGCCAGGCTTGGCACTCAGGAGCTGTAGCTGTGACCCTAGGCCATGCATCCCAAGTGAGGACCATTACACCTACCTACCTACCTACCTGTCAGTAATCTCCTGGGGAAATATTCTCCAGATTTTCTATTGACCCTTCAACATTCCAGATCCATGCCCCAGCCATCTGCTCCCTATTCCATTTGTAACTAGGGCTGTCAAGTGATTAAAAAAATTAATCGTGCTGTTAATCATAAAATACCATTTATTTAAACATTTTTGGATGTTTTCCACATTTTCAAATATATTCAATTACAACACAGAATACAAAAAGTGTACAGTGCTCATTTTATATTTTTATTATAAATATTTGCACTGTAAAAAACAAAAGTAGTATTTTTCAATTCATCTAATACAAGTACTGTAGTGAAATCTCTTTATCATGAAAGTTGAACTAACAAATGTAGAATTATGTACAGAAAATACCCTGCATTCAAAATATAACAATGTAAAACTTGAGAGCCTACATGTCCAATCAGTCCTACTTCTTGTTCAACCAATTGCTCAGACAAACAAGTTTGTTTACATTTGCAGAAGATAATGCTGCATGCTTCTCATTTAGAATATCACCTTAAAGTGAGAATAGGCATTTGCGTGGCACTGTTGTAGCTGGCGTTGCAAGGTATTTACATGCCAGATGCACTAAAGATTCATATATCTCTTGATGCTTTAACCACCATTCCGGAGGACATGTGTCCATGCTGATGATGGGTTCTGCTTAATAACGATCCAAAGCAGCGCAGACCAACACATGTTCATTTTCATCATCTGAGTCTGATGCCACCAGCAGAAGGTTGGTTGGTTTTTGTTTTTGGTTTTTTTGTGTTTTTGGTGGCTTGGGTTCTGTAGTTTCCGCATCAGAGTGTTGCTCTTTTAAAACTTCTGAAAGCATACTCCACACAACATCCGTCTCAGATTTTGGAAGGCACTTCAGATTCTTAAATCTTAGGTCGAATGCTGTAGCTATTTTTAGAAATTTCACATTGTATTTTCTTTGAATTTTGTCAAATTTGCAGTGAAATTATTCTTAAAATGAACAACATGTGCTGGGTCATCATCCGAGACTGCTATAACATGAAATATATGGCAGAATGCGAGTAAAACAGAGCTGAAGACATACAGCTCTCCCCCAAGCAGTTCAGTCACAAATTTAATTAAAGCATTATTTTTTTTTAACAAGAGTCGTCAGCATAGAAGCATGTCCTCTGGAACAATGGCTGAAGCACGAAGCAGAATATGAATCTTTAGCACATCTGGCATGTAAATATCTTGCGACGCCATCTACAACAGTGCCATGCGGAACGCTTGTTCTCACTTTCAGGTGACATTGTAATTTAGAAGTGGGCAGCATTATCTCCTGTAAATGTAAACAAACTTGTTTCTCTTAGCCATTGGCTGAACAAGAAGTAGGATTGAGTGGATTTGTAGACACTAAAGTTTGACATTGTTTTGTTTTTGAGCCCAGTTATGTAACCAAAAAAAAAAAATCTACATTTGTAAGTTGTACTTTCATGATTAAGAGATTGCACAACAGTACTTGTAAGAGGTGAACTGAAAAATATGATTTATCATTTTTACAGTGCAAATATTTGTTTAAAAAAATATAAAGTGAGCACTGTACACTTTGTATTCTGTGTTGTAACTGAAATAAATATATTTGAAAATGTAGAAAAACATCCAAAAATATTTAATTTCAATTGGTATTCTATTGTTTAAGTGCGATTCATCGCAATTACTTTTTTTTTTTTTAGTTAATCGTGTGAGTTAACTGCGATTTAATCGACAGCCCCATTTGTAACCATTCATAGTTTTAAAGCATTTTCTCTTTAATGTTTCCAAATGAATGGGCATGGGACTGAGAGGATATGAAAAGATGTGGCATACAACAGCAGAGCCAGGCAAGACTGGAGAGCTGGGAAATCATAGAGGTAAGTTGGGAAATGGGCTGTGGACTCAGTGGGGAGCCCAGCTTACCAGCCCTATCCATTTATTTCCCATTTTATCCAAGCCACCCTAGTTTTTCAAGGTTCAGGGGAGAGGTTTTGGCCCCCTCTATATGCAGTCCACAAAAAAAAAAAGCTAACAATGTTAAAAAAAAAAAAAAAAAAAGGATAGATAGTAAGAAAAAAATATAATGCCACTATATAAATCCATGATCTGTCTACACCTTGAATACTGGTTGCAGTTCTGGTCACCTCCTCTCAAAAAGACGTATTAGAATTGGAAAAAGTACAGAGAAGGGCAACAAAAGTGATGAGACGTATGGAACAGCCTCCATACAAGAAGAAATGTAAAAAGACAGGGGCTGTTCATCTTAGAAAAGAGACTACTAAGGGGTGGAGGAGGGCAGGATATGACAGAGGTCTATAAAATCATGAAGGGGGTGGAGAATCAGGGATCATCCAATAAAATCACTAGGCCAGAATTTTAAAACAAATGGAAGGAAGTACTACTTCACACAACACCCAGCCTGTGGAACTCACTGCCAGGGGCCATAAGTATAATTGGGTTCAAAAAAAGAATTAGATAAGTTCATGGAGGATAGGTCCATCAATAGCTCTTGGACAAGTTCAGGGATGCAACCCCATGTTGTGGCTGTCCCTAAACCTCTGACTGCCTGAAGCAGGAACTGGATGAGAGGGGATGGATCACTTGATAATTGCCCTATTCTGTTCCTTCCCTCTGAAGCATCTGGCACTGACCACAGTCAAAGACAGAATATGGGGCTAGATGGATCATTGTCTGATCCAGTATGATCAGTCTTATGAGCTTAACTGCTTCTTACACTTATCCTGAATGAAGAGTGCTATCATGCCCACCAGTTTCAATGCAGGTTCTGATCTCCATCATAATAAGGGTTTGTACTAAAATGCCTTTTAACAGAGACCTCAGCAGTGTTAAGGCCAAACTTCCCAAATGCATGGAATATACTGACCGGTTGATATAGAAGTGTATGAAGTCACTGTAAAGGTTTTGCAAGTTTATGAAGATGGGGTATGTATTATTGTGTGTCTGTTGATGTTGGAGATGGAAGACTTACGTATCTTACAGAGCACTGCAGTGTATCAACAGTGTTGTAGGCAATATGGAGGTAGAAAGAAATGCACAAATCTTTCCCCTTGACTTCTGATTTCAATGCTTTAAAGTTTTTTGGTGGATGGGATGTGTCCTGCCACAACTTTAACTGTCACTAAATGTAGTTTTTGTTTGGTAATTTCATCTGAAGTGTTGCCATATGTACTCTAAAGACAGAGAAGAACACTTCTGCCAGTTTGAAGAAAAATTCTCTCACTATTTTTGAGCTTCAGGAAATGAAAAATGAACTAGATTTGAAATGTTGACTTTTGTCTAATGTTTCTCTCTGTCTCTCTCTCCCCCCGCTCCTCAGCTCAAAAACAGTTTCTTCCACTCCTCAAACTTTCCTTGGTAACATGTGCACCAGCTATAATTGACAAAAATACCTTGTAATTAAGCACAGCTATTAACAAGACTCATGACACATCATTTAGAGCCAGGCGAGGCCAATTGATAGAGAGAAGGTTCAAGCTACTGCAAATGAAGTGACTGGATTTGCAAAGTTCTCAGCAGCCCAGCCAATTGTCCAATGAACCTCTACAGTGGAAACAGTGTTTGGCCAACCCTGAATTTCATTCTAAACTTTTGTGGTTCCAGGATCTAAACATTTATACTAGAAATGGGAAAACTGGTTCAGACTTTAACTACCTGCTTAGCACTTCAAACCATAGGTTCCATCTTTATGAGTTGCCAGGAGGGGTGCTTGACCCCCACTCTGCCCTAGGCCCCGTCCCCATTCCACATCCTCCCCCGAGCACACCCTACCCTCGGTCCTTCCCCAATCCCCCAGCGCCTTCTGCACCCTGCTAAACAGCTGATCCATGGCGGGCAGGAGGCTCTGGGAGGGAGGGGAGGAGAGCTGATTGGCGGGGCCACCAGCAGGCAGGAGGTGCTGGGGGGAGGAGAAGGCACTGAGCCGCAGGGCTGCCAGTGGAACACTCACAGAGTTGGCGCCTATGCCTCTTGTGCTACCTTAGCAGAGCAGCCCTTTATAAATAATATTACTGGCTGAAATCTGAGAAATGCTGTGCAACTGCCACACACATTTCAATCAATAGGAGCGGCAGCTGCTGAGCGCCTTACAAGATCTGACCTGTTATTACTCCTACAGATCACTGCCATCTAGAGCTGGCCAGAGGGAAATTCCTTTTCATTGCACCTTTTGAGGTTTCATCATTTGTTTATATTCCACATTGGGACACTGGTTGGGAAGATGGGAAGCCCACATTCAAGTCCCTGCTCTGCCAGGACAGGAACAGACTCTGAAACTTTGTCAAAACAAATTCACCTCTGAAAAGCGTTTTGGCTTCACAATACACCAAAAATGTTCCGACCAACTCTCCTGACATCTGAAACACAATTTAAAATGAAAAGGAGTACTTGTGGCACCTTAGAGACTAACAAATTTATTAGAGCATAAGCTTTCGTGAGCTACAGCTCACTTCCAAAGAGGCATCCGATGAAGTGAGCTGTAGCTCACGAAAGCTTATGCTCTAATAAATTTGTTAGTCTCTAAGGTGTCAAAAGCTTCTCTCTCTCTCACCAATAGAATTTGGTCCAATAAAAGATATTACCCCCAACCACCCCATCTCTCTGATATCCTAGGGCCGACACACAGTGAAAACAGAATTTAAAATATACATTTCCAACGTTTGCAAGACATTTTAATTATAGCACGCGCTTAACTTGCAGTGCATAAGCAGTTCTTTTAAAATTTACCACAGGCTTAATCCAATCCCATTGGAAGGCAATGGGACTGTCACCATTGACTTCAATGTTGCTTATAGTTAAGCACATGCTTAAGTGCTTTGCTAGATTGTTGCTGAAACACTTAGTCTTTTATAGCAGTCATTAATCATCCTGCTTATGTTCCGATAGTTATGCTGCTGTGTGCAAAAATATAAATTGCTTTTCTAAAGCTGCATGTACCAAGCACAAATAATGCATTCCCAGCATTTTACATGATTTCTGCAAACATAGTCTTGTAGAGTTTCATATATCAAAATGCAGTTAAAAGTGGCAATAAGCTTGCTTCTTTGTTAATGAGATGGAATCCTCTCAATAACCTAATTTTTAATAGTGAGGAACATACACAGACCTTCAAAATAAGTGCCCAGATAATAATTCCATCTATCTCTACTCTGACTAGGAGAATACATTTTCCTATTAGCAGGCATGTGAGTCTATATTCCATTTTACACACACTCAGCTACTTGGAGAATAAAAAATGGGTAAGCTGTCTGACACATGATAAGCATTTCTGAATAACTATGACACAGGTCAATTTATTCTAATGCAGAGAATGAGGGAATTTGTACTTTCTTGTGAAATAATTTTCACAAGCCAGTTTCCCCAAAATTTGTAAGTAAAAGGCATCAGTGAGGGAAGATTGCTGTCTCTCATTGAATAAGGTTTTTATAAAACTTTAGTTTATGTCATGTGAACACAGAAAATACTTTGAGGCATATTCTCCCCGTGCTGTGTAGCATTTTTTGTCCCTTCTAGTAGTAAGTCATGTTAAAACTAACTGTTGTTGCTTGACTAACCTGTACATGACTTAGAAAAACATGCATTTAAGGTCCCAAAAATAGTCTCACAGCCTAATGGAGTCTAAGGCCCCACATAAGAATGTAGCTCTTCTGTTGAGAATCCATTGATTCAGATGCTTAAACCTTGCATTAAGATTCAGAGAAATTACTGCCGAGTCATGCTGGCAGGTGGGACCCATAAACTCAAAAACCAGGACAGAAGGAGATGGGGGATCCGGTCACACAGTAGATCCTGGAGGAACAGTAAAGCTCAGGCTGAGTTGAATATGTTTACTGGTTTTCAATAATCAATTAAAGCAAACCCTTTGAAACAGGTGAGATTTGGACAATGACTCATGATCTGTGTGCTCTGCTTAAGTCAGGATAGAAACTGGAGATACAGCTAGTTTCAGTGAAACCTGGTTTATTTTTAGTTCATAATTTAGTTACTGAATTAAAAAAATGAAACATACATTTCATTCATCTCCCTCCTTCCCTAACCCCCTCTCATTTTCTAAACTGTGACTCGGAGAAAGCCTTAATAACTGAAATACCATGTCAGTTACACCATTGACCCATGGGAGGATTTGGAGGTTTTTTATGACTACAGTACATTAATGCAAATTGGGAAGACAGGAGAAAGCTACTGCCTTTGTAAAGCAGGTTGCTATAAAAATATATATGGTAGCTAAAGTACCTTCACAATAGATCAACTAAATCCAACAAGCTTCCTATTCAAAATCAGTGGCACAGGTGGCGAGGAAGGTGCATACACAAACATGTAAGTAGCTATATCTAACTCTGAGTAGTAACATTTGGTATAGTCAGATCAAGTCTCTCATCTTAACTTGCAAATTGACAGAAAAATATAATGGCAATATTTTAAAAGCAAATCCTGTCCATGGGCTAAATGGAACTCAAACCAGAAACATCGGCATCAGCTGAAGTTATTCTGCAATCATTTTCTTATGCTATCTCATGCATCAAAAAGGCAGAATAACCAGATCAAGCACAAAAGGCCATATCTATGGAGATATACAAAGGTTACTCCATGGGAAGCCCAGCTGAGCACTGCACTCAGAATACTTTGTCCTTTAAAATTTATACACGAGAGATAAGCTAAGTTTAATTAGAGGAAGTTTGGCCTTGGTCAGTAATTTCACAGCCATAAAATGTCAGCAGTTCTGTTTCATAATATTTGCTGCTGAACACATTCTTTGGATTGTCCCAGGAATACTGAACCTTTGATTCAGATTTGGAGAGGCACTGCTGAGGAGAAGCAAGTGAAGTAAGTTCAGTGAAGAGCAAATCCCTGTAACATACAAACTCTTCGCTTTGTTTCTCTCTCCATGTAGCTCTGATGGAGCGAGTCTGATCTCATAGACTACTTTAAATCTTATGTGCCTGATTCTCCTTGCACCTGGCATAGTTATTTTTCTGTGCAAAGTGAGTGTAAAAAAACTATTTTGTTTGATAGTATTTTATACTTGGTCTGCATTGGTGTAAATGACTATACAAGACACAGAGAGCTGGGCCTATTGACTTTGGTGGAGAACAGAATCAGAATCATGCTGTATTCAATACATTTCACCATTTAGTTCTGGTTCAAACAGTTTGGGTTTTTTTGATGCTCTCAGGGAATTTGTTGGATAAAATCCAGCCATTGACAGGTCTGGAATATGAATGCTAAATGCCAAACCTGTATTTCAGCTTTACCTTATGTGCTTTGTGAAAGAAATAAATTGCCATCCACTTTATCTAGAGATTAAAACAACAACAACAAAAAAATGTGTGGTTTTATTTATATCCATTTGACACTATCCACCTTTAAAAGGTTAGAAAAAGTAACTGCTGCCAAATGCAAGTCAGGTATGGGCAAGCTAATTTAAAAGGTTATGGGTACGAGATAGTGATATGCCATACGCTTTTAAGATGCAAATTCAGTCATACTCAGCACTGATCCACTCTGAAACATAACAAAATACAATGAATGGTAGCTCCAATTGTGTGTCCAGCTACATGGGAATCGAGTGCATGTCCTGAGAAATACTGGAAATGCATGCTGGGGAGGCAAGAAAACTTGACCTGATCCTCTAAACCCTTATTAGCATTTTATGGGAGATGCTGTGGGAATATATGCTGTGTAAAGTCAACGAGACGGTTTGCTACATGCACACAAAGGGACTTTATTCCATTCCACAGCCAGTCAGTGCCAGCTGATGCAGGCCCCAGTGCACACTTGGCACATTCTGAAATGCAAATTGAACCCCTTAAAAACCAAGTGGAATTGTGGAGAAAAAGAGGCATGCCCTTGCCCATGCCCACTCCAAATACTAAATCCATGTGAGATGGGTTATTCCACCTCTTTGGGCCATGGGAATCTCCTGGGCAGCCATCAAAGGAGAGTCAAAGGACAAAAAGAATGGCTACTTACTTTACTGTTATGGGTTCTTTGAGGTGTGCCCATGTGGATACCACTTTTAGGGCACATGCATTATTAACCCCTGGGAGACAGGATAGCTGATTAGTGCTCTAGCCTACTGTCTCCCCAGCTGAATTCTCGAAACAATGGATATTAACTGCATTCAGTGTTTTCATCTGGATAGGTGTAACCCCAATTTGGCTGTGCCACGCCCAAATGTTATTCTCTACCATGCCTAAAGAAGCTGCTTTCATCATGTTTCGCTTATGTCAGAAGAAAGCAGGAGACATCACTAACGTGTCTCAGGCTCCTGTATCATCTATTTCTGACCCATTTGCTTCACATCACACTGCTGCACAAGGCTGAGCTGGATGTTAGAGCTGCTGATGTTAGCAAGCATACTCCATGTAAGATGGCCAGGAGAGGCCCCTGCCTCAGTTTCCTCTTCTACAGGGCCTCCAAATAACTCACTCAATCCAAAGATAATTCAATCACTCCCCTTCTGGAGGTCCAATTCATTTAGTCCTCTGGATACAAACTAGCTCTCCAGGCCCCAAGCCCAGTTCAGTGTTCCTGTTCCCTTACGTAAGCACGTCCCAACCCTCCTCCCTGAAGCTGAGTTTTATCACACCCAGGCGTTACCTGACTAGAGTTTCTCCTACCTGTGGAGTTGAGTAGTAAAAGCCAGGAGGCTGATCTTCCTGGCTGGAGCCTCTCCCACTCCCTGCATTTTCCTGCCTTTGACTGCAGTTTCCTGCTGCCCTCCAGTAGGCCCATCCAGGCTGTTAACATGGCACAGGTGGGCTGGAGAAGCTTCTTCAGTAACCAAGGTAAGCTGGCCCCAGGCCTCCAGCCCCGAAGGATCAAGCCACCCTGTTACACACCGTAACAATAGCTGTGGAAAGAATGCTGGCCTGGAGGTGGAGGCTCTGGTGGGCAAGGTGGTTCAGACATAGATGGAGTGGAAAGCGGGCTGTGGACACAGTTCTCAGGAGGTCATTGTCAGGCCATGTGATGCCTCGGGAGGCATGGTTTGGGATAATGATTGTGTGTAGTGCCTCTTCTTATATAAATAAATTGTTTCCTTGTCTCTCCCTTCAACTGATGTGCTAAGTGTATGATGTGGGGTAGCCACATAGCGAGGGAGTCGTGTGTGTGGGCTCCCACATCTAGCCATTATCCGCATCATACCTGCTTCTTGTTGTTCTTCGACCCTGCTGTGTGAAACAGCTAGGAGTGGTGGGCATTTCAACACATTCCTTGTATACGCTGTCTGGTCCTTGTTGTACATAGGGTGCTGTCTGGGGCATTGGCCAACTGTACTTGCATCCTTGTTTTGATGGTGTGGTAGGGACATGCCTGATGGAATCACCACATCCGTGGTCATCCCTGGAATGACTCTTCATCCCCAGCATCTTGTTGCTGTTGAGTGGCATTTTTGAAGTCATATGAAAGACTGCAGGCCCATGATAAGATTTTAATGGCACCCAATAGGCAAATGGATGTTTGTAGCTGGTTACTCCCAGCCTGCCTTCCTGCAGGGATGACTAGTTTATTGAGCCTTAGATGGCTGCATGACCTTATCCAAGTGCCAGATAGCTGGGGGTAGGGTAATGCAACTTCCCCCATGATGAACGTCTGGCATACTCTAGTCTTGGCTGCCAGCACTGTTTGTGGCATGTATCTGCTATGGGTCCCCTGAGTTCTGGCTGCAACTCAGAGCTATGATGTGATGCTATCCTGTAGTGTGATTTGTCAATGATGCTGTTATGTGTTGGAATCAATAAGAAAGTGTGTGTTTATAATCTGTGGGGGTATCCTATTTGAAGGCCAGTCTATTGGTACTGTGTGTAGACATGCATAATCCTCAAGACCTCCTGTAATGTTTTGTGTGGTTTCAAATATGAAAGCTACTGCAATGACAATATACCTTGTTTGACTCATACAATAGCAGAGCTCAATGGGTGATGAAGCCCAGAATTGTATGCGCAGGTTCTGGTTACTTTGTGGCCCTGGGGTTTCTGGTTTGAAATCCTGCTCTACCTGTTGGAGGGGGATTGTCACAGGACTGTTCCTATGTGACCCACAGCAGGTTTGAAGCTAAGTTTGCTATAGAGAGCCCAGGATGACAGAGCATGTAGGTGCTTCTGTCTGGTGATGCACTCAGATGTCTCATGGTCACACTTGGTGGTTTGCCTTTGTGTTGGTGTCTTGCATAGCTGTTTACCAGGTGATCATTTTGTGCAGGAGCTGATTGCAAATATTGGCAGAGGAGGAAACATCTGAGTGGCAGAGTGGACATCATATGCAAAATGAGCATCAACTTAACAACTACCAATGCCAAGCTGCTGCTTCCACCTATTCTCACACATTCACAGCTAGTAAAAGTTGAGGTGACCTCACAGTTACCTGATGCTTATTTTCTATGCTGTATAATATCACAAAGCATTGGTCTGTTCACATTTACTTTATTGTGTTTGTCTGTGTAAGGCTCTTATGTAAAGGCTGTGCTAGGCCTGGGATGAGAGCCAAGATTTTGCAGGTGTGTGATATAAATGCTGGAAGATTCATAGATACTAAGGTCAGAAGGGACCATTATGATCATCTAATCCGACCTCCTGCACAATGCAGGCCACAGAATCTCACCCACCCACTCCTGCAATAAACCTCTCACTATGTCTGAGCTACTGAAGTCCTCAAATCATGGTTTAAAGACTTCAAGATGAGTTATAGTAAGAGAAAAATACAATAAAGATGGTTGCTGATGTTTTAAACCAGGATTTAATCACTGTTTTTATTGCAAAAAATATATTTAAGGAATAAAATTAAGATTATTTTACCCCAGTTGATCTCTAAATGCCAATAATCTCAGTCACAGGAAAGTAGAAAATCTCTCACTGGGATTTTGGCACACCAGTCCATTAACTACTTACATTCCAGAGGTGGACACTGGCTCACAGTAAGAGTGAAAATTCAAATAACAAAAACACTTGTAGCTCAGTCACATGGAATGGCGTTTAGTTCTTCCCCAAAGTTCAATTCTCTTTGTAGTGAGCAGCTGGGCCAGTCCACTCAGCAGTATGATGAAGATAGTGAAAACCATCACAAGGACATAATGGCTAATGCTGCAACAGAGAATGTTACAGATCAGATAAGACAAAAATATTTTAAACCTTTGTAGTAGAAAACTGAGTTAGTCAAGTAGCCTTGGTAACAATTTTATTACGTAATTACGGGTCCAACCATGTATTTTTAGTAAGGCTTATAGGTGAACAATTCCAAGGAGACAATATAGTGTATTTTTAAGAGCGATGTTTTATCTACATATATGAAATTGGCTATCCTTTGGTTCATATTCCTTTTAGTAGCTCATCTACTTCATTTTCATGTTCCTCCAGCACTCTTGGATGAACATTATATAGCCCTGATGACTCACTGCAATTTAAATTATCACTTTGTTCTGACTCCTTAACTTAACAGAACCTAGATTTTTTTTTTTTTTTTACTAACCCAGAACTACTCTTTGAAGACATTTCCCCCATTGGCTTGTGTCAGATTTCATCACAGAAGTAGTTTAGTGTCTCTCCAGTGTTCTTTTCCTGCACAATCACTCCCTTTGCTCTCAGATAGTCTAGCAGAAACATTAACCCTCCCGCAGGATTCATACTTCTGATAGCATTTTTAAAAGGTTTTTAAAAATTTGTATTTAGGTCCTTGGCTACTTGCCAGGTGAGACCCATGCTCACCTCTTGTACACCTCTAACACACATATGTGTGATAGAATCAGGGCTAGAAATAAGCATGTAAAGAGGAAAATATGCTGGAAAAGGAATAAAAAGATATTAACTGAAGATGTACACTAGTTTTAAAAAGATTTAAGTGGTCCCGACATTAGTTAAGGAATCCACACAGCAGCAAATGTCTGCATTTTTCCAGAGGTCTAGGGCAATTGCTATCAGTCACAGTGAGCAATCTATATCTACATCTTGCCAAAATTTTCAGGAGCTCAGATCTGGGATTTGGGAGTCAGCCCATTAGGGAAAACAATGGCCAACTATGAAGCCTGAATCAAGAGTCAGAACTTTCCCAATGTTTTGGAACTAGTGTAGTCGAGGGCAAAGGGTGCTGGATTGTGAGCCTGGAGACCTGGGCTTTATTCCTAGTTCTGTTACTAACCTATTTTGTGATGTTGGACAAGCCACTTCACCTTTCTGTGCCACCACATCACCTCGCACTTTTTACCTGTCTTGTCTATTTAGATTGTAAGATCTTTGGGGCAGACAGTGTTTTGTAAGTTTGCACAGGGCTTCATGCAAGGAGATTGTTATCTCAGTTGGGGTCTCCAGATGCCACTGTAATACAAATCAGGTTGGGAGGAGCTGTGAATCCGATGTGGTCATCTCCATGTACTTCCCCCATAAGCACAGCTCTGTGTATTCCATAGTCATGGAATTTACTGTAGAATGCAGCCCTTGCTACAGCACTATGCTCCACTATGCTCCAGATGGTTCTTCAGAAAGGGCAGGTTAACTTCAAACTCCATGAAGTCTGAGTTTATTTACAAAAAGGATTCCATGGACCACTTGGAGGTTTAATGGTCTGGAATTTTTGCCTGAGGACTCATTTTATTTGACACTGTAACAGTGAAAGAGCAGTGAGGCTCATCATCCTGATGCAATCAATCTTTAAGAAACTCCCCCTCTCCCCAAGGTTGTGACAACCTCAGTTCAAGACTTGGTATCAATGGGGCATAATTTAGTTCTGTGACGTGACGTTCTGGATCTTAACTTGGAAAGCCTCGACACTGACCATAATGGAAGAATAAAACTATTACAAAGGTTTCCATAAAAAGGAAAGTCTACAAACATGCTATGAATGCCTGCAGAAGTTGGTCTACTCAAAAGTGATCCGACTTCTACCATACCAATTTTTTTCTATTGCATTTCAATTAAATAAGAGATAATAATTGCCACACTTTATATTGCTCAAAATATGTACAAATGAAAAAAAAATATCAACTAGCACATATAGCCTAGGACTCAGTGATCATAGTCCAACTGAGCACCCTATTTTACAAGCCTCATAAAACTGCAGATTGAATCTGTGCAAGCTATCAATCACACATACTTTAATTAAAATACAAGTACTTCCTAAAGTGAAATAAATGGTAACTCACTGAACGCTTAAATTATGTACGAGGAGCCATTTGTCTCATGTTGTTTCTCTGTAAAGAAAATACTTCCCTCTCCGCCTCCGTTTTATCTAAACAGACACTATAGTACATGTTTTACGCTCCTGCTATGCTTCTACAGAGAATGTGCAAGTTCAGAAGCCGATAATGTTAAATTTGCTTTGTCAAAGTGCACAAAGGCATTACTTAACAGCCCGGTCAGCACACTTTGGTCTCTGCCATTCACAGAAACACTTGCAATACCCAGATAACAAGATTCCCTCTCAGGAGAAATTCCTAACCCTGGCAATCAGACTGTCTGTATTATATACTTGTTCTAAGTTTCAGTGTAGCAAAAGAAAGTACAGAAATTAAAAACAAAACAATCACACACAAAAAGCAAGAAAACAACTTTTCTCAACATTGTAAACTAAAAGCTGAATCCTAGCCCTACCTGCCTCCATGGTGTGGTGCCTGCCGGCACTGGTGGACTGTATGACCCCCTCCCCACCCCAGGTATGGGGGATTACACAAACCGTAAGGGCACAATCCTGCTCAGGGACAACTGTATAGCACTTTAGTGTTGCCAACTCTTGTGATTTTATCACAAATCTCAGGTGATTTTCTTAAAGCCCCGCTTCTGGAGTCTTGTGATTACGTGAGAATTTGGGCTTTCATGTAAAAGAAAAATGAAAGTTTCTAGCCCTCACAGAAGCCCATAACGAAACCCAACATTTATTATTTCAGAAATCATTTTTAAGCCCATTTCAACATTGTGTGGAGCCTGATTCATGATTTCTCAATGCTCGGTGGTGGCAATACTATACTTATGCAGTCACTTTATTCTTCCCTACTGCTCAAAGATTGGGTCAGAGGCTTTGCCTCACCTGGTTGCTAAGAGATGATGTTGTGGAAGCACAGGACATAATTCCCTGAACTAACTGATATGTAGCTAAGGAGAAACACTGCACACCACAGACTCTCCAGTCATTCCCAGGTGACAGCTCTGAAATAGAAGACAAGGTACAATCTAACTGAAGGATCCCCGTATCCCTGGTGATCAATAGTTAGAGAGTGGAAAGGAGTGACACAGTAATACCCACCTGCCTAAAACATTTTCTACTTTTCATAATATGGGCACTTGAATGCTGAGTGTATCCAATAACTTGGATACCCCCTTTCTTGCCCAGATGCAGCTTCACAGGCATTATTACAGGCTTACTGCAGTAAAATAAATGAGCTCAGCACAAGGAATGGGAGGGACTGGGACACAGGGGGCTACTTGATGGGGCAGAAAGCTCATTTGTTTGAACTTCTGGGCCTCTAGAAAACTTCCTGAGGTCTTGAGAGTGAAGAATAACTTTATCCCTCTCCCCCTTTGCTCTGGGATTGACCATCCCCTCCAGCATCAGCTGACTCAGCACAGAGTCAGTTTAGATGGCAATAAGAAGCAAATACATACTATCACTTAGCTGTATACACCAGATTATGACTTGTCTCCAAGGGAACTACTGTCACAAAAAAATGATCCTTTTGGGGTTTTTTTGGTTCCTTTCCATCACAAGAGACTGTTAGTTAACACCATCTCTAGGCTACAGATGAAGGACTCTTTTGAAGTTATCTCTGAAATACACACACGACTACTAAATGCAATAAATAAAGTCAAACTACAGTTGCAGGGTATTAGCTGCTTTCTTTTTTCCACAGTGCCAGCCCTTTAAAAAATACCAGAGATTGGTTCCTTCATGCATTTATAAAGAAAGGAAGTGTACGTAGTACTATAGCCACTCCTTGCATGTTGCACTACACTGACTGAATGGCTGTACTTCTTGGCTAAAATATCAGGGATTTGAAAGAGGAAAAAATCATGCCACAAATACAGTGCACTGCTCTAGCCAATTAAAAGCAATGCTAGTTCAATTGTTATCACATAATGGCATTCTGCCAATATATCTGAGCATATCAGCAACTTGTACTGCAGTGATGCAGAGGCAGCTCTGCTTGGAAAATTAGTTTAATGCTGGGATAATGCTGTTATTTTAAAAGAGAAACAAAAATTTCCAGAATGAAAGGGAGTATTCAAGCTGTGACAGTGAGGAAAGTCTTCATATATATATGCTAACGTGCCACACCTATGACTGTGTCTCTGGTTACAATCTATGATTGGTAATAGCTAATACAAAATTACTTCATCTGAGCTCAAGGTCACCACAGGAAAAAGACTGGAGGGTTTTGGGCTTCAGGTGAAAGATCCTAGAAGTTAAATGTGTGTGAGGGAATAGTATGCAGCGTTGCTGTATAGTAAAAGGATAGGATCAAGATGGGGCAATGCTTAGAAAGAAGAGCTGCCCAGACAAAAGGGCTAGGATGGCAATACAGTCATGGCAATGGAAAGAAGGGTAGAGATGTCTGGAGGAAATGCTTAATGAGAATGGGGCCAAGTACAAATATAAGGAGGGATCTCTCAATAGAAAGCTGAGTGTCTTGGAATGTGATGATCAGGGCTGAAGACTAAGGCTGGGGCTGGGAGAAGTCTAGGTAAGAGGACGGGGCACACAGTTGGCCTGGGAAGTAGAAAGGAGACACTCATCACAACAGGTGCTATCCACCAGTCTGTCTTCTTCTTAATGTCATATAACAGAGGGATGGATAAGGTAAGGGGCGAGAGATAAGCAGGAAAACGAGGAGGGAAACAAAAGGTAGAAGAGGAGAGGATATAGACAAGGAGGAAAAAAGGGAAAAAAGAGAAGAGAAAAATGTAGAAAACCCCATCATGCTCAGAACAGCGTCAGGCAGCCACAGAGAGCATTTTTTCTCAAAAACAGCTGACTCCAGTATCATGGATAATAGGATAGATAAAGCATAGGCCTTACATAAAAGATACAGAAACTGGAATTTTAATGAAAATAAACCAAATGGATAGAAAGGAGGGATGTCATTTTATTTGTTCATTAAATGTTTCTACATGACATATTTTTAACATGTGGATGGGAATGACCCAGGTCCTTATTCCAGACCTGGGTCATTATTCATTTTGGATTCTAAACCTGCCACAATTTCAGCTTCTGACCTGCTTTGGCCCTTCCACCAACTCACTCCCCACCCCCAAGGGACCCCCATTTCACATGGAATGAATTGCAAAGCCAGTGACTGTCAAATGTTCACTATAAGCTAGTCTTGGTCCAAAGTCCACCACAAGGGTGCTGCACTTGGTTCTCTTGTTTCACAGAACTACTGACAAACAGTCTCCGACTCCGTTCACCAGTTTCCCATTTAAAAACCTTCATTGTAATAATCAGGTCTAGAGTTTTGAATTTCCATAATTACAACTACTTTACTATGCATACCAGTGAGTGTAGTACACAGACATCTGCTAGCTATTTTACTGAATTGTTTAAAAAAAAAAAATTCCACTAAAGCAATGGTCTCCAACCTTTTTACGCCCAAGATCACTTTTTGAATCTAGGGGCAACCCAGGATCAGCCCACCCCTTCCCAAAGCCCCAACCCACTCACTCCTTTCCCCCTCCTCTGTTGCTTGCTCTCCCCCACCCTCACTCACTTTCACAGAGCTGGGGCAGGGGGCTGGGGTTCGGGAGGGGGTATGGGTCCTGGGCTGGGGCCAAGGGGTTCGCAGTGTGGGAAGGGGCTCTGGACTGAGCCGGAGCAGGGAGTTTGGGTGCAGGAGAGGGCTCTGGGCTGGGCAGAGTGCTGGGGTACCGAAGGGGGTACAGGGTGCTGGCTTTGGGAGGAGGCTCAGGGTGGGGCTTGGGTGCAGGAGCGAGTTTGGAGAGCAGGGCGGGTATAGGGTGCTGGCTCCAGGAGGGGGTTCAGGGATGGGAGTTGGGGTGCGGTCTCCTGTTGGGCAGCACTTACCTCCGGTGGCTCCTGCTCGGCGGTGGGCACAGCAAGGGTAAGGCAGGCTCCCTCCCTATCCTGGCCCCACACTGCTCCCGGAAGGGGCCAACGCACTCCTGTGGCCCCTGTGAGGGTGGGGGGGGAGGGAGGCACATGGCTCTGTGTGCTGCCCCTCTCTGCAAGCAGCTGCCCCCGCAGCTCTCCCGGCCAATGGAGATCAACTGGGAGATCCTCTAGGATCGACCAGTCAATTGTGATCGACCAGTTGGTGACACCTGCGCTAAAGCCACTTCTACAGCTCTTCCATAGATTAAGGGCATGTCTACACTGTTGCGGGGATTGGGGGGGAGGAATGGAGGGGGATGGTCTCAGAGTTGAATGTCTACACCACAGTTAAACAGCCCCAGAACCAGAGTCCTGAACATCTCATTTAGCTGACACTGGCCAGCTGTGGGTGTTTAATTGCAGTATAGACATATCATTTGCTCTACGTTGCTCAGGGCTGGGAAAAATCCACATCGCCTGAGTGATGCCGTAAAACCGACCTAGCCCCTGGTATAGACAGTGCTATCTCGATGGGGGTTCTCCCGTTGACATAGCTACCGCCTCTCAGGGCAGTGGAGTACTTAGGCTGATGGGAGACGCCCACCCATCAGCACAGGCAGTGTCCTCACTGAACCACTACAGTGGTGCAGTTGCTCCACTGCAGCGTTTTAAGTGTAGACCTGCCCTTAGTTATGCTCATGGAGACCTACAAACAGCTTCCTGTGCTGCATCTATGCCCCTTGGATTTTGAACCTGCAGTAGGAGAGTTTAATTATATCTATTTCTGGAACTTCTGGCAACCCAGTTTTACCATTGTAAAAACAGGGAGTGGCTGGTACAGTGTATATGTAAAAACTATACATATCAAAAGGGATTTAATGGTTTATTCTTTTATTCCTGATCATCCAAATAGTCAGCTATTTGTGCATACTGTAGGTGAATGTCTTTTAAACATTAAGACATTCTCGACTGCAAATCAAAATTTTAAAAATGGAGATGCTCTGTACTCTCTCTGTAAGGCTGTTATTCAAAATGTAAGAATTTATCAGAATAAACTTCACACGTGCACACTGCAGACAGATCAAGATTCAAATACATTAAAGACACAAAAAGGCTGTCGTTTCCTAGAGGCAGAACTTTTAAAAAAAAAAAAAAAAAAAAAAAAGTAATGAGAGTTTCAATGCACATTATGCAGTTTATGAATATCTCAAAGTTCCTAGGGTGTAGGGTTTAAATAAGCCTTCTCGTGCAGATCACAGATCCTGTCACAGGAAATGACTGTTAAGAATTCTGTGGGATAGCTTCAAAGTTTTACCTTAGTTTTATACCAATTTAAAAAACAAACCACCCCATGAAATCCTCCTTGCAAAACAAATTCAAATCACCTTGGATCTGAGTATTAAATGAGAGAATGGAAACTTTCTAAAAGACAGTAAACAGATATGGTAGTTGACAGTTTACTGAGCAGGGGGAATCTGTGAAACTGACAATTTACTGAGAGTTGTGTCATAGACATCAATGTTAAGGTCTGCTGTCACTTAACATCTTCATTAATGATCTGGAAGAAGGGAGTAAAAAACAGCAGCCTCACTAAATTCACAAATGATACTTAATTGGTAGGAGATGCAAACACCAGTGAGGACAGAGACATTGCAGGGTTAGAAATACACATAGGACAAAGATAAAGTTATTTGTAATTTGGGAAAATTCCAGCTAATACATATGTAGTTTTTGTGGGTTTCATTAAACCTCAACTAAACTGTTGTAACCTCCACCCTTCATTTAAGACAGTTGTGAGAGACACCTAAGCGGCCTCACCTAAAACAAAGGGGATATATGCCAGCCATCCCAGTAATTTGGACTTTTGTGGGTCAGGATGTGTGCAAGACACCAAGAGACAGTCAGCTTCAGCTGAAGGCCCACAGAGAGGCAAAATCAGATGAGGGGGAAAAAAGCCAAGCACACACAGCCTGAAAGGAATGCGTGTGGCCCTAGAAGCAGCCTAGAGAGATGTTATGGGTCAGAATATTAGCTGAAAGAGTTTGGTGCTATGAGCAAGGAAGTGGTCTCCTGTATTTGGTTCCTCCTGTGTTTGGAGAAGCAGGGCTTTGGTATTTTGCTTGATGCAGACTCTATCACCAATTTCTTGTTACTCTAGGAACAGCCTACAGGTCTCCAAACTTTAACTAGCTGGTCATATCAAAAGGGGTAACATAACCACAGGTACAAAATGGGGAGAGAGAAGAAACATGGGAAACTGATGTTGGAAAAGACCTGGTGTAATAGTGGCCAGCAAATCAGATATGGATATTGTACTGAATCTGCAATGGAATATGGCAGTAGAAAAGACAAATGCAATTTCAGTCACACACACTTCATCTCTGAACAGGGATGTAATGCTGTAGTCTCTTTCTATATAACTCTGGTGAGACCACTCCTGGAATACTGGATTCAGTTCAGGATAGTTTCCTTTCCGAGAAATATGGACAAACTGGAGGGAGATTAGGGAAGACTGAGTAGTTTGAGGATGGTGATTTGACTTGTGAATTAAAATTAAAATAATATTCTTGGCAAAACAACAGTGTTGATGGGATTGAAGGGACATAATTACAACTATGTTGATGCTCTCCAAATGTACACATACCATATAAAGGCTACACTTACTCTCTTCCTGGGGTTTGGCTTTACTGGTAACTCAGATAACAGTGACAGAACATGAACCTCACTCAAAGCTTTCTCTCCAAGTTTAGAGTTTCTCTCCCTAGGGTCTCCCTGAAGGAGTTTCCCTCTGACACCACCAAATGCATCCGATGAAGTGAGCTGTAGCTCACGAAAGCTTATGCTCTAATAAATTTGTTAGTCTCTAAGGTGCCACAAGTACTCCTTTTCTTTTTGCGAATACAGACTAACACGGCTGCTACTCTGAAATCTGTTCCCTCTGACAGTCATTTCAACCCCCACCAATACTCCTAGATTGGTTGTATCTGCTGTAGCCTCAAAAGCAATTACTCTGCATTAGAGCTGGTTGGGAGGGGAAAAAAGAAGGGAAATTTTGCAAGCTTTTCTTTGTGCTTGTGCCACAGACAAAGATTACAGGAGGAGCTGGTAATGACCCTTATATAGTTGCCTAACACTTTCCTTTATAAAAGATTCTTGCAACCTTTTTTTTTTTTAGAAGCACTAGTACCTTATTGTGTGCAAAAGGCCTTTGAAATGTGACAGGGGGTAAAAGCCCTCAGGATAGAGAAGAGTCTTCTCTTTGTCCCATAAATTTCTATCCAGGTTTTGATGAGATATAAACTATTGAAAATCATGATTTACCTACTCACACTTGCATTTCTCAGGAAAATTATTGCAGCATCCAAATAATAAGTGAACATCGACGTTCCAAGGGTAGGCTCATGCTACTACCAAAGCAGCTGTAGCGGGAGGGATGGGAAAAAGTGAAGCAAGATTATCTTCCTCCCACACTCTCCCTGGCATGTGGCCCCTGTGGTCCAACCCTTCTCTGCAATTACCACCTTCTTCTGCTCATGTATTTAGTTTTGTAGTTCAAATGGCAGAGGTCTATGCTCGGTGCTGAAGGTTCAGGGTTCAAAACACCATGGATGATGCATGGTGGGGGGACTGTTTCAGTTGTACATAAGAATTCACCTTTTTTTCTTAAAACCCTTAGGAAGTTACATACAAAAAGACTACACTGAAAAAATGTTATTTAGGTTGCAAAGCCAAGGACTCAAAAGTTAGAAAATGTAAAGTTTAAGGGTGCCTGTGCATTCTGCCTCCTTGTGCATATGCTTTATGATACAATCTTTAATTATACGGCCACATATGATCTTTTCCACAGGACTTAACTCACTCATTACACAGGATGTATACACAAAGGGGCAGAATACAGGTTGCATGTAATCAGCTCCCGGGCGACACCCCTCACCTCCTGCACCAAATGTAATGTGGCAGAGCAGAGATTGAGAACATGGAAGTATGATGGTAAAATACTCTTTCCACTATTTAATCTACTGCAATTTACTCACACGGGGAACTTTGGAAATGTGTCTAAGAGCAAAGGCTCAAACAGCCTGAAAATAGGTAGGAGGGGGAGAAGAGTAAATATACTTGAAACAGCATGCAAAATATTAATAGGTCACTATTCAACTTTTATTTGAATAAGGGTTTCATGTGATAATTGGCAGGGTTTATAATGCAACATAGTTTCTATTAAAGACAAACTAACAAGCTGTTTCCATGATTTACTTAGCAAAAACAAAGAGGAGTCCTTGTGGCACCTTAGAGACTAACAAATTTATTTGGGCATAAGCTTTTGTTAGTCTCTAAGGTGCTACAAGGACTCCTTGTTGTTTTTGCTGATGCAGACTAACATGGCTACCACTCTGAAACCTCTCATGATTTACTTAGGTATTTCTAATACTACTTAGGATGTCTACATCTGAAATTTGTACTCCTAATGAAATACTTCCTTCCATTCTGTGTATGCTGGTTTGTTGTTGCAGGAGTGGCCACAAATAAGGCTCTGTGGCCCCTACGCTGCACTGGAATCTATGCTGAGGAGACTAGCATAGATCACAAAACAGGATTGGGGGAGCAGGGGAGGGTCTATATTAGTCAGAGCCCTGATTTCTGTGGCAAAAACTGTGACTTATTTTTCTTCGCCATGAAAAGCCATGGTATTTGTCATCCTTTCCAGCATGACTCCTGCATAAATTGGATCTATAAATGTACAATGTAGGAGTGTATGGGGTTTTAAATAGTTGCCAACTATTAAATTATTTTTAACAATTTTTATTGTAAAATAAAAGATTTGACTTCTCATAATTTCCAATGATAAACAATAAGAGTAATTTAAATATTGTGTGCCAAGCCTCTTCTATTTTTAAAAAAAATTCCTATTTTTTGCCATGCTAAATCACTTTTAGTCATGACAGCCAACCAATATTAAACATGAGTTCTAGGATGATGACATTACTAGGAGTGGGGAAAAGGGCAGCAATGAAACACTTGCTTTGGGAGAGAAGGGCAAGCAGTTGGAAAGAATTACAGGAACACTAACAGATAAATAATAACTGACTAATCTTTGGCACCTTCCAACCTGAAGCTATCCTTTTAAGAAAGCACTGGAGGCAGATATACTGTACCTTGTTCCGATGTCCAGCCAGCTTCCATAATCTTTAACCAAAAAGAAGAAGTGCTGTGAAATAAGAAAATAATGTTGTTTAGTATATAAACATTGTACAACTCAAAAGACAAGACTAAAACCAATGTTTTCAGGTTGTTTACTCCAGGTTTCTAAGTTTTCAAGTGGAACAAGGGCAAGACCTCCAGGAATGTTCATTTGGACTAAACTAAACAATATTCTAGGAACCAGTGGAATCAAACACAAACAGCTAAAGAGGAACAAAGGCTGACTAGTTCTATCAAGATGTGCTGTGAAAAGCACAAAGGATTTCTAATAGAGAGCATTCTTCAAGAGAAGAAGCCCCCAAACAACTTTATTGTTTGGAACAATGGTTCTCAAATTTGGCAGTAACCTCAGAATAGGCTGCATAGCTGTTTTATAGGGACTCTACCACAGAAATTGTGTATGACCTTGGGTAACTCATTCTCTCTGTGTGCCTCAGTCCTTCATCTGCAAGATGGGAATAATAGTACTTCCCTACCTCACAGATATGTTGTGAGGATAAATTACACTAACGAGTACAAGGTGCTCAGCTACTATGATAATTGAAGCCATATAACTACATAAAATAGATTTTTTTAAAAATTTGTCCTGATTTACAAAACATCCTCATAAAGCAAATGTTGACTTCATTAGGATAAGCAGATACTCAGCAGGGAGGACAGTGCAACTCAACACACACAGCTCTTCTATTTTTTGTTTAATATGTGAAATTATCAATTTTATATGGACTGACTGTCAATATTTTCTCACCTATGGCCATGACTAGCAAATTTAAATAATTAACCATTACTATAGATTGCATTGTGGGGGATTTGGGTGAAACAGCAAGAAGGATTCTGGGATGGAGCCTAAAGGGACCTGGGATATAGGGTAACGGAAGAAAAAGTGTGTATCATGTTGGGGTCACAGGTGAAAATGTTTGAGAAGCTCTGTTTTACAACACAGAGAATGTGTATATTTGTCCACTATGTGATACAGAGATACCTCAGTCCCTCTGACTTTCCCCACCCACACCTACTGTGCTGTTACCCTGTTCCCTACCTTTTACCCCAATCAAAATAAGACCCAGGAGAAAAACCAAGATCCTCCCAACTCCCTATGAAGCAACAGAAAAAAATCTTGCCCTGCCCCCTTTTTCTTGCTCCCCCTGCCCCACAGAGTGGCTAAAGAGTTTCATCCCAGGGCCTGATTCACACAGCTACCAAGCCCTGGCTGCCTGGTCTCCCCTTTCCCTACCAGTTAGACAGTCCTGTGTGACCTGTCTTTCCCTAATGACTCTCAGGCTAGAGGAGAAGTTAGGATATGGCAGCATGGAGAAGTGGGTTACATACTATTAGTGAAGATGGTGCGAGATTCATCAGAAGCAGGGATTTAGGGCAAGTAAGGACTAGCTTCGCCTCCCAGTGACCAGAAACCCTCTTTCCCATCTCCCCCACACAACAATCTTTAGTGACCAGCAAAAAACTTCAGCAATTAGCTGACGTACACCTTAGGTTAAACTAGTTTCTTAAAGATTATTTCAGACAGAAATCAGGGGCAGAAGATTAAAATCAGAGACTCCACCATCTGAAAAGGAGCATTTAAAGCTGGTGGGTTGAGTAGAGCAAACCTTTAAAAAAATAAACTCAAAAGCTATTTTAAATTTCTAACAACTGTTCATATTTTAAAATCTTTCATGAGGGAGAACAGAATAATGATTCTCAATACTCTCCTTGAAGCGAGGTATGTGAGGAACTCATTCCATTTGAAGGATCACCCTAAAAATCTGCTGTATTTATACTGTATTTATAATGCAAGTTTAGCAATTAACTCCTTATTCAAATAAGTACATCCAACACTTTTGGCTTCTTCTCAGAATTTGGATGCTACCTCTACTAACTCTGTGGTCAAACACCATTCTGAGTATATGCAGACAACTGAACTTGCGCCTGCAAGGTTCATCAAGTAATATCACAAAGAAAAAATTCCACACAGTTAAGTGGCTGCATTAAGTGTCTGGTAAGAATAAGAACCATTATGCATTTCACTTTATTTTTGTTTCTATAGTCATCTTCCTTGTTTCATATATATACATATAAATACACACACACACACACATCTTTGTTACACACACACACACACACACACACACACACACACACACACACACACACACACACACACACACACACACACACACCCTATAGTCATCTTATATATATGAAACAAAGAAGATGACTATAGATGTGTATATGTATATACACATACACACACACAATTCCTGCATGTCAAAACTCTGTAGTTCATTGCATATGTGTATTTTATTAACATTTTAATTCTTTTCCTACTGAAATTATTAAATAAATAAACAGTTTATAAAAATATTTATGTGAAAATTAGATAAAAATACTTCTAGGGCCCAGCCTGTTTGTCACTCTAAGATCAAACTAGACATCCTGATGTTTTGTATCTCCTATTTCTCTTATACGGTAAAACCTCTTAAACCACACTGCAATGTGAAATGACATAACGCAAACAGCAGGTTTTGTCACTTTGAAGTAAATCTTCCAAAACAGAATGTGGGAAGTGAGAGCAAAAATAGTATAACTCCCTTCCTACTGCTTTGAGCATGTTTACCTTCCAGTCATAATATAATATAGCAATGCACTGCTATTGTTGAAGACACTTTTTGGGGAATTAATTGTGTCACTTTAAATTTGTAAAGGTTTTTTTTAAGATGTCTCTATTTAAATGATTTTGATCACGAGTCTACAAGTAGAAAAGGAGTACTTGTGGCACCTTAGAGACTAACAAATTACAAGGACTCCTTTTCTTTTTGCGAATACAGACTAACACGGCTGCTACTCTGAAACCTGTGAGTCTACAAGTGGCAGGGGTGAATTTTCCCCACTGCCTCACACAAAGGATACAATTGCTCTACAAAAGACACCTCTCTTATATTTTCCAGCCCTCTGCTTATAATTCTGACAACAGGTTTGAAAAATCAGTTCAGTGTGTGACACATTTCTCTCTCTCTCTCGTTTTTTTTTTTCTTTCTGGCAGCAGGCAAGAAACTGCTGAAAAATTAACTAGACCAGGCACCCAGGTAAATCTGGCATTCCCTTGTGCTCTCATATTGTTAACTTGAACATTTGATTTGAAATGCATTAAAAACCAGGAATACTAGCTTTAAAACAGCAGAGTGAAAGAAATGAAGTAAAAAAGAATTATGCCTCTTAAGAAGCATTCCTTACATGATATACAAAGCGTGAAGATGGGGATTTTTATCTGTAAATTACACCAGGATTTTGATTCAATTCATGCCCTAGCTCTGAAAACTTTGAAGTCTGAAACTAATTCAGATATCTCTTGATTGAATTAGCTGAGCACTCTGCTTTCTTGATCTTATTTGTACAGAATGCCCAATGGTAGCTTACCAAAGCCATAATGTCTGAAATCACAAGAACGAGAAGGAAAAGGCTGCAAAAAAGGAGAGACCATAATTCTTAATTGATAGCCACAGACACAATTACGAAGTTATTAGAATCCCAAGTATAAATATGAATTAATATATATGACATGACTTCTTGCAGTTGGCTTTTTCATTCTCCGAGAGATACGTTTCCAAAGCACTTCATGGGAGAAGTTAATACACAAAACAGGGCTGATATGCCTAACATGTATGGAACATATAATTTTGTCATGATGCTTTGAAAAGAGACTTATTAATTAATGTAATTACAGTTTCACAATAGGGTACCCCAAAAGTGAGTTATTTGCCAGCAAACCTGAGTGGCCTGTCAAATAATAACTGCTGCTGCTATTTTAAAAGAATATTAAAAACAGTTTAAAAATCATAAAAAGAAAAGGAGTACTTGTGGCACCTTAGAGACTAACATTTATTTGAGCATTAGCTTTCGTGAGCTACAGCTGACTTCACTGGATGCATCCGATGAAGTGAGCTGTAGCTCATGAAAGCTTACGCTCAAATAAATTTGTTAGTCTCTAAGGTGCCACAAGTACTCCTTTTCTTTTTGCGAATACAGACTAACACGGCTGCTACTCTGAAACCTTTAAAAATTATGGCATCTGTAACCATGTATACTGTGAATGCACAGTGGGTGACATCCACTCCTTACAGCACAAGTCCTATGTACCACTGCAAACCCTCAGAGTCGGAAGGCTTGGAAGCTCCAGAAGAATTCAAGAACAACAAAAATGCTTGTGAGCATAAAATTCTCTTGAATATTCTTCAAAAAGAGTTGACAGAATCTGTGCTGACAAACTGGTCTTACTGGATGGACAGCTGCTAAATGAGATTACATGAGCCGCTCCTCCAGCACCTTGACTGACTGAGAGTAAAAGTGCTCCAGAAGTTTCCAAAAGCTTAGAAGAGTGCTCCTAAATCCCCTGAATGCACAAAAACCCAGGAGTGTGAACCTGCAGTATGTAAGATTACTTTTGGAAATGTAGATTTCAGCAAGTAAAATGACTTGTGGGAGGAAGTAGAGCTAATAAAGCTTTTTCATTTTCTTAATATTTTACTCTTTACATTAAGTTTTTGAAGTAGTAGATCACATGAAAGCAGTTATTAATGACTGGCTTGTCAGTTAATGGCATTAAAGCAATGCTGCAAAGAACTGACCCACTAGCAGGCACATCATTAACTGTAATAGTTTAATGTATATAGCATTATCACTATAAATATAATCAATTTACGATGTGAAACTTCATTAGAAAACATATATCATAGTGCTCTGCAAGCATCAGCTAGTAGGCCCAAAAAATTGATTTATCCCTTTGAGAAAACTGAATTTAGTGCTATATTTTCTAGCACTGTCTTGATAAACCAATTATGCTTCATTAGTTAATAAAGATGTGGCAAATTCACTATTTTCTGATTTGTCTACAAGCATCTTTCCATTGGAAACTTAGTATTTATTTAAATAGCCAGCGATGTCACAATCTTGCAATATCTAGCAAGCGCTCAGCTAAGGTACCACATTGATGGGAAATGTAAAAGAGCCCACACAGACAGAATATTCTCATGAAGAGCATGAAGTATGCTTCCAACAGTGAGCAGAGAGATTGAAGGCTATTCATGTGCCTAGCAAAAACCTTGCCTCCTGACGGGTACAAACATACCTACCTGGAAGGCAGCAAGGATTTCACAAAAGAAGAACAGTGATAATCTCAGTGCTCTCTTTTCAAAAAGATAAAGTTAAAAGAACACTATTGCAAGTCAAGCCTCTGGAAGTTAGGAAATGCCAGAATTAAGGTTGCCTGTGGAACTTTAATTCGCCTCCTTTGTGCATATGCATTCTGACACAGTCTTTAATTACACAATCACAAGCTATTTTTTTCCATAGAACTTGTCCCATTAAGTGGGGGGGGGGATGGACCTATTTGGGATTATTAGGTTTGGGTTATAAAGGGGGCTGTTGCTTATCAGAAGTTGGAAGGCATATTGTGAATGAAGCAGGGGATGGCAGAAAGAGCAAGCATGGTCTCATGGTTCAGACAATCAACTGCAGATCTGGAGAACTGGATTCTCTCCCTTCCACTAAAAGAAAAGGAGTACTTGTGGCACCTTAGAGACTAACAAATTTATTAGAGCATAAGCTTTCGTGAGCTGCTCTAATAAATTTGTTAGTCTCTAAGGTGCCACAAGTACTCCTTTTCTTTTTGCGAATACAGACTAACACGGCTGCTACTATGAAATCTCCCTTCCACTGTCACCAAGTTTCTGTGTGAGGCTGGGCAAGTCACGTAAATCCAAATTTTCACAAGTTGTCACTAACTGTATGTTCTGCATTTTTTGGGTGCCCAACCTGAGACTCTGATGTCTGATTTGCAGAATTGCGAGCACTCACACCTGCAAATTGAGTAAGTGACACTTGTGCTTTGAGTATATAAAAGTAAGTACTCAGAAAAATCACCTCTTTTTTTCCTCAGACTGAGCACTCAAAAGGAGTGGAAATGTTTTACTTTAATAATCGCCATACCTCAGTTCTCTATCTGAAAAATGGGGATAATAATGCCCTTTCACCTTACAGGAGTGTTGCAGAGATTAACTGATTAATGTTTGTGAAGATACTATAATGATAGGCTCTGCAGAAAAGCCCATGAGGATATTAATAATTCTCTTTTCAGAGCAAGGTTGGAATAACGCGCAGTAAAAAAAAGGCCTGGGGCCATAAACTGAACAGGCAGGGTCCTGTGGAAAAAATACCATGTGAAATGCATTTAAAGATTATATCAGAATGCATACACACACGGAGGTGATTAAAGTTGCACATGCAACCTTAATTGTGGTATTTTCTAACTTCTGAGGGCTTGATTTTGAAACCTTACTAGTGTTCTTTTAATGTAACTTTTTGTGTGTAATTCCTTAGGTTTTTAAAAAAGAAAACTGAAAAAACAGTAGTTCCATCATATAGAATCGTATTGACATCCAGATGGGTCATTGGCAGGGTTGGAACCTTTAGATCCACCACACTGACCTCTACCACTTGAGCTAATGGAGTAACTGATAGTAGTAGGTTGATATCCTCTATGTTAACCAGCACTAAAGTGGGTGAGACATATGGGTTTCATATATATTTGCTGACAGCAGAAGAATGTGAGACTCAGGAATCTGGGTTTCCATTTCAGGCTCTTTAGGGAAGTGCGCTCTAAATTGCTATGCAAGGGCAGAAAGAAATCCATAATGAAAGTGTCTGGTCAAAGACTTGTTTGACTGCCTTTTTAAAAAAATGCAATTTGTGGTAAAGTCAGTGCTATGAAGTTTTAATTTAGCTGGCTTGTTCATTGTTTATTTAATAATACATTTGTACTATATGGAGAGATGCAATTTAAAATATGAAATTCTAATTTAAATATTGCTTACTTTTTCTACATTGTTTGTTTTACATTTTATGTTTTAAATGCAAAAAACAAAATGTTTGATCATTCATACTGGGCCAAACTTTAAAATCCACCATAATTTTTTACTCATTTGTTACTGAGGCAAACTCCCACTGAAGTCTCAGCCTGTGTAAGCAGTGAGCAAAAAGTGAGTTATGTCATCAGAGGGGCTCATTGGTTAGTTTACTCTGTTACCTGATAAATCCAAATTCTTTCAAAGCAAGTGGACTGATGTACAAATGAAGTCTGATTCAGGGTATTTCACATCCTTACTAATTATACTGTTTGGCTGATTTCCACAATCAAACCCACTCCATCTACTGCAGTAATATAACATTTGCTGTACCTTTTAGAAGATAACTGGGTTGTGACTTGAACAGCTTCAAAAGCACATGACACAAGAACAAAAGGGATTACAATCTGTTTAAAACATAAATTACATTATGGTTTAGAGCAACATTTGTAAAACAGCCTATCAGAACACCACTAATGGTCATGGAAACATTTTCCTCCTTTTCAAATTGCCATTATGGGAAGCTTCATTGTAGCACACGTTGTAAAAATAAAATACTGGCAAAGAAAGGGTGAAAACTCATTTGGAAGAGAATATACTTAGTAAACTGATACAAAATCTATGGCCATGGCCTACCTGAAATGAAAAACTATGAGGCACCATGCAACTAAATGATTAAAACATATTAATGATCCTTGTTTCAGCTGATCCAGTCTAGCATTGATGATAAATATTTGAGCAACGCTGTAACACACAGAATTTGCAATATTTTGCATGGTAGTTCCTGGAACTTCCAGTGTGAAAGGATGATTTCAGCCCATGCACAAATGCCTGGATGTGGCAAGTACTGAGCCAAAAAAAGAATAACTACTTCACTCACTGTCCTCCAAGAGGACACAACTAAGCCAACCTGCACAACTTAAATAAATAAATAAATAACCCCTCTCAAATATGTGCACTGCATTTTCTTTTTTTAGAACTGATCCACACTTCTTTAAGGCTAGAAGTACACAAAGACTCCACCTTTTAAAGACTGAACCTGCCATTTCCCAGCTCCTGCCTTACAGCTGTTGGAAAGTACAGGCTGGGATTCAGATGTGGTCACATCTGGGGCAGAAAGGCAGCTTCAGTTCTGCTAATGGTAAATATTGCCCAGCATCCAGCAGGTTTGGATTCAACAAAGCCCTGGAGCAGACTCTGGTTGCTCCTCCAACCAAGTTTTCTCAGGAAAAGAGGTGGCAGGATGAATATATCACTTACTTTAGGCGTAATCTAGCAGCAGTTGTCTGCACAGCTGTCCCTTAGTGCTGTCTAATGATTTCTGCCCTAGATATCATCAGAGAAGCACTCCTAAACCTTATCTTCAAACAGGGAATGACAGCATGGGCAGGGAAATGGGAAATCCAGTCTTTAAAAGACTATTTAATTTGTTTATTTTAAAAAATCAGATAGAGTAAAGTTTGCAAAAATGACAACAGTAAAAAAAAATCAATACATTTCTATTTAATACAATCTAGATGGATGGAGATAATAAAATATATATTTCCCCTGCTTTCATTTGTGTATTATAAACAATGGGAAAACCCTTAATGTTTTAAGTTATTTAACAACATCTTTTCAATGCTTAAAATTCCTATTTAAATATAATAAAATATATTTCTCATGAGTCAGTCATGTATCCTGTATACTGAAGTCAAACACCCTTTACAGGTTTTATTTTCAGAAATTCCATAGAAGCAGATAGTTGCAGACAGGATAAAATGGGTTAATGAATCTCAAAAACATATATATTCTGTAAATTGAAAAAGAATTCCTGCATGCATGATGTATTACTCATTAATCCATTCTTTGAGAGAACCGCACAAAGATGCAATCACTAACCTTCCACACCAGCAAGCTTCCCATTATAAAGGGATTGAACACAGTCAGGAAGCAATAGATAGAAGCAGGGTCAAAACTAGAGAACCATGAAAATAATAAAATAAAAATTATTAAAATGTATCTTTGCACACAGTATTTTCTATAAAAAAGCAGAACATTTCATTTTTCCTGCTCATGAGACATTTTAGATTTTGTTCAAAATATGAGCATGAAAGCTACTATTGTTCAAGTACTATTGTTCAGTATTACTTAGAAAAAACTGAGATACATAGGCTTTCTCTGCGATTATTTACAGCCCAATTCTTCAAGGTGCAGAGCTCTTCCTCAGGACTGAGTGCTCTCAACACCACTAACAACAAGTAAAAGTAGGAGTTAAGGCAACTCAGTATCTTGCAGGACTGGTCCCTTACACCAAACACCATAGAAAATAATACTTAAATACAACTATCACTAGATTATTACACTATTCTTATTATTTTGCTTATGTTGGACTGTTTTGTTAGGCATGTGATATTTGAGTATTTTTTGCACTGTCTTCTCTTTTGCACTCAACTTCTCTCGACAGCATCAATAAGATTTACCTGTTAACAGAAGCTATATTTCCAGTACCAAAAAAAGCCGTCACGATGAAGAAAACCTAAATATAGCTAAGGAAAATCCAACACAAAAGTTACATAAAAGATCAAATAAAAACAACATGCTGAAAATTTTGTTTTAAATACCTGTCAATCCAGCACTATGAGAATCTCATTTACTATTGTTATAGTTTTACATTACATTTAAAAGTATGAAATCAGAAAGGATATCTGATGCCTGACTGAATTTTCAGGTCCTGACTTTAAGCCAATTCTGACAGAGGGGAGCCCATGTGAAAATCAGGTTAATGACCAGTCTGCCCCAAAACCTGTCTGAGAGACCTAGGGACTCAGCTTTTTTTCATGTTCAACTTGTGGAGTGGGTACACTTCTTCATAACGATACAGTCATACATTCAAATATATGCACTTTTGTACATTTTAATGTGAGCGCTGTCCATCTATCAATGTATACACATTTGTCTTTGTCGGGGAATTAGCTTTGGTTGTTTGTCTTAAAAATAAGACTAAATATTGCCAGCCTACCTTCCCACATTCTCATTGTCCAAACTCCACAGCCCATCCATTATCCCATCGCTGCCCCTTATCTGCCCTTCTTCCTTGCTGCACATTCCACAAATATAGAGACAAGAGAGGTAGGGACAAACCCCTGATATGATGGAATCTGTGTATCTAAAAGGGTCTACAGCATATTCTTTTCACAAAGGTAAAACCTAGCTGCTACACACCCATGGAAGGGGGAAGATGGAAGGCTCCTACCGCCCTTCAGTGGTGAGGCCAAGGGCCTATATAGTCTCTCATACCTCTTTAATCTGGCCACAGTTCCAGCAACTCCTCCCCCCACTGTGAAGTGGGAAGGTAATGAAAAGGGACTCCTGCCTCCAGAGTTCCCTGGGGGAGAAGGCAGGGGCTGGCATAGCCTCTCCTGACCTTTTCATTCCTGTCATGGAGTATTTAAATATCTCAGTATAAAAAGTTCAATATTAACTATTCAATAGGGTCTTCAAGAATTTGCAAGCAAATTTTTGGAAGGAATATGTGAGCACAAATAAAGAAATTCCTAGCATCTACCTCCCAACAGAATCACATTGTTTCAGGTTTAGTAATCTAACAGTTTAACAATATTGTAAAATTCTTCCAGTTCAGATTTATAACAGCTACAATTCTCTAATAAAACAGGAAACAGCCCAATGGGCTGGGTTGCCACCTAATCAAGATGCTAAGCATATGCAATCTGAATCTCCTTCTGGAAGATCAGGCTAGCAAAGGCCTAAGGCTCCTCAATATAGGGCCAACTCTCAAGCCCGAACTGGAAATCTGGACATGTTCTTTTAATTTAAAATAGTTTCATGGTAGCAATATTATAGTTCAAGTTAAGAAGTCATTTCCTTCTTCACCACTATATAGTCATTAATAATATTCTAAACTAAAAAAACAAAAAACCCTTTGAGCTGAAATTCATTGTACTTGCTCTCAATAAAAAGGTGAACATTTTATTGAAACTGAACAAAATATATTCAGTTCGTTTAGTGTGCCCAAGGAAATACTACATTTGAGCTTTAAAAACTGTTCAATTTTTTTTTTTTGCTTAATCAAAGAAAAACTGATTTTTAAATTTTCAAATATGGCATGAGGCCAGCGCTAAATACCCCATTAATTTTGCTAAATTTTAAATGTTTTCTTAAGAAACAGAAAAGCTGTAAATGAAAAAGATAAGCTTACTGTACAATAAATAAAGTTGCTTTTAAGGTACCCACCTAAATCATATTCAGGTTCAGGATGCTCTCTGAATCCAGAAAACCATTTGCTCACTCTTTCCTTAGCTCTGATTTTCCTGCAGAAGGACAGCATCAGTCCTCCTGGAATTTCTTCTGGGCCCCTGAGGTTCTACAACAGTGGTGCTCAAGAGCTGTACACAAGTTATGCATGGGGCATACCACTGGCAGCAGAGAGGAGTAGCAGCACTGGCCGCTCCACTGCTACTCAAGTTTGGTCCCACCAGTCCTCCAGTGTGACAGAGGAGCTGCGGGGCCAAACCAGAGCAGTGTTGTGCGCCCCCCATGCATGGAGGCCACAACACTCAGTTTTGGCCCCACATCCCCTTTGTCACAACAGAGGAGCTACAGGGCCAAATCTAAGTGGGCACACTGGGCAATGGGGTCGCCAACACCGCCCCTCCTCACCACCAGCTCCCTCACGGTGGCCTGCCCAGACTTGCCCCACTTCCAGCAGCCCATGGCCCTCTGAGAGATAGGAAGTGATACTGCATTTGGGCAGGTCGAGCTGGAAGGCGGGGGTTGAGCATTTGGTAACAAGGTGCAGGTTCAGCAGCTACAGCAGGGATCGCTCCACAGGGATTAATGGTGTGTACAATAGGAAACATTTGTTTTGGGGCACTCCATTCTACGAATTCAAATTTTGTATGCTTTGGGATTTTGGTTCACCCTGCTCAGACTGATGCCTACTGCGAAAGCACTGTGTACTCCATAGAGCACAAACCAAAAGCTCAGGAGACAGGCTGCCAAACTTGCAAGGTTCATTCTTGTTATAAAACATATGGGAGGTCCTAACTCTCTCTTTCCTCCTCCCTCAGCCCGACCCACTATGATAATCCTACTTCCCCACTGACCCCAGGCTAACTCTTCCTAGAAAACCCTCTAATCTTTCTTGTAATTCACAAACTCATTACCCTGGCTGCCAAATCTCCCTTACCTACCCTCAGCCCAGTGACAATCACTCTCATATCACTCTCTCCCAGCTACCCAGCTTTCATGATAAAAAAAAAAGAGGAAGGGGATTATTAGAAACTATTAGTTTTAGGAATGTTTAGTGTCTGAAGGATCCAGCCCTATGTTTGCTTATCATCCCATCACAAGGGTCAATTTGTGTCCTATAATATTTTAATGTTAAATAAATATATAATATAATATAATATAATATAATATAATATAATATAATATAATATAATATAATATAATATAAAAACAGGAATAATTTTAGCATAACCTTTCTCAAGGGACAAAGAAAGGAATTCCAGGTGGGCACAGTTTGAACCGGCTTGTGCATCAGCAGATCAACCAAAAGAAAGGTGTTTTGAACAAAGGCCTTTAAAAGAAATCCTTCTTTTACAAGAAAAGACCTTCTAAAAATCTTTAAAAAGAGGCTGTTTGTGTATAAATTCAGCAGTAAGCCAAGCAAGTACAGTACATTCTGAAATTCACCATTGTGCCACTGGCCAATCTTTTCATTGGAATCTAAATTACTGTGTCATAATCACTGCTTTCCAAACAAGGCAAAAGGATACAAAGAAAAAAGACCTGCGGATGTCATCCAGGTGGAGTTGCCGAAACTGAGTTATATCAGTAGAGTAGGAGAAGTTGAGAACAGCAAGCTGTGAAGATAGCAAGAAGAAATCAATACACGATGTCAGGTGGTTCACTTTGATACTAAGAATATATTTTAGTGGATTCTATGAGGAATTAACTCACTTCCCCATCAACAAACAGATCCATTTGTGATAAAGCTTGTAAACTTTTCCTATACTTTAATGAGTCTGCCACAAAGATATTGTATAAGTAGAGTGATCATTGATCAAATGAACCCAGCAGAGCTTCTGATGCTGTCTTCGTTAAGGAGCAACTCCCCTACCTTTGGTTTACTATTTTGATCCCTTTTCTTTTCCCCTGTCCCAAGTGATGGTGTTTTTTTAAAAATACATTTTCACTGCCCACAAAAACAGGTAGATAAAGATCTCCTACTATAAAGACTGCAATTATCCTCAAGGTGAGGTATGGTGTGAATGAGGAGACTGGAAAGATTCTTCAGCTTCTCTACTCTGCTCTCAACATGACACCTCTTGACCCCGGGGAGAAATTGTCTTCAGAGTTTAAGACAGCAGTGAACTTCTTTTCATTGGAAAAAGAAAAATCCCATGTGGTGGATCTGAAATACAGACCACATATTGCTTAAAAATAGTCTCACATCAGCAGAGACCTGAGTGGATTCCTAAATGCAGGACTTTTTGGCAGACATTAAAATGGGGCTCTAGAGGTGTAGTGAAGTACAGCTGTTGTTGTTTGTTTTTGTTTGAAGACTAGAAAAATAAAGTGAAAGATTTCTTCTCACTGAAAGGAAGACAAAGGTCACAAAATGTAAAGGAAAAATGATAACGCTACCGAATCACAGTCTCAAGCTTACATATATTCTTTTCATTCATAGTCGATTCATATGGTCTCATAAGCAGACCCCGAACCATGCATCTTTCACACTGTGCTTGGATTTCTACTATTTAAGATTTAAGGAAACAGGCCCATGTGATACATATAAGCCTCACCTTGTTAAATTATGTAAACAAATGACAATATTCACCATTTGCATTTCTAATGCTCTGCCTTGTATCAATAAATGTTGTATCTGAAGTTTTAAAATTGCATCCCTGCAGGTAAAAAAAAATACAGTAACTGCCAGATCAGCGCTTGTGAATGCTTCTGCCTCAATTTTACCCCCTGACTTTTCTCCCTGACTAAGGCATTATTAATCTCTGAAATCTGCTATCCCAGTTTGTAGCTCAACATGGTATCAATATGCCACTGGGTTGACTAAATATAAACTACAAAAACAGTGAATGCTCAGAACTGTAGCTTCCCCTCTACATAACTTTGGAAAATTGCAAAGTATCCTTGCCATTGATTCTCTATAACTATCATCTATGACGATGGATTCCTGGGAAATAGGGAGGGCATGCTATTATACCTCCAGAATGGCTGGAGATCTCTGTAATAGGCATTTTGGTTCCAACCAATTCAAGGGCACAACGGCAGCTTAGACTAAGAGTGGAATCGTGATGTAATCATGGGTTCAGAGCATCACTGACATAATACATCTCAAAGGCAAGGAAATGATATTGATACATAGTGTAAACCCCTTCTGAAGGAAAATCCAAGAATTTGCTAGCATAAATTCAGTTAGCAGCACCCTGTCTGCCTGATCAGAAATAAAAGATCACACTGATAAGACAGACAGGCAGGCGAAATTAAGTGACTCTACAGATACTTCTTTTGGGTAATTTCAGAGATCAAATGACTATTTCTTTTCAGCCTCCATCACCAATACTCCTGTGCTAGTCATTTTATTTATTTAGAATTTCCCATCTTTAAAACAGACAGTAACATTATACATATCCTAGGAAGGACTTTCACTCCTTATTTTGAATTAGCATTTAACTCAATGGTCCCATCTCTAACCTACAGAATATACTGCTTCAGTCATATTGATTTCCTGTGGTCTTCGAAATAGCTCTAATATGGAATATATCAAATAAAATATTTTATAAATCTCTTACATTTTCTTATGAGATAGGCACCTGATATAGGCTTTCCATACTCAAAGAATATGTACGTGAGCTTTGCTACAAACTATTCAACATAAACTGCTAAAGATATTTTAAAAATCTAGTGTGCCTAGAAGAAAAACCATGATGAAACTGAACTACAGCCATCACTGGGCAATCACTTCATACTTTTCTAGTGGAGCAGTTTTTTGATGATGAATCAAGAGTAACTATCTTGAAATGCTACCTTTGTTTTAAGTGAATCGCCATAGTGCTGTAGTACTTCTTTTTCCATGTATATCCAAGCAAACATCAACCCAGACAATACCAGTGGAAAGAGAGCTTCATATCTGAATAAAATGATTAACATAATATTAAATATATACATATAAGCATAAGCATAACGTATTCAATTATACAAATAATGCATGTACTTTGAGATTGACTCCCTGTTAATCTGAACTATATCATGTCAGAGACCTATAAAATACTTTAATTTTGTCTGAGGGGAACATGCGGTGGGAATTTAAAGGTGCTGGGGTCGACTGGCTGGAGATCAATTGACGTGCAGTAAGATGGGAGGAAGACGTTTGCTTTGCTTTGGACAGTTTGTGTTTTGCAACTTCTATTTTATTATGTTTTTAAATGTATGTCAGGGCTTCAGATGGGCACCTTTTGGTATGGGCTTTCTTTAGAAAGAAATTGAAACAACATAAATAGAAAAACATTTCTCTTCTTTTTAAAGGTTTGGATGGTATTTCTGTTGTTCGCTAAGGCTTTAGAATGCTCAAACTGTATTAAAAGCTACCCTCCACTACCTAGTCACTCTGATCCTTTATGGATGCAAGTGAGTTTTTGAGCTCCCTGAATTGTTGAGATTCCATCTAGGGGTACAAGGACTATTTCTAACTTTAATCCAGAATTGTTTAGAGTACGTACCACAACTTTCTCTACACAAGAGAAGGTTTAACCACCGTCCTTTTTATAAGGAGGCGTGACATTACACAAACATTGTTTTTTGCTCCTTTGTTTTGTAGTTGTAGGATTTAGGGCTGTCTACAAACAAACTTGCAACAAAATAACAAAAGATGTAAATTAAAACCAATTTAGTTATTTTGGTCCAACTTTGTACGTATACACATCCTACAACCCACTACCTGAGGGGTGTTGGAAATATAAAGTGCATGTAATCTAAGAGAATTATCAGACATTTTATATAGTTCATTCAAAAGGTAAAATGTGGATTTTACTAGGGAACAAACTTTCCATCTTTATAAGAACATTCACAGATTTAGTAACTTTTTCACATTCAACACTTAAATGTTTTATTAGAACAAGATGCACCAAGCTGTAATTAAAAAGGAAGTACCCCGTGCTGAGGAGCAAGTAGGGTGACATCAAAGAGAGAAGTATGCTAAGCAGTCGCTGGAAGAAAAACGTGGGACTCAGTAATGGCACAAACAAGGATGAGGCTGTAACAAACAGAGAACCATATGTCATTAACACAAGAATAAGAGATGTATTATCCTATTTACACTACAAAGACAAAACATCACACCTTTCAAATATTATGCATGGAGGTTCAAGCCAGATCATATTTGCCCTGGTTTGTTTTCTGGAGTTACTTTTGCTAAATAATTTAAGTAATTTATCATTTAAATTATTTAGTTTTTCTTAACATTTACTAAAATAACTCTGTATTCGCTATCATATTAATTGTTGAAAAATATTGTCAAATTTTGAAAATGCTATTGAAAACATTTTATGTATGAAATAATATCAATTTATCAATTTTCAGTGTTGAATGAGCAAAGAATGGAATATTTAAAGAAGCTACTGGTGGCAGATGGGAAACTGTAATGAACAAGCCTCTCCCTTTTGGGACCTGGGTTAATACCAAAATTATTTCACTAGTGAATCAAGTGACTTTCTTCAACCAAGTGTCGAGTCCACTTTCAGCTTTGCATCATCACTTGTGGGATTCTACATGTAAGACAGGCTCTGAACAGGAAGAAAGAGCAGGGGCACTGCAGGTCAGGACTGCAGTAAGGAAGCGAGCCTGGCACCTGCCCTCATTTTGCCCATCTCACGCGATTACTCCCATTCATGGTTTTACAATGTTAGGAGAGATTCCTTTCCCTACCATGGATGGCACTGAATGATTGCTTGGCAGACTATGGTTTTTATCACATCTCTGAAGCATCAAATCAAGTATTATCATTGATGGTGTGACAATGAGAGTCCAGACACTCCCAAGGGGAGAACTGAAAAATTTAAACCCCAGAATAAGTAGTTACACCAACTGACTGAATACTGTGTTATTGAACTATAAAACTATACCAACTATAACTGTGTAATTAATTTTTAAAAAAGGCATATAGAGCTGTGCAAAACTTTCATAAAATAAAAATTACTTATAACTCAAGATTTTCCACATTTCATTGTGACTTAAACATGAGCCATTTTTGTCGAACATTTTATTGTTTCATATTTCCCAGAGAAAATTTAACCAATTTTAAAAATAAAAACCGGCCTAGATTTTGAGCAAGGATTACTTTTGAACTACATAAATTTAAAGTACGGTGTTGCCAAAATTAGTTGTCAAACAAAATTTAAAAAATTGCAAAATTACATGAAAAAAGTTAGTGCAAAGATCATAGGAAAAAAATCTCTTCTCCTTTTCCTTAAAGTTATCTGTAAACTGGATCTGGATAGAAAGTCTCCTTACCTAGTATTGTCCAACTAATGATTTGATTAATTACAGGCAGTCCCTTCTTATGATGAAGACTGCTGTGGGTACTGTTCACAACATATGTTGAAAGTGCTATGTTCAGCATCTAAAAGGAAAAAAAAATTCAGACTAATAAAAACAGACAGTTAATCTGCTAAACTAAATTAAGACTATGTAAACTGTTGTTTCACACTTGCATAACTGCCTCGCCCAAATCAAACCGAATCATTATAAGAAAAAGGGAGGAGGAAGCGTATGAGAGCAAGATAGATTTAAATATGAAATATTAAAATAAAGATTTATAACAACAGAGGTACCTTTTGTGTTCTTATCTTTATAGATCCGAGAAGTACTTACAGTGGATCATCAAGCAAGAGTATTTAGCACATTGTTTTATATTCAGTTCTAACGAGTCCTTAACGTTTGTCCTTACCTCTGCCCTATAAATCTTGGCCTTTCATTCTAATTACAAGAAAAATGGCTCTACTTGCATTCAAAGTCTACCAAGCCATCAGTTTCCCCTGTTGACATTTAGTTTTACTTGGGTTTATATAAAAAGCTATAAAAGTGGGTGGAGGAGTCCTGCCATGCTGAAGGTGGGATTCATTTTTAATCTACTCACCCCCCCCCCAGCACCACCAGCAAAAATCAGGATGGGAAATGCAAAGAGAGAAGGAACTACTAGGTTACAAGAGGTTAATTTCTTGAACTGTCTATTCTTTAAAGACTGGTGTCCTTTGATTTGCTGTCAGATAGCTATAAAATAACACAAGAAAACTCCTCTATGACCTAACTAAAGATGGAGCGAGACAACAATGAATCAAAGAAATCATTCCAACTAGAATTTCATTCTTTATTATATAGTAGCAATATTGTGGTAATGCTAAAAGGCAAAATCAGGTTCAGCAACAAAGTGCTAGGAATTTTACAAACAATCTGAGATTTAAATGATACTAAGACAAGTGAAAGAGAGATAGGGTGACCAGACAGCAAGTGTGAAAAATCGGGACGGGGTGGAATGTAAAAGGAGCCTATATAAGAAAAAGACCCAAAAATCGGGATTGCCGTATAAAATTGGGACCTCTGGTCACCCTAAAGAGAGATGCTAATTATTAGGCCACAGTATTGCTTATTGTTCCTTGTCGTATGTAGTCTTTGAATATCTGCCATTCACAAGCCATACACAGTGACATCTAGTGGTAATTGCAAAAATTACATGCTTCATAATAGGGAACTTTTATGGCCTGATTTTCATAAGTGCAGAACATCTGCAGGACCTATTTACTTTCATCATTTTAAAATCAGGCCATAAGAGTATACAAGAGATATTTCTGCAAACATCTATACTGGCTAGTAATAAGTGGTAGACCTCAAAAGGCTCAGAAGATCATCTCAGTCAAGCATCCATATGTTGGAAAACATTTGCAGGATTTAGAGCAGCTTGATAACCCCCCTTCCCTTTAATATTCTTCTTGGAAAATAATTTGATGCCCTAGGGATCTGACTGCCTTTCAGCTATGCCCTACTCACTGGTGAAATCAAATCATACCCACTAAAGGATAATCCTCAGAGAGTACACTTCACACCTCTGTAGTGACCTGAGCAAGTAAGTAAACCTGCCAAAATGGTGTCAAAGTGGCATCAAAGCTTCTGGGAATACCTAATTCTGGAGACATAAAAAAGTTCAGGCTCGTTGCAGCTTTCATTAAAAAAAAAAAAAAGTTTCTAGCACTTGTGAAGACAACTTTGAAAACGTAGACCCAGAGCTAGAGTTGAAAAGCTTGTCCTTGATTTTTCTTAAAGCTCATAGGTTATTCATGATCCCAGCCCCTACAGCTGCTCAGGGCTGGCCTTTGGGGTCTGTAAAAACACAGCGACAGATCTCAGCTTCTGAGAGGACACCAGACCAATTCAGGGGTAAAGAAGTTAGTAACCGAGCTACTACTATTGGTGCCCCCTCCCAGTCAGCAACTGAGACAGTTTGTCTGCTAAGCAACCAACATGATCTATAGCCACAAGGAAAGAGAATGGTGCAAAAAAGAGCGTAGAGTAAGCCTAAGACTGGTAGCCAAGAATTCCTGTGTTCTAATGTCAGCATTGACAATGACTTCTATTGTGGCCTTAATCAAATCACAGTCTTCGTTAATTTCCCCATCTTTAAAATGAGATTAATAATTTACCCTTTTCACAGGGAACGTGATACCTTCACATCTACATGAAACTCAGGTCTCTTAGGAGCCATAAGCGAGTCCCATGCTAGTAACAAATGGACAAAACAGCTTTCTGTACTACACTGGTTTCTGTATACAAATCTGCTATGACACCTCTCTGATTAATTTAAACTAATGTGCACTCCAGTTAGAGAATTTTAAGAGATTCAGTAAACACTGTATAGTTGGCAAACAATAAGCATCCCACATTTTTTCCCATTCCTGAAGTCTTATGTTTATTGATTTTTTTAAACACAAAACCGTATTAAAAAAGACAATACTCTAATCTCTATATTGAACAAAGTGCAACTAAAAATTAAATTTATGGTCTAACACCATCAACAGCAAACCTTTATTTGCAGTTTTTATCTTTATAAACTACAGGGGAGTAATTAGTATTTTATAGCTCAAATGAACAGTGAATTGTGTCAAGCCAGAGAATTAGGTCTAAAACTGAAGTCAATCTGGCAATAGGGCTCATGAGTAGAACAAAGGGTCTATCTTTGAGAATTATCCTGCTGCCAGAGGGGAAGGAGTGGGCTGACAGCAAGGATGCTGCTGGAGATAAAATACATGCTGTCACTGTTTTTACCTACCCTGAGACTCCTGCTGCCAGATTGCAGTAAAGCTGATAACAGCTTCCCCCAGTGAACCTATTGACATAGGTGGCACCAAGCCTCCATATGGATCTTTCCTGCTGAAGTAGACAAGTGGGCCACCAAGGCCTGTCTGCCACCCCCACCACTCCAAAGATCCTAGCTGACAAAAGGTCGAGCAGTTCACCAGTGACTCCTTATCCCTCAAAAATCCATGCTGTTTGCAGGCATGGAAGGCTACAAGTGCCTAAGCTCACAGCACCTCAAAAAGTTAAATGGTAAGGGAAGAAATGTGCCACAAGACAAAGCCAGACTGCAGGGTCCTATATCAAAGTGCCAACCTAAACAGAGGAAGGGAAATGGTCACAGTGGCAGCATCTGCAGTAAACACTGGACAAAGAAGATAGGATGTACTAGAACGGGAAACGAGTAGGAAGATATTTGAATCTCCAGTCTTCCACCTTAATAAGAAGATTGATCCCCTAAGATTTCTTCTGTCTGAGCACTCTCTACGCAAATGCCATGATTCATGAAAGTATGCAAGAATCATGAAGTTCCAAAACTCATCCACTAAGGCTAGGTATCCTTCTGACAAAGAAAGAGCAACTAACTGGAAGTAATAAGCCTTGATTCTCTCCAGATATATTACCTCAGCTTTCAAGATGCTAGTCCTGATCCACTTGGGCAAGTCAGTACTATGACATAGTGTAATGATTGGTTCCTATGTAGGAAAGCTTTAAAGGTCCTACAGAAGTATAAATTATGCCCAATCTTTCATTTGGGTTATGGCACACACCGGGAGGGAAGACATCCTCATTCAGATGAAATTCCAAAACAACCTGCAGCCATAAGCTCAAGCAAATAAAAAGATCTGCCATGCCCTTGTGGAGGCATAAAAGAGCATAAAAGAGCATAAAAGAGCAGTTGTCTTAACCAAATGACAGGCAGAAGTAATCACCATAAGAAATTTTAAGTCAGTTGAAATCAAAAGACTCAAAATGGGGTGCACATTAGCTCCTGTTCTTCCAGCAAGACTGCCACCTAAGAGAAAGAGGCAAAGGATGAGTGACAGGATTTAGGGCACCCAGACTAGGAAAACAGGACCAGAAGAGGAGAAGCCGTCATCTCTGACAGATCCACCTGAACAGAAGCAGGAACATGCTCCGAAAAGCAAGAGGCCTGAAGAGGGAAAACCATCATTCTCTGTTGAGGAGAGAAATTCTGACCCCGCTATTTTACTGATCAGCTCTGAAAGATGCTGGCAGAGAGGCTAAGAGAATCGTTAGCACATGATTAAAGCTGTTGATGGCCAAAGGACACAGAATTTTTTCTCAGTTGATACAGGTACCTCAATGAACCAATTAGTAGCTGATAAAGAAATCCGAGATAATTTCTCTAGGTAGCTGTGGCAAACTGAGCCACCCTGCCCCCCAAGTCAAAGATCCTTCTAGAAAAACAAACAAATAAACAAATAAAAAACCAAGCTATGTCTTATTCACTGCGTTGGAGTCCTGAGGAAAGGAGGTCTGGCTTTTTTGCCATGCTATTACCATGGAGTGCACTTCACGGAACACTAGACAAGAAGCTGGAAGCTACTATTCAACTTGTACAGTTTGGAGACGATATAGGAAGAGGTACTTTGGAGCCCAGAGTGACGGAGGTGTGTCTTCAAGATTCTGTGCAAAGGGGTGAACAGGTAAAGCTGTTTCTCATCTTCCAGGAACACTAGCAGTCTTCTGAAATCTTTTTTCCTTCTGAGTGCCTACAGCTTCATAGCAACTAATACATTTTTAACAATGAAGAAAGATTTGTGCAAGGCCTCTGCAATCTGCTTTTCCAAATCCAAATCTGAATTAATCTCTCCTTTCTCACACTCTGAGGAAGAATGAAGGGATGAGAACCATGGAGTTGGTCCCTCCTGCCTTTGGAGAGAGACTGGGGAGATTTTGAAATAAGATCTAATGGAGACTACTGATTAGTTATCAATGAAAGGAAGGAACCATTACTCAAGGGGTGACTTCAGGAGCACCTGAAGGTCTTCACTGAATAACCAGACATAAGTTGCTGATGCAATCAAGTGTTCTGGGAGTGGGTAGAATTTCCTGAATCTCTTATCTGGCTCACAATTGGTCTGGTGTTTTCTTTCCCTTCTAACTCCAAGTCCGCTTCCATGGGACCCTCCACTAATCCAAATGAACTACCCTATAAGGCTGCATTTCCAGTGACTGAGGTATTACAGCACTTGTTTTGAGACATGCCACTGAGAGATCCACTGCCTGCCAAATGACAGTTATGAGAATTTTAAATGTGGAGCTAAAAAAAGTAGCCCTAGAAATTCACACACTTCTTTTCATGGCATTGAGCCAAAGAGGCAAAAAATGTTACCTTTGTATGCATAAGCACCACATATTTTAAAGAGGCATTTTAGGCACCTGATTTTTTGGTGTTTTTTAATCTGTACTGTTCAGTCTTCAAGCTTAACTCCATGATGTACTGAATGCATTGTTTAGGCCAGTAAGAAATTTCAACAACTTAAAATCATTCATAAGGCTTAAAAAAAAACTATTAGAACTTAAGTCGGGGGTGAGGTGGGGGACAAATGTTGTAATAGGTTTAAAAATGAAGACAACAGATGCGCAAAATTTCAAAATCCTTCCTGTAATTTATAATTAACATATATTGTGAAAGAAATACCCACCAATTTCAGAAAGCCATAGATAATTCTCAACTTTGCCATGATAAAAGAAATGGATTTAACTAGCAGAAAAGAACTAGATTACAGATTTATGCTATTCTTCAAGTTCAAGACAGAAATCCAAAAGATAAACCCCTAGGACCATACTGTGTCCTTGGATCAGCGAATGCAGTTTACACAAAGGTCACTGGAAGTTACACATGTGGACTGAGGTTAAGACATTGACCTTGAAGAGGAAGGCATATAAACATATGCAAATGTGTGCATGTGTGTGTGTGTGTGTACGTATCTATACTATGACTGGGCAAGGCCAGATGGCTATGGAAGAGTAGTGGGAGATAGATATATTAGCTCCAGGCTAAACAAATCCCTGGTACCAGGATAAGTGAAATGGCAGCTGCTCCAGGTCAATTAAAACACCTGGGGCCAATTAAGAACTTTCCAGAAGGCAGGGAGAAGGCTAGGTTGATTGGGACACCTGAAGCCAATCAGGGGCTGGCTGAAACTAGTTAAAAGCCTCCCAGTTAGTCAGATGGGTGTGCATGTCAGGAGCTGTGGGAGGAAGTTGCGCAGCTGAAAAGGCTGAGTAGTACACACCATATCAGCCACAAGGAAGGAGGCCCTGAGGTAAAGATGAAGTGGAGCTTGAGGAAGTGAGGGCTGCTGTGGGGGAAGTAGCCCAGGGAATTGTACATGTCATGTTTCTAAAAGGTCAGCTACCATAGCTGGTACTATTAGGGTCCCTGGGCTGGAGCCCGGAGTAAAGGGTGGGCCAGGGTTTCCCCCCCCCACCTTTGCCCCTTTTTAATCACTGAGACTGGGAGACAACAGAGACTGTGCAAGGAAGTCTCCTCACCTCCCTCGCTGGCTTATGATGAAAATGGCTCAGTAGACTGTGACCTTTCTCTCTAGAGAGAGAAGGGTTACATGGAGGGTCACAGTGAGCCTCTGAGGCTAGTGAAATCCACCAGGAAACGCGGGACCCACGGAGGCAAGGACAGAGCTTTGTCACAATACATATGCATCAATACACACATACTGAGAATGAGTATCTGATACTGCAAACATTACCATATTTAAAAGTACTTACTACCATAAATAAAAAAGTAGTCAATTGGATAACTCCTGATAATAAACAGAACCTCTTGATGCAGTTTGCAGAACTGGGTCCTTAGACAGTACATACAAATATACATATAAAAGTTATTTTGCAACATTCAAATGTATTGAAAATTAGCAACTGACCTGAAAAAGGAGTACTGTCAGATCTTTCTTAGGCACATATTTATTTCTGCTTTTACAAAGAGATGCCAGGGAGAAGGAAGAGATCAGAAGAATCACCAAACCTGCTACTGTTCTGTTAAACAAACAAACAATTATTAAAATTTCCCTCTTTATAAAATTCTCATAAGAATGATTTTCCCATAGGATTTTTCTCACAGGAATGAAACTAGTCATGTTACAAAATTACAGCTAGAAACAATCAGAAAGCATCTATAACCCATCTTAGGGAAACCAGAGCTAAGGGGTTAAAATTAATGATGTGACAGATGGTTTTTGAAGGCTTGTCATCCATAAACATTCACTGTGGCCTTCTTTTTTCTCTATCCTAGGTCTTTGTTTTGTTTATCTGTCTTGTTCATCATGTTAATACCCATCATTCTTCGCTTTCTTTGAACTACTTTCTTTGCAAGTCAATGACTTGAATTACAAAGATCTGTGATTTAAAGTTTCAAGGTTTTTTGGGTCACATTAAGAAATTGCATTTAAATGTTAATATAAATTAGTGGTAATACAACAGTCTGATTCTGATAGAAAGAATGTCATCTCATATTCATCATATGAGAATTTCTTTTTTCTTAAAAGATAGTTTCAACTCACTTGAATAGAATAATCTAAGTTTTGTTTTATTTTACTGTTATAAAAATGAATAAAAATTAAGAGAGCCTGAAGACTGAAGTTAACTACATTTATGACTAAATGGAGAAGTTTAACATCCTTGTAAGGGGCAAATACCAAAGAAACCCACCACAGTAGTATTTAACTTCCAAAGGGGAATGATACAAAAATGAGAGGGCTGGTTAAATAGAAATTAAAAGGAACAGTCACAAGAGTGAAATGCCTGCAAGTTGAATGGAAACTTTTAAAAATCATAATAGAGGCTCAAACTATATGTACATCCCAAATGAAGAAAAAACCCGTAAGAGGACCAAAAAACCCCCCACCATGGATAAACAAATACCACCACAGCTAAACAACAGAGTAAAAAGGGCAGTCAGAGACAAAAAAAAGACATCCTTTAAAAATTGGAAGTTGAATCCTACTGAAGAAAATAGAAAGGAGCATAAACACTGGCAAGTCAAATGTAAAAGTATATTTAGTCAGGTCAAAAAAAAAAAGGATTTGAAGAGCAACAAGAAAAAGACAAAATCTAACAGCAAAATTTTGAGTACATCAGAAGCAGGAAGCCTGCCAAACAATCAGTGGGGCCACTGGACTATCAAGGTGCTACAGGAGTATTCAATGAGGACAAGGCCATTGTGGAGAAGCTAAATGAAGTCTTTGCACTGGTGTTCACAGCAGAGGATGTGAGGAAGTTTCCCACACCTGAGCCATTCGTTTTAGGTGGCAAATCTGAGGAACTGTCCCTGATTGAGGTGTAGAGGAGGTTTTGGAACACACTGATAAATTAAACTGTAGTAAATCACCAGGAAACACCCAAGAGATCTGAAGGAATCAGTTAGGAAACAGTAGAACTTACAACTGTAGTATATAACCTATTGCTTAATGTGACACCAATATTTAAAAAAGGCTCCAGGGGATGATCCTGGAAATTACAGGCCAGTAAGACTAACTTCAGTAACAGGCAAATTGGTTGAAACTATAGTAAAGAATAGAATTATCAGATACATAGATGAACATGATACGAAACCACTTTTATAAGTGGAAATCATGCCTCACCAATCTACTAGAATTCTTTGAAGGAGGGGGTCAACAAACGTGTCCAAGGGTGATCCAGTAGGTACAGTGTACTTGGTGAGGTTGGAAAGTTTGCAGATGATACAAAATTACTCAAGATAGTTATGTCCAAAGATGATTGTGCAGTGTTACAAAGGGCTCTCACAAAACTGGGTAACCGCGTAACAAAATGGCAGATGAAATTCAATGTTGACAAATGCAAAGTAATGAACATTGGAAGACATAATCACAACTATACATTAAAAAAGATGAGATCTAAGTTAGCTGATACCAACAAAGAGATCTTGGAGTCATTTTGGATTGTTCTCTGAAAACATCGGCTCAATGTGCAGTGGCAGTCAAAAAAGCTAACAAAATGTTATAGACCATTAGGAAAGAAATAGATAGAAAATATCATAATGCAACTATATAAATCCATGGTACACCCACACCTTGAATACTGCATGCAGTTCTGGTCACCGCACCTCAAAAAAGATATATTAGAATTTGAAAAAATGTTATAGAAGGACAACAAACATTATTAAGGGTATGGAACAGCTTCCATATGAGAGATTAAAAAGACTGCGACTGTTCATTTTGGAAGAGAGACGACCAAGGGGCAATATGACAAAGGTCTATAAAATCATGAAATGGTGTGAAGAAAGTGAATAAGGAAGTGTTACTTATCCTTTCACAGCACACAAACCAGGGGTGACCCAATGAAATTAATAGGCAGCAGTTTTAAAACAAACAAAAGGAAGTATTTCTTACACAATGTACAGTCAACCTGTGGAACTCATTGCCAGAGATGTTGTGAAGGCCAAAAGTATAATTGGGTTAAAAAAAAATTAGATACGTTCATGTAAAATAAGTCCACCAATGACTATTAGCCAAAATGGTCAGGGATGCAACTCCATGGTTTGGGTGTCCCTAAACCTCTGACTGCTAGAAGTGGGACTGGACAACAGGGAATGGATCACTTGATAAATTGCTGTACTCCTCACTCCCTCTGAAGTATCTGGCACTGGCCACTATTGGAAGATAGGATAGTGGACAGACTATTGGTTATGTTCATTTTTAATGTTCTTTTTCTTATAGCAAAGCTCAGCAAGGGTAAAAGTACTACAAGCTTCCCTGGACTATTCCTATAACATGCTTCAGCCTTGATGTAAAGGATCAGCCATAAATAGTAATAAAGTTGTACGGTTCTAATACCCACTCATTCCCTGAACTCTCTGCAGAGATTACCAACAAAGACACCTGTCTGAGACTGGTTTTTGTGATGTGGACTGATGCACAACAAGAAATGAACAAACAACAAAAAATTAATTCAGGCCACTGAATTTCCATCATGTAATGACTTTCAGGTACTGATAATAACCAATATTGAAATTACACGAGTGCTACCTAGTTTGAGTTTTCAAATTACTGAAGGAAATGTGAACTCGGATTTAGGGCTGCAGGGGTCATAGCCTTAGAACATGTGCATTTTGCTCACATAGGTGTAATAAATGCACCTGGATCTCACCGAAGCTCTGGTTATTTCTTTGTAGTTTCTCTTCCATCCTTTCCCTTAGCTTCATGTGCTCCCAGATACCACATACATTTTCAAAATCCAAAAAACCCAAGACAACAGTTAGATAAGCAGAGAATATTTCAGAGCTGTAAAGAAGAACTGAAGGAGGGGGACCAAAAGGATATCCAGCAAGTGCCAGTTGCATTAGGGACCACTTGCAATGAAAAAGCAGGGAGAGAAGGAAACTGGAGGAGCAGAGTAACGGATAAAATCCAATGTGCATTTAAAAAAAAAAAAAGAATGAACTAGACTGGTTTGGGGGTAATGTATGCTTATATATGCAGTCAAAAGATGCTAATAAGGAGTGAAAAATCCTTGTAGATAATCCTAAAATGCCTACCACAATGCCAAAAGTTGAGTGGGTGGGCAGTAGATGGGGAAGGGTTAGAACAAAAATCTGGTAGGATGGACTAAAACTGAATGAGCAGTGTTGGAATTACGTTTGGGAAAAGCATCAATACCTCTGAAAATATTTAGGATCATAGCTCTTCCCCCACCTTCCAAACATCATGCTGCTTATGCAGGTATCAGAGCTCTAACGGCAACTCTTACTCAAGCACAGTGACAGCATGCTAAGATGACTCCACTAGACACAATGTGTCGAGCAGGGAAAGAAGTGTTGTGTCAAGTTCAAATCAAGCATTTTCTTTCTCAGCATTAAGTTCTATACTACATCTAACCAAACCACGGTGGGCCAATCAGAGCTGGGCCAATCAGTGGGACTGGCAAGTAGACTGGTGAGAGGTGAGACCTGCAAGATGAAGTGGTAGTTGACAATGAGAATGGAGTGGATGATGGAGATAATAGAAGTGCACAAGAAAAAACTGACAATGGCACAGTTGGGGAAGAGACAAAGGAAAGAAGAAGAGGAAATGCACAATACAGGAAAGAGAAGCCAAAGAGAGAAACAAGGAGGGAAGGAAATAGGAAAACAACAAAAAAAAGCTAGATACACAGAATAAAAGAGAAAAAAAAATCCATCCCATTCATGTGAGTACTTCATTAGCTACAGACTTTTATTCAATGACAAATTACTTAAAATTAGATATGGGAATTAAAAAAGATAATATCAAAACAAATTGTTTTTGGATAATTGCTCTTTTTCAAGTTTGTCAATGCTATTTATCATGTTTGCACCCAAATGAATATCCTCCTTTAATTCCTGTATTTTCACATACTACTTGCAGTTTTTATTAAATGAGAAAAGCTTCTCTCTACATTAAATTACAGAACACTGTACTAAGCAAATGGATGCATCTTTCTTTGAAGTAATGCAGGAAAATTAAAAGTCTATTCTCATTCACATTAATGAATAACTGAGGCATCTATGATCACATTGTTTAAATTCTGAATTTCAATATCTGTCTCAGCTGGTTTTCAATAATACAGTTGTTCACCTATGACAAAACTCAGCCTAAATTTGTGAATATTAAATGGAAAAATAAAGCGCTTTAATCAAAAAAATGTTCTTACACCAGAGAAATATTAGGCTCTCTTCCTACAACAGGCATCAAGGGAAACAGTGCCAAGAGTAAACATAATAGAGTCCAGCTCAGTGTTGTTACCTAAAACAAAGAAACAAACAGCATCTTTGGAAATCATGCCTGCAGACAAAATTGACTACACAAAGAAAACATTTCTGTATTTGCTATACTGAGCTAATAATATATCATTTGACCCTGATATTTGACCCTGATTCAGGGAAGCACTTAAATAATTTCTAAAGTCCTATTGAAATCAAGAGGAAAACAAAGTAAAGAGTGTGTTTAAGTGCTTTCTTGAATTGGAGCCTTTGAGCACAACTTGTTATTCAGAAAACTCAGTTTATCTATAACTTTACGGAAATGAGTGAAATGCAAGATAAGATCCCAATAAAACTAATATTATCACAGATATTCTACACAGGTTTGCCGTCCCATGCCAATGGGGGCTGCGGGAAGCGGTGCAGGCCTGGCCGTCACTTCCTGCAGCCCCCATTGGCCTGGAGTGGCAAACCATGGCCAGTGGGAGCTGCAATCGGCTGAACTTGCGGACGCTGCAGGTAAACAAACCATCCCCGCCCGCCAGCGGCTTTCCATAAAGTGCCAAAGGTTTCCGATCCCTGTTCTACACTATGACTACTCAGAACAACAAGTAACCATTAATTGGCTTAAACACATTTAAAAATTATGAACACTCAAATAGAAAGCTGCGCAAGACTCAGGAATCTCTCTCATTTGAATACAAGAGAAAACAAGGATTTTTCAAGTTGTCATAATACATTTTAAAAATTAAAATTTGCAGTGTTTCTTGGATTAAAAAGGTTTCTGAATAAAGTAACAGTGATAGCGGACATTGAAAGCTGCAGCTTTCCCATGCATTCGAGTGGAAACAGTGCCACCTGACTCCCACCCTACAGCACCAGACTAGAGTTTTTGTTGGGAAACATTAGTACAGTGGCAGCTTCAGAGGTGAGACGAGGCACACTATTTGGTTACTGAGATAGTGAAACAGCGACAGATTATTATAATAGCATTTTAAACATTAATTTTCAAGAAATATTTGTATTTATTAAATAGCTACATGCCTACAGTATTGTGGCTAATCATTGTAAGCTTCCTCTAAAGACCTCAATATTTATAAAACTGTTACATTTTAGTAAAACATCTGTGCATGTTTCATGACTATTTTCATTGGATTTTATCCCAAGCACTTTTAATTATTACATCATAGAATACAACAACTGAACACTGGTAACACTGGAGCTAGCCTGAAAACAGGATGGCAGCATGCCACAGCTAACTTGGATACTAGACTTCAGAAGAAATCTTGGATTTTCCAACCAATTTGTTGGCCCATTACAGTAACTACCAAAAGCAGTGCAGATACACTACAGTCAAGATAAGCTTTCAGTCAAGTGTCATGGCAGCACTGCTTGGTCAGCACCCTTACTGCTTGGTCTGTAAAATGTAATATCAATAGATCTGGGAAATGTGGCATTATCTTGCCCTGCTTGATGTCAGCCATTATAGTGATAACAGGAAATGCATTACAGGAACAAGAATTAGGAGACCACAGTCCAAAAGAGGAGACCAACCATTTACTAAAAGGTAACCAACTAACAATCAATTTAATGCCTTTTGGCAAACCATTACTGTACCTTTGCTTGAGCCCACAGTCGTGTGATCAATGGCCAGCCAGCAAAGGCAATGAGACCAACAGTAAGTGTAGAGCGGTAGAAAAAGCTGAAAACCTAGTAAAAAATTTCAATAAGAAAATGAAAAACAAAACTTTAATAAAAGCAACATTTCCTCAAGCAAATAAAAAGCTAGCAATGAGGTCCTTTATAAATACATAGTAATTAAGTACTTACTAATATTTCAATTCCCAGAGCACCAGCTCCTAAGAATCCAATAGACTGACCCAGAGGAAATGCCAAGAGCAATGACACAAGATCTTGAATAACTCTGAATCTGTTTAGGAAGATTGCACAGGATAATCATTTCTTTAGTTAAACAAATTAGAGAGGATCACTGCCATAAATTAGGAGGTTTAAGAGTGTAAGTGCTCAGAAGCAGCCCTCATTTTTTTAACTTTACACACTATCTTAAAACCATCAGAACTACTTTCATCCGTATGGTCTACTGAGTTTAAGAATATTTACAGTAAGTTCAGCATCCACTGAAACTGACAAAAAAATTCAAGACCGTTGACAAAAAATATGCCTGGTTAGCTTTATTAGTGTCTAATTAAACAGGTCATTACTAAAAGCCAACAGGAGCGTGTCCAGTTTTCTTTGAATAATACAAAGAGCCAATATGTCAAGCAGGTAACGGCAACCGCAAACTTACAAATATTTCCATAATCAAGAGCATTTTTTCAGCATAGGCCAGAACCATCAACCAATTTTGCAGAATTAGAGCCTGATTCTGAATGGTGCTGGTGTTCATCATATTGGAGGATCGGACTAAGTTTGAAAATCACTGAAAATTTTTTTGTCCAACTTATGAAATCAGTTTCTACAAATTCCTCTCCAACACATCAGAAACTTGCTCCAGAGACTAGACTCTAGAGGCAGCTTCTCCCACACCCTGCAATGTTATTTTGTTTTTGAGAGTATGAGACCATTTTTACCGGTCGAAAAAATTTCCAAATAGAAGAAGAGGTATCTACTAGAAGGGCCAAATATAGCTGTCAGTTTGGAAACCCCACTCCAACTGCTAGGGAGAGATACACCAGAATGTCCTAGAATGTCCTGGAAAATGAATACTTCTTAAAAGGAAGAAAAACATTTCTCAATGATTTTGCATAATTTGATTGTCAACAAAGGGGGGGGGGCGAGGAAGAGAAGTGAGAGGAGTTTATGAAACAGCTTGATTCTTTACTTACTCTTTCACAACTGCATACCATACTGGTACCGGTAACAGACAATATATGTAATATGTCCACGGACAGGTTTGAATCAGCAGGAAAAAAGCTATTAATACTCCAATAGCTGCAAAACCATACAAGAGGAGAACAGTAGATGCCTGAAATGCAAATTATTTATATAAACATTCCTAAAACGGTACTCTAATATTTCAAACTCCAGAATACTGTTTCCCAGTTATCTGATGCACAGTACATCAAATACTATTCCAAGAAAAAAGAAAAGGAGTACTTGTGGCACTTTAGAGACTAACAAATTTGCCACAAGTACTCCTTTTCTTTTTGCGAATACAGACTAACATGGCTGCTACTCTGAAACCTATTCCAAGAAAGCAGCTACACTAATGTACAAGGCAGCTCATCAGCTCAATGTATAGTGTTTCCAGGCAGAAAAATATTTAGGAGTGGCATTTAGACATGTCAGGCTAAATTTTCAAGCAAAAGGACTTACAGTAAACTGCACGTGAAAAAATGAGTGTGCACAAACTGGTACATACAACATTGATCTGTGCATGCACAATGTACTTGAATATCAAAGGGAGTTACAATTACTCAGTATTTTGGAAAATAAGGACACTTCTATTTAGGTGTTTAAATATGCATTTAGAAAAATAAATTTTAGCACCCAAGTTTGCATAACATTTACTATGTCCAAAGGTTTCAACATAAAATTCCATGTGCACATTTGTTTCTTTTGTGTAAGATATTAGTAGGAGAAAAAACTTCAGTTATCAAACTGGAATAAAATTCTTTAATTGCTATTAAAAAATCCAACACTCTTTTCAGGAACTATGAACTGATTCTCCACAGCCTTTTCTTTTGTGGGTAAGGTTTTCCTGTGTAAGACAGGTCTGCAAGAAGAGGCTTCAAGTTTGCATTTATTTGTTGAAATTAATTTATTTGATATTAATCCTCTTTTTTCTAAACCTTTTTGGATTTTGATGTTCATACAAGAAACCAAGGGACATGGTTTGTCCTATTTTTATTTGTATTGTGAAAGCTCCTAGAAGCCCTAGCCCCATTGCGCTAGCAACTGCAGAAACTCATCACAAAAAAGATGAGCCTGCCCTGAAGAGCTTAAAATCTAAGTATCAGACTACAGACAAGAGGTAGCTATAGGTAACTATTGTTTAAAAGCTTCCAGACACAGCTAGCCCTGTTAATGATTTAAAAAAAATTGGGCTTTGCCAAAGAATTTATAACCTAAAGAGAATATTCCTTTTAGTATGTAAGAGAGAATGCAGATTGTTCTATCGTGCTTATTTATTGCGGAATAAAGTGCCTGTACCTAAGAGGAATTTCAGAAAATATAAAACTCTGATGTACACTTAGAAATGGATGAAATTTTCTAAACTGGTAGGCTACACTTAAAATAGCACTAGTGCACATCATCACTTCTATGTCTACAAAGAGGAACGTTAAATAAGCATTTTCCTTTCTTGTCACAGCTTTTATTTACACTGATTCAGGAACCACTCAGTGTAGTCTGGGAACATGCTGACATTTGAAAAGTTAAAGTTTTATTAAATATTTTTGTTCCGAAGCCCATTACAACTTGACATAACATGCAAAAGCCTTAGGATCCAAGGGCAGTCTTTGGTACATTATTTGCTGACAAAGTCTAAAAAAACCCCAACGACTCTATCTATTGTTTTTCTTCTATAAGCTGTGTCAACTTCTTTGAGGAGTAAAAATATATAGTGGGATATGCAAACATATTAAACGTGTAGGGGAGAGGAGTCCAGGTAGCTAGTGTAAAACATTCATTTCTCTTCCTTCCCCTGTAGTTGACATAAAACTGTCTCTCTCTAAACTGATGGGAAGTATCAGATCTAAATGACTTTTAAAAACAAAATTTCTGGCATGTTATGTCATATTAAGTTTGGATAAGATATGTCACATTGAAAACTGACCTAATGCAACTCATTCTATCACAAATGTTAAACTATATCTTTTGGCTCCACTACTTGGTTCCAAATTGCAGGTGAAAGGAGATTTACATTCTCGGTGGATGTTTAAAAATAGAAAAAACTGATAAACCTAGAATTCCTAAATTAAACACCACATTGTTTTAAGGGGAAGTGTTTTCGTGAGGAGCATGAAAAGCCACACACAGTTTTAGGAGATGATTAATGTAAACGGTCCTATTAGCCAGTCAGAGTCTAGAACCAGCTCCATAAGATCATAAAACGGTGATTATGGGTAGCTTATTTGCCCATTATAGTCTAGTTACACAGAACAATTTCTTCATGTAGCTTTGATACTAGCCATAAAGCTAATGACTTTATGGTGGAAAGCAGAGCTCTCACCATCAACCACTAATTGGCTGTCTGAACTGAAAGAAATGGTTCTACTGGAAAAAGCTGATTACTACAATATGTGAAAATCTGCAGACTATGGATACAAAAGGCTCTTTAATTTCTTTTACAAGAATAATTAAATATAAAACTTGACTTTATTCTATGGACCCCATAAATATATGCATTGTGACAAAGTTCCTCCTCTGCCTTGGTGGGTCCTGCACTTATTGGCGGATTTGCTCACCTCAGAGGTTCACAGCAGCCCTCAGTTTGGCCACTTTCATGGCTCAAATCTGCCGTTCACTCAGTTAGTCTCATCACTGGCCAGCATGGGGAAAAGGAAGAAGAACAATCCCCGCAATCTCTGCTGATCCACCTAGTGGAATGGGGAACAGGCCAGAGACCTGCCCCCCTGGTGGAGCCCACAGTCCAGGTCAACTCCTCCAGAATCAAGTAGGGAGTTGGGGAACCTGGGCCTGCCCTCTACTCTGGGTTCCAGCCCAGGGTCCTGTGGATTGAAGCTGTCTACAGTGGCTCCTGTAACAGCTGTGCGACAGCTACAACTCCCTGGGCTACTTCCCCATGGCCTTCTCCCAACACCTTCTTTACCCTCACCACAGGACCTTCCTCCTGATGTCTGATAATGCTTATACTTCTCAGTCTTCCAGTAGTACGCCTTCTCACTCTCAGCTTCTTGCGCCTCTTGCTCCCAGCTCCTCGCACACACCACAAACTGAAGTGAGCTCCTTTTTAAACCCAGGTGCCCTGATTAGCCTGCCTTAATTGATTTTAGCAGCTTCTTGATTGGCTGCAGGTGTTCTAATCAGTCTGTCTGCCTTAACTGTTTCCAGAAAGTTCCTGATTGTTCTGGAACCTTCCCTGTTACCTTACCCAGGGAAAAGGGACCTACTTAACCTGGGGCTAATATATCTGCCTTCTATCACTCTCCTGTAGCCATCTGGCCCAACCCTCTCACAATGGTAACTATGAATACCAATTTTCAATTCTAAAACAATTTTACACTGATTAAAAAAATAAAATACGCTTTTGTTTAAAGAGCTATTAATATTCTGAATTTGTTTGTTTATAACCAGTGTTTTGGAATACTTTCTCAGATACTTGATAACAAAAAACCTTTTTTTGAAGTTATGTAGTATTGTATTTCTCAATTTTTTTCCATTTTGTTTGATCATTTTTATTAAATGCTAAGAATATCTCATTTCAATCCACAGACAGTAAAAGGTCTGGGTTTTTTCACTATAGGAATTTTCTCACAGTAATTTACTAGAAGTAGTAAAGATGCTAATTGAGCACTGAGCCTCATTTACATTAAAAAATGAAACAAGCCCTTTTATTCTGAAATAAATATTGAAAGATTTTTTTGAAGGCTTTAACCTTCCTTTAGTAAAAATTTTCTGTTCACCTTTTCAGATTAAAGGTCTTTTCTTTTCCTGATGACTGAATGAAAAAGATTATTTCCTAAGCATCTGTACTTGGTGGCAACCAAAGTCATTCTTGTTTATTTCTAAATGTACTTTCTGTATCTCTGATGCACTGCAAATCAGGAGTGAGAGTGCAAGACAAAAAGAGAGGGCTGATCTGTGAAACAACAACTAAAGTCTTTTAGTGGAACAGGTTATATGCTTTGCAAATGCCAAAATGGAATTGTTCAGCTTCAGAAAAATCCAATTTTAAATTGCCACAGAGGGGTAAAAAAGAAATTAAATGTAAGATGATTTTCTTTTTGCCTTTATTAGAAAGAAATATGTATATATATATATATATATATATATATATATATATATATATATATATATATATATATATAAAATGGAAGTCTGAGGTCTGGATTAACAATCACAAGATATTTTAATGTTAAATAATTAGAATTAAGGGTGAATATGTATTTACAGAGTTATGTTCTTCTGATGTTAAGCCAATATGAAAAAAGGGAAAAGTTAGTTTATATTCTCCTACCTCATACAGCATTACCAGCAAAATGGCTATCATTAGCATTAAATTAGAAAGGCCAATATTAGGGAGAATTCCCCCAATCACCAATTTAAGCCTTCATTTCCAAATACATTGTCCAATACTGTACATGGAAAAAAATGTGTCTGAGTGTAGTTTCAGAATGTGACTGAGCAAAATACAAGCAGTTTTCCTTTAATACAAATACACTACATTTCTAATGCATGGTCATGAACGACAAGCAGTGGGAAATACTGAAAACATAATCAGAGAACCTATGACTGAAATTCATCTCAGTAAAATTATAATAAAAAAGAACAAAAGAAACCTGGTAAAGAGGAGGGAAAAGAGCAGTGTCATGAAAAGGCTAACAGAGTCTCCACTGATGTATAGACTGACTTGGTTAAATATGGATACATGGTCTGTATTTCTTGACTTTAATGAATCAATATACAACACAGTTGCAGTGAACTACAAACCTATTGCAACTAGAAGCAATGGGCTCTGTCCAGGTCTCCTCCTCATACATTACACAATGGCCCATCTTTTCAGATGTCCTGAACTGTACCTGAAGGTTGGTGAGGGAGATTTCCCTCAAACTACAAGTAGTTTCTGCTGGCAAGGATCTTTTACTCCAGCTTTGCTTGTGGGGGTACCAACTGATCTGTTTTTGTACAAATGGTACTATGCATGTATAAATTGCTAATTAACCAGCCAGCAACATCACTGCATATTTCAACCTACCTTATTTTCCTGGGTACTCCTAGTCAGACTAGTATGTGTCTTGACAATCAGCAAAATCACATAAGATGTCCAGCCCACAAAACCCATGACAACACTTATGCCCAAGAACAATCTGTCGTAAGTATGGTAATATGACAGTCCTTCCAACGCAAGGCTAATCAGGGTTTTGCAAAGAGATACCTTCAGAGAAAAATAGAATATATATCACAACAATTTACAATATAATCAGGTAGAACATACTCATAAAATAAACTTACCAAGAAAACATATAGCAAAGAAAAGTTTCTTATCTTACAGTAACTGGAATTCTTTGAGATGTGCTGTCCAGATATTCTAATCTTGCTGCACATGCACCCCATACACTAGACATTGGAGTATTTTGGCCATCAGTAACCATTGAGACCGTGCATAAGCCCTAGGTGTTCTGCTCCCATACTGAGAGCATAAAGGACAGTGTGGACCCAACTGCCATTCTGTTCCTTCATCACCACAGAATCCAGATGTTTCAGAATTCTGTTGGGTGAGTGGCTGGTGGAAGGGAACAGGTTATGGAATATATATGGACAACACACCTTGAACTCCAGCTACTGTAAGTTACGTAAGTTTTCTTTCCTCAAGTGTTTGTCCACAAATGTTCCACTCTTGGTGACCTACAACAGTAACCTGATGTAAAGAGGACGATGCACAGAATCTACTTAAAGATTGCAGCACAGATCTGCCAAAAGAAGCATCAGACCTCAGGGCTTCCAGGGAATAATGTCTAGGAGAAGTATGGACTGAATCCCAAGTAGCTGCCCTGCAGATGTCTGAAATGGGAATGCTTTGCAAGGAAGCTGCGCAAACCATAGTGGAGTGAGTCCTAATCTGAGATGAAGAATCTAACCTGACTAGCTCATAACAGACCCTAATACATCCCAATACCCAATTGGATAGTTTCTGGGCTGATACCACTCTACCTTTTATTCGGTCAGTAAATGCTATAAGTAGCTTTGAGAAGACACTGAGGGATTTGGTCCTTTGCAAATAAAAAGGCAGGGCTCTGCAAACACCCCTTGATTAGAATGTAGCTTATGGAAAAATACTGGTAAATGAATCATTTGGTTCAAATGGAACTTTGGGTAAGAACTTGGGATGGTGTGTGAGTGATACCTTATCTTTATGAAATATTATACTAGAAGGGCCTGCCATTTGAGTTTGCATTTCACCAATTCTTCTAGTTGATGTGACTGCTACTAAAAAATGACTTTTTCCATATATAAAAAACATTGAACAGCTTGCCAGAGGTTCAAATGGAGGGCTCGTTAAGCCTTCCAGAACACATTATGGTCCCATGGAGGAAGTTCCCTTACCAGTGGAAAAACATGAATAAAGCCCTGAAGAAACTTAACTATAGTGCAGTAGGAAAACGCCATGGGGCTCTGGAGGGTGTGGTCATATGCAGAAATGATTGCTAGATGCACGTAAAGCTAACAGATAGCTCTGAATTCTTCAGAAAAAACTAATAGTCCAAGACAGCAGGGATGCAGGAGTTAATGGGTTGTAACTATCATTATTCACACCATAACCTGAATCTCTTCTGTTTACAGCATATGTTAATGTGGTGGAATCCTTTCTATTTTGGATCAAGATGTTCTGGACATCTGAGGAACATGAGCTCTCTGACATCGAGCCAATAGCCAAGTGGTGAGGTGGAAGGAGATTGGATTTGAATGTAAGACATTCCCACTATCTATTACATCCAGTAGAAGAGATTTGAGTCCCTTTGAAATTTACCAAGATGACAATGAGACTTCTCCTGAATCCATTAGAGCCGGTGCCTGATGATGGCCCAGATGTGCTCCTCAACCCAGAAGGGACATATTTATCACAAAAATCTTGGTTGAGAAAGCCAAAGAAAAAGATATTCCCCTGCACACCTGGTTAAGATCTTACCATAAATTTATTAATGTTAGAATGTCACGAGGGATTAGTAGAGTCGTGTCCATGTACTGTTTGCTAAGCATGTATATCAACTTTCGCCAGCCAATATTATCGCACACTGTGTGATGAATGTGCAAGTGGCCATGTGCCCAAGAAGTCTTACCCAATTCTTTACAGTAGTATGAGGATGCTTTTGAAAATAAATGATGAGATTGGACATGGCTTCAAATCTGTCTTGGGACAGATAAGCTCTGGCTATTGTGGAGTCTAATAGTGACGACTGCTAGATCTTGGTAAACACCATTGGCACTGCAGAGAGACCACAAGACAGTACTCTGTACGGATAATAGTTCTGTCCCATCTGAAGTCTTGAATACTTATAAGGGGATGCTGGAAGTATAGAGATTGGAAGTAGGCATCTTGCAGATCAAGAACCCCAAACCAGTCTAGTGAATCTAGTGATAGAATTGGGGAGGCTACGATTACCATTCCGAATTTGAATTGTTGGTTGGTCAAATTCCAAACTAGTTGTTTTTTCTTCAGTATTAGGAAGTAATTTGAATAAAAACCCTACCCCCTGAATTTTAGCTAAACATCTTCTATTGCTCAGAGAGATAGAAAGGACTCCCCTTCTGGATATAACAGTGTCCCTCATGAGCCCAGCCCCTTAAAAGGGAAGGAGAAGGGGGCAGGGATAGGCATAGTATGCATCTGTAGTGAATATCTGCCTGAGACTATTTCAAGGACCCAGCAGCCCAAGGTTATCAGGTTCAATTGAAAAATTGTAGACGATTCCTAAGTGCAGGAAAAGAAGGGTGTAGATTCAGTAGACTGACAGTAGAAAGATTCTTTACCAATTTGTCAAAATGATTATTTTGACATAGACACAGAATGGGATGAAGCCACAGAGGAGAAGGAAGGTCGTCTTTTCTTAAAAACTCTTTCTTGTAGGTGCAAAGGCTCTTTTTTGGAAAAGGATATCAGATGATGGTCTCTGTCTAGCATAAGTGCGTAGTCTTCCCCGTTTTCCTTCAGAAGCCAGTATATAAACTCCAAGAGAAAGAAGAGTGTGGCCCAGGAGTCCTTCAATAAGAGAAGAGCCTTGTCAGGTTTTTGTACTAAAGAGACCCAGGCCCTTAAAAAGAAGATCTTCCATGATCAATGCATCTCTCTCTAGATGCTAGAATTTGGGACCCAGGATAACAACAGATATCACCATGGATCAAGAGACAGTATCAGTAGCATTCAGAGTTGCCTGAGAGGACATCCTGGCAATCAAACATTGTCTCAAAGATCAAAGATTTAAACTCCTCTCTTTTCTCTTGAGAAGTTTGTTAATAAATTCTGAATTTTTTTGTATTCAGTGTTGTTGTAGCCATGTTGGTCCTAGGATATTACAGAGACATGGTGGGTGAAGTAATATCTTTTACTGGACCAATTTCTGTTGGTAGGAGAGAGAGGTTTTTGAGCTTACACAATTTATTGTAATTTAAGACATATCATGCCAGTACCGCCTGATAATCAGCAATTGAGAATTGCAGGCTGCAGACAAATAATTTATGTATGAACAAATCAAGCTGCTTAAGTTCTTTATGTCCAAAAATCATCCTTGGTTGTTACTGTCTGCTCTTTTTGTAAGGAACCACAACCGCTAGCTAGCCAGATCCTGGATGAGTATAGATACTCTTCCCTGGCAGACAGCACCTAGGTACCTCTTATCAGCTGCTAGAGAGAGGTCAGAATTATGGTTACTGGTGTTTGCCAGATATGCTTTGCCAGCTGTAAAAGGACTTTGTTGATGGGAAGTGCCAAAAGCTCAGGCACAGAGCCATGAAGAACATTCAAGAGCTTATGTAAGGTCTTTTGTACCTCCTCTCCTTGTGCCTGGTATCTCAAGAGAACTGGCTATATGTCTGAGCAGATCTTGGAAACTTCTGTAGTCATCCAGGTAAAACAGGAGCAATTTCTCAGCTGGGGATGAAGACGACATAGCAGCGGATGAGGTTTTTACACTAGAAGGTAGTGCAGAAGTGTGATGCCTTGTGTGGTGAAGAGCCCAGGTGTGACAATAAGGCCATTTTGGAACATTATGTGGAAAAAGGCCCGGATGCCAAGGACAAAGATACCAGGACATATGCCTACACCTATACCTATGCGATCTAGCCATGTAAGAGGTCCTCAACTTTCTTTCAGACTCATAAAACTCAAAAAAGGACCCTCAGAGAATATGTATGGGATCCCTCCCCACTGTGATGGGAGTCTAGCTTGGAGTTGTCTTTGATTAGGAGCAGTGAGGTGTTTTGGACCTCATTTGGACCTGGGAAATTTAAAAGAGGATGTTCCCCCTGCTCTTCCCAGGGGAGCAATATTCCTCTCTGAAAATCTGACTTTTTCAGTCCTATGCAAGTCTGAAGATAGGCCAGACTTTGATGATGAGGCCTGGGAGCTAATGGAACCAGAACTCAAAGGGGCACTTTCTGGACCGAGATGGAACTTGTCCAGAGGGGTTTGCCCCACCTGGTTTAGAGGTCAGCTGCCTAAAGTAGTCTAATAAAACCATTAGTCATGCCTCTCTCACCTTCAAAGTCCTTTTAGAAAAGGACCTGCAGACAGAACATTTGTTGGAGATGTGAGCTTCGCAAGACAAAAAAGGCAACCGGTGTACCCATCACTGATTGCCTCTCAAGAGAGGCAACGCTTAAAGGTGACTTAGGATAAGACATCCATAAGACCTGGTACAGGGAAGAAGTTCCATATCAGAGTAAAATAAAAACTAAGTTGGTAAACTACCAAAACTATAAAATCTTGCTGACGGACAAACTATCCTAATTAAAACTACTCCTAAGTACACTAACATATATAAATGTTTACAAAAGGACTGTGAAAAATATTGCAGAGACCAGACACTGGGGAGCTCCATCTCACAGCTAGGGTCATTAGAAGGAAATGATGGGGTTAGACCTGGACTGCCATTTATGCCCTTGATATGGGACCATGAGGATACCCAAGGAATATGCATGGCCCCAGTGGACACTGATGGTTCAAAGAGTTCAATCTCAAGGGTTTGCAAACCAAGAATAGAATAAAACATAAAATAAGCACTCTGTGTAAACTTGTTATAATCTGGGTCTTCCTTATACCAGTTAAATCTACAGACTATGGTGAAGTTAAAATAAAACAGTTGGCTCAGGTGAGGGGGAAAAAACCAAACCAACAGGGATTTTTGATCAGAACGTGGCCCCATAGATTCTTTTTTCTAGAAATGCCACTGGTTCAGTGTGTGACCTTGGGCAAATCCCTTAACTTTGCTGTAAAGTATCCATCTGTAAATTTACCTATTGAATCTCACAGGGGTGGTTGAAATCCTTGATTGAAAGGTACTATGCTTATTTTTTCATATCAGAGCACAATAAATCCACCATAAAACACTGAGCCAAATTCATCCACATGTAACTGCACTGGCTTCAAAAGAGTTACACCAGGAATAAATGTGGTTCGTTTGGTCAGAAACATCAGCAACAACAGCGAACAATTAAAAATATGAAAAAAACTGTCACTTTTCATATGCATCAAAATTATTGTTTAGAATTGAATGAATGGAAGTGTGAGTTTATGGAGACTTACCATAGGATTAATTTTGTGTTAGTAAAAGATGAATCAGTAAATGGAAAAAAAACATCAGGTGGCTACTTAAATGGAAAATAGAAAAAAGACGATGGAAGTCCAAGATTTAGTCTAAGTTTTCAAAGATTTATTACTGTATGGTGATGATTCACTTACCGCTTCATGATATTTTTCCTGATGAATATAAGATCTTGCTTTTCTTAAAATGTTTATCTGTTCAGTATCTGAAAGCAACCTATATCAAAAATACAAAAGGTCCTTTTAAAAAACATGGTGCTTTTTTTTGGTGGGAGGGATTGGGAGCATGGAGGAAAAGAATGTATCTAATTGAGGAACCTTAATGTAGACTCATTTAGCACTCTGTTAAAAGTGTACCATATACCCCCAAAAAACTGAGCAATTTAATCACAGGACATCACGAGCCATTTCTCTACCTGCATCCTCATAAATTAGTAAATTATGTTGACACTGAATTCATTTTGAGAATCTGTATTAAAAACATTTTCTTAATTTAGAACTTCTACCTAAATGTGTGGGTGGAAATTCCCTGCACCATTTGTAACACATGCATTATTACTATTCCTGGCTGGGAGCATTGCCAAAAAAACAAATAAACAAACAAACAAAAAAAGAAGTCAGCCATACTTTTACTGGCTGTACGGATGCTACAGACACATCTTTAAATGGCAAGCCCTTTGAGGCAGATATTGTTACTTTTCTATGTTTAAATAGTGCCCACCATAATAGGGCCTGAATCCCAATTGGGGCCCTTTGTGCTCTATGTGAATAATAAATAATATTACGAGTAGGAACCTTTTCCTTGAAGAACTAGCATTTATCTTCACATAGTGATCCTCTAATGGACCCTAAAAACTGCAGGTGAAATATTGACTCCATTAAAGTCAATGACAAAACTCTCATTGATTTTATGGAGCCAGGACTCCACCCTACTCTTCCTGAGAATTTTCCTGTCACAACAAGTGACACAATACAAAAGAGAGAACAAAATGGGATGGAGCAGAGTAAGCCCTAGCTCATTTTTTTCAGGGTGGAGCACTGCAATGGATTGTAGAGCTTACATGCCTGATCACTGAGCTGCCCCCAAGTTTTATTACTCAATGAACTTCCTAGTGTTTTCTGCCACTGCTGCTTCATTTGAGTCCAGTGTTAGCAGTATCCCCAAATGTACCACACACAACAAAAGCAAACACAAAATCTCTGCAGGTTCCCCAGAAGCAGAAGAACCAACATTCCAGCTATGACTGGCTAGAGAAAATCTAAGGAGCGGAACAGAATAGCAGCTACAAGGATGCAAAATGATAAATGGTCAGACTGCTACAGATGCAGTCCAATCAGGTCAGGATCCATAGTAGAGGATCTAAGGAAGACCAGCTATATGGGTGAAAATTAACAGAATCAGGTAGAGAGAATGGAGAATATTGGGGAGAGGAGGAGAAAGAGAAAGAAGTGGTTGTTGTAGACAATGAGTTGATTTAATGTCCTTATAAGGTCTATTTTGAAATCTTGGGAAATGAACAAACAGAGAACCACTTCAGTGCATTACACACTTTCAAAAAAAATGCTTCTCTGAAAGCGCAGCATACTGCTCTGTAGGCCACTGATACTTTACAGAAAAAAACAAAATAGTCACCACACCATTGCCACTAAGCACGCACCAATTTTGGTGCTCACAGGATTAAAATAGCCAGGTTTTAGACTGTAACATCAGGCTACACTCAAAAGACCTGAGCAATGTCTATGAAAGAACACAATAGGAGTTGTATTCATTACACAGTCTTTTCCAATATCTGTCATATTCTAAGATTTCTTGTTTGTTTTGAGAGGGGATTGAGAAGAATGGGGAAGGACCTATTTATGGGATAAATAAGAGAAAGAAAAGAAAAGTTTTTCTTCACATTTGGTTAAGATTTAGCAATCTGGAACGAATACTTAACACCTTTTCTCATGACTCATGGTGTAAGTCTAATCGATTCTCATATGATATGCACTGTCATTTATTTTTATACCTATACTACTTTCTGCCTATTTTATCCATGTCATCTTCAACTTCAAAACTGAATAAGTTAAAAAAGCATTCTTTTAATCTTTTATTTTTATCTTTCACTGTAGATCATCTCAGAGTCATTTAGCCTCTAATTATTCTTTAATTCTCAGTGAAGAACGTTATTATTAATGACTATAATTATTGCTACGGTCTTTGCCTTTTTTACTTGCTTTCTAGATGGCAGCTCCCAGGATCTTCCGCATATGGAATGGATACAATAGAATAAATGGAGCTTTGAAGCAGTACAATTTTTGTAAGTCAGTGCAGAATGCAATTATTCTTTAGAACAAGGGTAACACTCAGAAGTGCATTGTTAATTTTAATAGGCTGACTATAAAAACATACCCTAAATATTACCCCACTTCTGCACAAATGCTTTTATAAGACACCAAACTCTGTGGCACTCACATGCAGTCAGTTGAAGAATCAGGGCGGTGAGAAGCAAGGGAAATAAATATAATGAATCCTAAGGAGAAATCTCTGCAGGGGCAGTAAGTTACTAAAAACCTAACATAAGGAAAGGACTTTAGATAAGAACTCATTCAGGACAAAAAACAGTAATGCACTGCATGGAATGAAGAAAAGGGGTTCAGGTTTGGGCAGGATTGGGGTTCACGGATGAATAATTACTATGATTAGTTTTAACAGAGCTTAATATGGGGTCGGCAACCTATGGCACACGTGCCAAAGACGGCATGCGAGCCAATTTTTAATTGCCGGACCCTGGCAGACAGCAGCGTGCCATTTAAATTCCGGACCTTGGGGCGGGGGGTGTGTGGAATCAGGGCATATCCTCCCCAGCCCCCTGCCATGAGCCGCTCAGGACAGGGGACTGGGAGCACCCCCTGACTCCAGCCCACACCCCCAGCCCTCCGGCCCTGACTCCTGCATTCCCTCACACACACTTCAGCCCCATGCCCTGACCCCTCCACCTCCCACAACCCCAGCCCTGACTCCGGCACCCTCCACACATACCCAGCCCTCCGGCCCCGACTCCTGCACCCTCCTCACACCTCCCCAGCCCCCTGCCCTGAGCACCAAAGGGGAGCTCCTATGCACACCCACCCACCCCACATTCCCACCTGCACCACTCACACCAAATGGGAGCTGCCCAGATAAGCGCTCCACACCCAAACCTCCTGCCCCAACCCTGAGCCCCCTCCCTCATTCTAGCTCCTGGCCAGACCCTGCACCCCAACCTGCTCCTTCACCCCCAGCCCTGGTCTCAGTGCACTCCCACTCTCATCTCAGTGCAGAGAGAGGAAGAGAATGGCTAGAACCAGGGAGAAGGTAGACAGGGCCAGGACCCCAGACTGGCAGTGGGCTGAGTGGGGCCAGCAGCCGAGACGGACGGAACCCCAGACTGGCAGCGGACTGAGCGGCAGCAGGCTGAGCCGCTCAGCCCACTACTGGTCTGGGGTTCCATCGGTCCTGGCCGCAGGCCCCGCTCAGCCCGCTGCCAGCCTAGGTGAATGGAACCCCAGACCGCCAACAGGCTGAGTGGGCTGGTGGTGTAAGATCAGCATTTTAATTTAATTTTAAATGAAGCTTCTTAAACATTTTGAAAACCTTGTTTACATACGACAATAGTTTAGTTATATAATATATAGACTTGTAGAGCGAGACCTTCTAAAAAATGTTAAAATGTATTATTGGCACGTGAAACCCTAAATTAAAGTGAATAAATGAAGACTCGGCACACCACTTCTTAAAGGTTGCCGACCCCTTGTTTAATATATGCCTGATTTCAGTCTAAAAGAACAAATAGCACAGAATCATCTAATCTCATGAGATTTCTACCATTTGGAGCCAAAGTTCATGGGAAATGCTGAGGTTTAAGCAATATCTGAACGTGAACTGGATAATAGGTCAATTTGGTTTTGGATCTGACTAGAAACCAAAACCACGGGATGGATTCAGATCTGGGGATTCAAAGCCACATATCCCCCTCCCAGCCCTGACATTTTAAAGGGTTCAGAATCCAAAACAAGCACATTTATTTTGGCCACAATCTGAATCTCAGGTTATCCCCACACACTTAATATGTAATGGGTCACACATATGCTGTAATGACAGTGTATACTGAATGCTTTTATTGTTTGCTTTCCCCTTTTATTACACTTTTAGAAGTAATTATTTTAATATTATTCAAATAGCTTATAAAGTAACTAGTTTTGCAAAAACATTGAGCACTTGAAAAAAAAAATTAAAAGTTAAAATATATAGCTTAGTGTAATGGGCCTAGCTACCAACACCAAGCCTGGATCTTTCACAAGCTAAGATGAATAGAGGGGATAGTAGATCAGTTATATTTTGAAAATTAATCTATCCAAAAGGTTAAATTAACACAGAAAAAAATAGTTTTTTTCATTCTTTCCCATGAATTAACAAAAACTGAACATGCAAAGAGAATGAGAACAGTGGATTCATTCTTTCCTCCACTCTTCTCCAATATTTTTGGGAAGAATGAAACCTGTAAAATAAAGCAAAAATGCCTATCACAACTTCCTATAGCACAGAACTCTGAGGCTTAAACTCATGAAAATAAGAGCTCACAGGACATTATTGTACATATGTAATAATATACAGTCTTGAAAGAGTTGAGATTTTGTTCCCCTGAAAAGGTTCAAAAACAAAACACATACAAACACACAAATAACCAAGAAATAGATTTCTACTTCAAAGAGGACAGATAACAGTTTCATCCATGTATAAACACAATTAATTATGTAACAAAACAATTGGGCTAACTGTGCAATTACGTGTAAACTGTCCCTAAAGAGATGTTAACTGCTCTTGCCATGAGTACACCTGACAAATTTAATATTTCCATCACATCATTCATACTTCAAATAAAACAATGGTGCTTGACAGCATTAATACACTGCTGTGATGAAATAAAGCTACTGTTATCTCAAGGGGACTCTGTCTGGCCTGTCAGTGATTCCTATCTATCAACATTGTTCAGAGGAAACCATCTCTAACAGCATAATTCCATTTATGTAGGACATTGCAATCAAGCTATGAAATAAAATCCCAGAAAAGAAGACACTCACAGTACATCTGGATACACCATGGCTAGTATGTTTATTTTATTATGCATGTTTGTGCATTTATTTATAATCAACATTATTGTACAATTAGGCTAAAATATAAAACTCTATAATCCAGTACTAAAGCAATGATATTAAAAGGACCCTGAATTTAACAATGAATGACAAGATAGGCTCATAGACTAGGGAAAGAGGTTAGAGGAATGGTTTCCTTTGCAGCTTTGTATTGCTTTGTATTGCTGATACTGGAGGTATGTCTTCACTGCATAGTTAATCAAAGTGGTCGGCACCTGGTTTGCGCTAGCCCAGGTGTGAGAGTCCCCACAGCAAAGGCCTACTTGGGTTACTTTGTCTTCACTGTCTCTGCACTCACCCATACGCGTCTGCATATCCCATGATTCTGTGCAGAGATGCTCTAGGATTCTTTCCCAATTAACTGTGTCAAGTGCAGGAGAACCTGTCTTTCTTTCAGTGGGAACTGTGGGAAGGTCAGTGGAGGATCAGCATTTGAGTGATTTTCCCTGCATCCTCAGTGAAAAGTGGGCAGGTCCCACCTCGAGTTAATCTGAAGCCTGGGCTCTAATTTATACCTCCAGTTAGGTCAGCTAGTTCGGGCTTAAAGCACTGCCAAACATGGGCAAAAGGTTTTTCTGTCGGCATGGTAGAAGGGTTTGGGCTAAAACTCTCGGTAAGAGCTTTGGTTAACTGTGCAGTGAACTCCTAGCAGTTTAAAATATCTTTACCTCAGCTGCTTCACACACACACACACACACACACACACACACACACACACACACACGCACACACACACATTCATTCACATGGACAAACACAAACAAAACCAAACAAGCAGGCTATAAACTAATCAAGCTATTTCCACTAGAGGGTGAGAAAGAAGGCAAGGTTACTTTTTTTCTATTCCTAAATACTTGGAAGATACAATAGTGTTGAAGGCCATATAATCTATCCTACCTCTCTCCACTCTACCTATCATCTCTCATTCACTAGTGAGAGGCTGACTCACGTCTCCGATAGGTCCATAAAGCCAACCTCCATCACCTACCTACTTGTTAAATTTTCAAATAAGCACCTTCCTGCTTTCACCCATGCTATCCCTCATGTTTGGGAGTAGCTCCCTGTAAACGATCACAAAACAAATAAATTATCCTCCTTCAAGTCTCTCCTTAAAACTCATCTTTTCCATGATACCTATAAAAAAATTTGACAACAGCATGGTTGCTGTTCTGAGACCACCACTATCTTGCTGACCAATATTGTTTCTTTGTACATTCCCCTGTCTGTAGATATTTGGAATTTAGAAAGTTAGCTCTTTTGGGTTAGGGACCATCATTTTTGTTGTGTTTGTACAACACGTAGCACACTGGGGTCCTGGACCATGACTAGGACTCCTGTGTGCTATAGTAATACAAATTAATACAATAATAACAATAATAATTAATAATAAAGTAGCAGTATCTAGATAGTCATCCTATAGCTACTGCATACTTTTTGCCAGCTCTGTAATATGTGCTGCTTTCAATCCCTTTGAACTACCAGCCATTGCATTCCTGTTGCTAACTCCATTACAGCTCTTTCAGCTACGGTTTGCAGCTTGAGTATCTCTATAAAGGCATCTGACTATGGAAGGAATTAACAGTGTAGTTATAAACTGGCTTATTTTTGTCATTGCATCATTTATTTTAATGATGTATGCCGGATGCTGTACAAGTTTGGTGTGAGCAGGATGGAATACATGATATAAAACCCTGACATGTTTCCACCAGGAGCAGATGATCTTCATAAAAGGAGAAAATGGCAAATGATGCTACACAGTCATAAGATCATTCAGTGAACTGAGGAAAACCTGATGAAATAAATATTTCAAAATCAAAGTCAGGAACTACAATGCTTATTTTCAATCAAACTTCTTGTACAATACAGTTCTTGTTGTACGGTGCTTACAGAGGCAACGATCAGAAAAAAAAATTCCATTTATGAAAACTGTGGACTTCACAAAATTATCTCTACATTAATTTTAATAATTTATTCAGAATTTAATATTTTGATATTTAAAAATGCAATTACAGGCCTTCAAGATATCTGTGACTATTTAAATGGATGCATAGTTGTTTTGTTAAATCTGTGTGAAACACTAACTTCATGAGATGTGGGAACCCTCCCTTGCTTGTGTTCATGGCATGTTGTTAACCTTTCTGATTAATCATCATGGATCATGACCACTGACTCCTAGAATCTGTGCAGTTCTTGTTGCTGTAAATCAACCAGTCCAGCTGTAATGTTATACTCAAATAGCTCTGCAACTCAGTGCTTCATTTTACTAACACTTTACAAGTAATGTTGACTATAGCAGACACTGTGAAGCAAAGTAACAAGCAGATTAACACCTGGAGTAACAAAACAATAGGAATTTAAAATTTCTGTTTTAAACTCCTGCTATTCTATTTCATAGAATTTCATAGTGGTGTGAAAGTAGGGGGAAAGTACTTTTAGCGGTCAACAAGACCCCAAGAGCATCTCTATATTGTTCTCTCTAAAGAGAGAGAACAGTAGGACATAAATGAAACTCCATAAAATGGTCTGCCAGATAATGGTATAATCCTGAACTTTCAAATTCTAGAAATTACATTTGGCTTTTCATTTCCCATAAATCAGTGTCCCTGATGCAGCATATTCATGTTTTCAGTAGTAAATGCCTGAGGAGACTTATGAAAGTCCCTTGGATAGCTAAGGTAAGTAGGGTGACCAAATAGCAAGTGTAAAAAATTGAGATGGGGCTGGGAGGTAATAGGTGTCCATATAAGAAAAAGCCCCCAAAATCGGGACTGTCCCTATAAAATCATGATATCTGGTCACCCTAAAGATAAGAGACAGAAAAATGTGCAGGCATGTTAAACAACCTGCTGCCAAAACACTGATCAGAAAGAGACAAGATGGTTGGGCTACATATTTGCATATTTTGTATGCAAACTAGTATCACAAGAGTTAACGTCAGCTGGAGGCCAGGAGGAAGAAAAACACTCTGTGAAGCAACTCCTCTGGCCAACTCAGAAACAGAATTGAGAAACTCCAGTGGAAGACAGATCTAGCTGTTTTTAGCATGAAGGATACTAGACAGGATGTAGGACCCTTGAGGGTGCAAGAAGCTTAATGGGGGAGTGGAGAAAGATCCTTGCATGATGGAAAATGCATTTTAAAAAAATCTAATTTAGTATTACAAAAGGTCATGTGCTGGCTGGCTCATTAAATACAATGGCTATACCACTTAATGAACCAATCCTTGCTCACTCAAGTTATATTGGGGATACATTATCTAATACATTATCTCTTTAGCTCGTTCTCAACCTTACTTTTTCCCCTATTTTATTATCAATACAATTGTGTCACATTTCTCTGCGCTAGGCAAAAGCAATTCCCAGTGAGCTTTTCCTGTAAAACTTAAAAGCTGCTACAAGTGCTATTGAAACTAGAAAACAACAGGAAGCCTGATTTGTAAGAGGGATTGTTTCATCCCCCTGTTAAAGGCTTCGATTCAATGTTATCTTTTAAAACACTGCTTAACTGTGAGCTTTATGAACAGTGTATTAAATAAAACAGATATTGACTGACATTTTTAGCTGTGGTTTATGCACATTATAACCCACTCACTCATTTTTTTCAACCCAAGAGGTAATCACTCTCACTTTCAAGAGTAACTTTTATCAATATATTTAGTTAAGCCTTTTTGTCTCCCAGGGCAATATGGGAGTCTACACAAATAGATACATAGATGTTCTCAAAACCTGGAAAACAGTGAAGAACTGCCAACCTACTTCTGCAAAGACAGCAGGATACAGGTGAGCACAGAGAGGCAAGCTAAAATCTGGGTCCCCACTTTTTAACAGGGTGAAGAAGAGGCCACACAAACAGAATACTAGCTCTCTTTCCAGAGATAGCTGACAATGGAGAAGCACCCTCCCGTCCACCTACAACACTATGAAGAGGACACCAGCTCACTCCCCTGATAAACTATTTGCATCCCAAAGCCTTCAGATAAATGGGGTTGGACTGTAAATTTTTATTGCACTGTAAAATGAGAGACAAACAGAAGAGGAACAGTTCCTGCATTAATAACTCTTCCCTCTACTACAGTAGCCCCTTACTCCCTCCTGTTTCTTTCTGACACCCCAGAATTCTTCAGACCAGCTGTCACAGTACATTATAGGAAGTACCATCTGTACTGGCATTTCCTGAATTAAGAACCACCACAAGATCCACTTTGTTAATACTAGAATGCTTCAGAGACGGCACCAGGGGCTCTGGTACTTCCGGGGACACAATCTCAGATTAAAACGATAGAAAAAAAGTCACCGTTTTCTTTGCACCAACTGTCAATTTTGCAAGCATACGTTACTACACCAGTTTTGAAAGAACATCAGACAAAAGGGAGACAAGGCAGTTTTACATCTTCAGCTGTCAGAGCAAGAGTAAAGACAGACTAAATGTGTCTGTGTATATGGCATTTCTTTGAAGTTCCCAGATTACTTCAAAGATACACTCCAGATTATAAAATCCCCATTTTCTTTTCTGTAACCATGGCAAATAATGCATAATTCTGCAGAAAGACTTGCCTTATGTGATCTAACATTTTCTAGGTTAAAATCTGGCATATATTTAAGAGTGTTACATTTTAAACTAATACTGAAAAACAAAGACAGAGGGCTAGATTTTCAGGGTGGTGCATGGTAAGGTATAGACAATTCTCATTGAACTATAGTTGTGGATTGAACCCTGCATGCATGCACTACACTAAAGGTGTACCAGATTACTGATCTATGGATAAAAAAAAGAAGATCTCTTCGGTATAACTAGGTTTAAGATGCCAACAAATTCAGTTATCTGAAGATTATTGTATCAGATGTGAAAATATCTCATATGCAACAAGATATATGCTTACTGTAAATAGTACAAAATATCTGAGTTATTTCCCAATGAAGAATCCTATATATCTCACCCACATTGTGTCTCTAATATCCTGGAACTGACATGGCTACAACCACACTGTAATGAGATAGACTGGTTTCCCTGGACATCAATTTTTACCTGCTAGCAAATCCTGGGATTTATTTTACTATTTGTCTTCTCTTACTCTTCCTTTTATTTTTAGGTTTCAGAGTAGCAGCCGTGTTAGTCTGTATTCGCAAAAAGAAAAGGAGTACTTGTGGCACCTTAGAGACTAACAAATTTATTAGAGCATAAGCTTTCGTGAGCTACAGCTTCACTTCATCGGATGCATTTGGTGGAAAAAACAGAGGAGAGATTTTTATATACACACACAGAGAACATGAAACAATGGGTTTATCATACACACTGTAAGGAGAGTGATCACTTAAGATAAGCCATCACCAGCAGCAGGGGGGGGAAAGGAGGAAAACCTTTCATGGTGACAAGCAAGGTAGGCTAATTCCAGCAGTTAACAAGAATATCAGAGGAACAGTGGGGGGTGGGGTGGGAGGGAGAAATACCATGGGGAAATAGTTTTACTTTGTGTAATGACTCATCCATTCCCAGTCTCTATTCAAGCCTAAGTTAATTGTATCCAGTTTGCAAATTAATTCCAATTCAGCAGTCTCTCGTTGGAGTCTGTTTTTGAAGCTTTTTTGTTGAAGTATAGCCGCTCTTAGGTCTGTGATCGAGTGACCAGAGAGATTGAAGTGTTCTCCAACTGGTTTTTGAATGTTATAATTCTTGACGTCTGATTTGTGTCCATTCATTCTTTTACGTAGAGACTGTCCAGTTTGGCCAATGTACATGGCAGAGGGGCATTGCTGGCACATGATGGCATATATCACATTGGTAGATGCACAGGTAAACGAGCCTCTGATAGTGTGGCTGATGTGATTAGGCCCTATGATGGTATCCCCTGAATAGATATGTGGACAGAGTTGGCAATGGGCTTTGTTGCAAGGATAAGTTCCTGGGTTAGTGGTTCTGTTGTGTGGTGTGTGGTTGCTGGTGAGCATTTGCTTCAGATTGGGGGGCTGTCTGTAAGCAAGGACTGGTCTGTCTCCCAAGATCTGTGAGAGTGATGGGTCGTCCTTCAGGATAGGTTGTAGATCCTTGATGATGCGTTGGAGAGGTTTTAGTTGGGGGCTGAAGGTGATGGCTAGTGGCGTTCTGTTGTTTTCTTTGTTGGGCCTGTCCTGTAGTAGGTGACTTCTGGGTACTCTTCTGGCTCTGTCAATCTGTTTCTTCACTTCAGCAGGTGGGTACTGTAGTTGTAGGAATGCATGATAGAGATCTTGTAGGTGTTTGTCTCTGTCTGAGGGGTTGGAGCAAATGCGGTTATATCGTAGCGCTTGGCTGTAGACAATGGATCGAGTGGTATGATCTGGATGAAAGCTAGAGGCATGTAGGTAGGAATAGCGGTCAGTAGGTTTCAGATATAGGGTGGTGTTTATGTGACCATCGCTTATTAGCACCGTAGTGTCCAGGAAGTGGATCTCTTGTGAGGACTGGTCCAGGCTGAGGTTGATGGTGGGATGGAAATTGTTGAAATCATGGTGGAATTCCTCAAGAGCTTCTTTTCCATGGGTCCAGATGATGAAGATGTCATCAATGTAGCGCAAGTAGAGTAGGGGCATTAGGGGACGAGAGCTGAGGAAGCGTTGTTCTAAGTCAGCCATAAAAATGTTGGCATACTGTGGGGCCATGCGGGTACCCATCGCAGTGCCGCTGATTTGAAGGTATACATTGTCACCAATTATTATTATTTTTAGTATCTGGCACCTTGCTACCTTCCTTTCTTATGTGCAAAAGTCAAAAGGTCAGAATTTGGAAGCATGTGCATAATAGTAAAGTCTCCTGTTTTGCTAAGCAAACAGCTTTTGAAGATTTTTCTTCTGAGGTGGGAGGGATGAGGAAAAAAAAACGCCTACCTAATAAAATGGATCTTTTCTTCATGTGGCCTTCTAGGAGTCTGAGAAAATAATCAAAGGGATTTTCCAGTGGCATGAGCCACACAATGATTTTGCACACAAGTGAGAGACTCTATCAATAACATGATTAATTCTTGTGGAAGCAGGTCATGGTCTTGTTCAATCTGCAGTAGACTTGTAATTGGCAAGTAAGTACTTCCTGAGTTTCACACTTGTAACAGAGTCTCATAACTAGACTCAAGGCATGATTTTGTTCAGATTTGATCCTCCGTAAAAGTTTGCCAGACTTTCAGGTGTGAACAATATTGTAGCACTTGGAGGCAGATGCTTCCTTATAAATAGCTAGGACTGTTTGAGGGTTCTAACTCACCTCAATCTGGGCATGCAGACACCACTCAAGTTATGATAGCAGTGCAGAGTGGTCACATCTATCCTCCGCAACATTTGACTGCTGCATCAAACAAAAAAAAGTGGAATTGGAATCCACATGCAAAAGGGCCGAGTTATAATCGTCCCTTTTATCCTCTGAACATCATGCTAGCCACAATTTTCCTAGACAATAGATTTCTTGTGGAAATTAGAAGACTTTTGCTTCAATTCCATGTAATCTCTATTGCCAAAAGTTAATGTAAATAGGAGTAAATTTCATTGAGTTTGGACTCCGTGTCAACATTAAGTGATTAAAGGGTCTTAAAGCTCCCAACACTTTCATATTATTATATTCAGCAACACAGAATATATCAGGGATCGGCAACCTTTGGCCTGCGGCCAGCCAGGGTAAGCCCCCTGGCGGGCTGGACCGGTTTGTTTAACTGCCGTGTCCACAGGTTTGGCTGATCCCAGGTCCCACTGTCCGCAGTTTGCTACTCCAAGCCAATGGGTGCTGCGGGAAACGGAGCAAGCTGAGGGATGTACTGGCCATTGCTTCCTGCAACCGGCCCGCGAGGGGGCTTACCCTGGCGGGCAGCAGGCCAAAGGTTGCCAATCCCTGGAATATATCAAAGACTCTAGCTTTTGAAGCATGAAATCTGGAGTTGACATACAAATTTCCCAGGGCACTTTGTAACAAAATATCTGGAAAGTAGAGCTGGTTGGAAAAAAGATTTCTTTTTCCATAAAAAGTTTGATAAAAATAAAACAAAACAAAAAAAGTTTTCGTTGAGAAGTCAAAATTTTCAGATGCTTCCTTTAAACTTTTCAATTTGTCAAAAACTAAATTTTCTGTCAACAGTTTCAAAAGAAAATTTTTGACTAGTTCAACTGGAAATACAGAATTTCTTAAGCAGAAATTTCTGATTCAGATCTGTTCCAGAATTTCTGAAAATTCAGTTATATGGAACAACTTTAAAATGATCTCAAATCTATGTTCCTTGTGGTATGGGCCGAATATAAACACCCATCCAATTACTTCCTGTAAAAGTGATTTTAAATAATTTTACAAGGACTTACTAAAGAACTTTCTATACAGACTTTTAACTTGCTTAAAATATACATTAAAATGAATAATATTCTAAAAATGGAATAATATTAACATTTTGGATTTCTATAATATCTTTCAGAGGCTCTCAAAGCAGTTTACAAACATTAGTTAATAATGCCTCACAAAAGCCCTGTAAATTAGGTGGAAGTAGAATATTTACTTGATGTGTGCTCTTTTTCTGTATTGCAATTTTTTGATTTCTAACATCAGAAAAAAAAGTACAATTAACACCTTTGTACAAATTCACCATCCATCACTGAATAGTGGGGGAAGGGAATTATTCTTACCTTAATGAGAAGGACAGTTGTGCCTGGAGGGAATGCAAACACAGAACCCTGCTTATCTGCAACAGCAGACAAGAGCAATCATAGATTAGCACAATCTATGTGTAAATCCTACATTAACTCCCTACTTACATCTCCAAATACTGTATATTTTCAATGAATTTTGAGTCATTGGGATGCAGCTGTACCGTTTCCAATTACAATATACCAATAATTTCTTACACCAAATGCATTGGGACACACTTGTCTATGGGACAGAATAGAGGTCAAACTGTCCCAGCTTTGCTATTGCTAACTCTAGTCCTATAGACAGAGGTGAAAGTAAGCTGGTACACCCCAGTATGGCGTACTGGCAAGAGCCGGTGCACCGTACCGGGATGGATCGGCTTCCCTAGGCGCAATTTAAAGGGCCTGCAGCTCCCAGCAGTGGCTGGAGCCCCCGCCCCTTTAAATTGCTGCCAGAGCCCCGGCAGGCAGGGCTGAAGCGGCAATTTAAAGGGCCCGGGGAGATAACAGCGGCTGGAGCCTCGTCCCCGAAGCCCTGCTGCCAGAGCCCTGGGGAAGCAGCGGCAGGGCTCCGGGAATGATTTAAAGAGCCCAGGGCTCCGGCTGCTGCTACCGCCCAGAGCCATTGAAACCGCTGCAAGAGCCCCCGGCTGCCACTGTTACCCTGGGGAGGGGGAAAAAGGCATTTGCCAGTACAGGATGGGCCGGGGCTGGCTCTGACCCCCCCCAGCCCTGCCCCTTCCACCCGAGGCTCCACCCCTTCCGGAGGCCAGAGCCAGCCCCAGACCGGTAAGTCTCTAGACTTACTTTCACCCCTGCCTGTAGACTAGGCTGCACAAAGGTTTTTGGGGGCTTGGGGCAAAATCTGAAACCAAGGCACCCCACCTTATTCACCCTAAAACTAAGGCCCAAAGAGGGGGCAGTGGTTGCCTGCCCTGCACTCACCCCATATTGGCTGTGACACTGGTAGACCAGGTCATGCTAAAGTGTATTCAGGTCAATTCATTTGTGTATTAGTATTGATCAAAGTGACTGTTGAAGGTAGAAGAGTGTATTTGACTTCATAAAAGTCACAAAGACTTCATAAAACTACTGGGAAGTTACTTGCATTGTTTTCACTTGTCTGTGACCTTTTATAATGCAGCAGCGAACATTTACATTTGTATATCCCTTTAACTACATAACCCATCAGAGAAGCCTTGTGGAATGCTAATGAAGGACTTTAACAGAAAAATGCTAATTCCAAAAGAAGTAGCTACTGTGTGTGATGACCAGAGGTCAAAAACTCAAAGAGCCTTCCTCACTCACCATAATTAAAGGAAAAGCTCATCTTGGTAGAGACCACGGTCAGTTTCTTTTCTGTCAGAAGAAGCTATAAATATGGATTCAAGGAAAGATTCTTCATCTCTGGACTGTCTGGACTCTTACAGGAAATGTACCAACAAAAAGCAGAAATCCCCAGAAACTATCTGGGTACCCTGAAAAGACTTCTGGGAAACTGGCAGTTTACTACATCACTGCCATCATTTGGAATTGCAAACTGTTATTCATCTGTACATATGTTTTACCTGCTTTATCCTCTAAATAACTGCTCTTGGGACTGGGAGAAACCTGATGTGGTATGATTTTTGGTTAAGTGACCATTATCACAAAGTTCAGTTCATCTGGGTGGCAAGGTAGGCTGGAGAGTCTAAGGGGACTGTGTGTGACTCCATGGTGAGACTGGTATATTGATCCAGGAGTGAACACTTGTTGCTGACTTGGTAAAATCTAATTATAAAACATACCACCAGCTTGGGGTATATGTCATGTCTTCTGACAGTCTCCCTTGAGGTAGGCATTCACAGTTGTGAGCCACTCTGTCGACGTGACAGTGGAGGTTTCTGTCCTGCAGAGCTGGGCCCAGATCCCCTCTCTGAGCATTGTGACCATGGTTGCCAAACCTGAGAGGTGCTGCAACCCTGTGTGCCAGGTCACAATGACACTCACTCAAATTCCATTGATTGAGGGCCCTCTCAAATGGAGGGCCTGGAACAAACTGCCCCTTTTGCCCTCCCCTCTGGGCAGCTTTGCCTGTAAAAGGTAGTTTGTGTTTGTGCAATTTATTTTCCACTATTTCCAAAAATAGGAGGAAATATAAATAAACATAAAATGTTAAGTGATTTTTTTTCAGCTCCAAGGATTTTTTTTCTCCTAGTGTAGAATATTAATGTAGCAGTAAAATATACTCTCTTTTTGTGAAATCTTATCCTATTTAAGAAACTTCTTATGAAACAAGAAGTACTGTGTCATCAACTATTGATAATATATACACGGCAAGACAATAGTCATGCTGCCTTTTGGGGCCTCGTTCCTGAAAGAAGCTGAGTAGAGGGTCTCTAATCCAAGCACTTAAGCACATGTTTAACTTTAAGCCAGGAAGTCAATGAGGCTACTCATCTGGTTAGTGTTTAGCATGTGCTTTGCCAGATCAGAGCCAAGTGATGAGCACCCTGCAGAATCAAGCCCTGGTGTCAAGTAACCTGCCTAACAGTAAGTTTCCAGGTGGACGACTCTTGGAAATTTAGGAATGTTATGAGAGTTGGGTAGTGATTCTGGTCAGGCTTTTCATTCTCCTCCCCCAGAATTAAGTTGGAAAGACCATCAGACTGTTGATGAGTGCACTCATCTTCAGTACTTCAGCAAGACAAGAATATTTATCTTTAATATAGTAAAGATGAAAGATTAAAAAGATTCATACCACAAACTCTCATGTGCTAGTCCAAAACCTTTCACCATGCAGGCTATTTGCATGCTAATATGCACATTTATGGCATTTTGTTTATTTTAATACACACAAGAGCCCTAGAAAGTCATCTATGATTAGAATTATCACTGAATCAACTGAACCAGATACTATTAAAGAGAATCTCAAGAAATCAATTGTTTGTTCTGTTTAATGTTACTTGGGCAATAGACTGTACAACAAAATTACTACAGGCTCATATTAAGTTTTAAGTTATCATTTTCCCCAGCCACCCTGCAGAGAAACCTCATTGGTTTCTGGGCTTACTCTCCGTGACAGGGTGAGGGGCTCAGCTATGCAGGGGACTTGGAGCAGAGCCACTACTCCTCTGGATCGAGAGAAACCAGTTGAGGTGGTTCGGGCTAAGGATGTCCCCCAGGAGGCCGACCCAGACACTTTGGAGGGGTTATATCTCCTGGCTGGCCTGGGAATGCTGGGGAATCCCCCAGAAGGACCTGGAATCTGTTGCAGAGGAAAGGGAGGTCTGGGTCCTCCCCACTCTCCATGTTGCCACCACAAGGAAAAGCAGCTTAAAGGAAAAAGAAGAAGAAGAACATCCTCCCCCCACCCATATTTGTTAAATTACAAATATCTCTGGGATTTCCACTTACATTGATCGAAACTCAAAAACCAAAACAGATACAAAACACTTATCTATCATGAAATCAATAGCATTTATATCTTCCTAACAGTACATTCAGCAATAACGTAAGATAAAAGTATCATAATACAGAACTGGACAGGTCCTTCTGGAAAAAAAAACAGGAAACAAAGGAAATATCCTCATGGCAGATTCAGACCGAAATAAAAACCTGAATGCCCCTACTTCCCATATGGCATTTTTGTTCCACATTGATTCACAAATACTTTGATAACAAAATTGTCATTTCTAATGTCATTCAGAGTTTAGATTAAAGATTTTTAATATGCTTTTGAGACTGCTTTGACTGGGGTCTGAGAGCTTAAAGATCCTGAATCTTTCCCTTTGAGGAAGCTGTGGTATAAAATATCACAGCAAATAATCTCTATCCACAAAGACAGGAATCTTATTTAGCAAATTTAATCTACAACACAAAAATTTAAAGCTCTTAGGATTTTACAGACTCCAGTTAAGTCAGTCTCATTTCTTGAAGGAAAGGCAGCTGCTCCAAATGATAAAACATTTTTGGAGAACTCCAACAACTGAATACAGAACTAATTATTACTGAAGACAAACTCATGGACCTAATTCAAGACTGAAATCCTTTAGGGAAGAAAGTAGCTTGAACTGAGTGTATAGTCAGACTAGCCCCAATGCAGATTACTGTCAGAAGCACAAACAACCTACAGTAACTCCTCACTTACCGTTGTAGTAGTTCCTGAAAAATACTACTTTAAGTGAAACGATGCTAAGCGAATCCAATTTCCCCATAAAAATTAATGTAAATGGGGGGGTTAGGTTCCAGGGAAATGTTTTTAGATAGACAGACAGATAGACAGACACAGTATAAGTTTTAAACAAAGAAGTTAATACTGTATACAGCAATGACGATTGTGAAGTTTGGTTGAGGTGGTGGAGTCAGAGGGTGGGATATTTCCCAGGGAATGCCTTGCTGCTAAATGATGAACTAGCACTTGGCTGAGCCCTCAAGGGTTAACACATTGTTGTTAATGTAACCTCACACTCTCTACAAGGAAGCACAAATGGAGGGAGGAGACTCAGTAGACGCATGGCAGTGGTTGCAAACATTCCCTGCAGAAACCGAACGTGATGATGAACCCACGCTATCCCACTGAAGCGCACCACTCCCTCCACTTTCCAAAGTGCCGGGGGGGCAGGGCGGTGCATGTGTGTGTGAGAAAGGGACATACAGACTCGTGTGTGTGTGTGTGTTTGAGAGAGAGACAGACATGCATTGCCCCTTTAAGTATGCTGACTCCACTCTAAATACACTGCCTTTTTAAGTAGATCAGCCAGTTGAGACAGGAGCTGATATCAGCAAGCTCTCGCCATCCTGAGCCGCCCTGTCATGTCACCCCCTGCTCTGTGGAGATGAGGTACAGAAGCAGGGGGAGGGGGATACCCTGACATCAGTACCCCCCTTCCTCCCAACCTCCTGCACAGCAAGCAGGAGGCTCCCAGGAGCAACTCCAACAGGGTTTAAAAGAGAACTGGATAAATTCATGGAGGTTAAGTCCATTAATTGCTATTAGCTAGGATGGGCAAGGAATGGTGTCCCTAGCCTCTGTTTGTCAGAGGGTGGAGATGGATGGCAGGAGAGAGATCACTTGATCATTATCTGTTAGATTCACTCCCTCTGCGGCACCTGGGATTGGCCACAGTCGGTAGACAGGATACTGGGCTAAATGGACCTTTGGTCTGACCCAGTATGGCCATTCTTATGTTCAAAGCAGGAGCAGCACACGGCAGTGGGGGGAGGGACAGCTGAACTGCCCGGCAATTGATAGCCTCCTGGGCAGCTGCCGCACAGGGAACTTAGGGGAGCTGATAGGGGGGCTGCTGGCCCACCCTGGTTCCAAGCCCCCACCAGCTAGCTGCAACGGGCTGCTCTTCCTGCAAGCAGTGGACAAAGCAGGCGGCTACCAAACAATGTTATAAGGGAGCATTGCGCAACTTGAAAGGAGCATGTTCCATAATTGATCAGCAACCAAACAATGTTAACTGGAACAACGTTAAGTGAAGAGTTACTATATGTGAGAGGAAGGATTACCAGGTGAGTGGGTGTGTATGTTAGAACAGAGCTCACACTAAGTAACACCAAAAGCCACTTCAGAAGACCCTACATCACTCTAGAAATGGAGGTCCTACAGAGTGTAAATTCTGCAGGTTTTGAGAAAGCGGGGCGTAAGTGTTGTGTACTGCAGGTCCCCTTTCTATGTATGGCCCGAAGTCTAATACATCCACACAATGGGCAAATTCCTTCTTAGTTCAGTTGTGACACACATACACCCAACTGTCATAAGAAAAGGAGCAAATCATATCTCACTATCTTTTACCTATAAAAGCTAAAATTCCACTCCACTTCAGTGGAATTATCAGATATCTTCTAATCAATTGAAATTTCCACTCAATTTATGTCTGCATATCTGTGCATTGTCAATGGAATGTTGGGAGATTGTTAAAAGCGTTAATAATTTAAGAATGAGACTTTCTTAGTTTTAATAATTTCAGAATGATATATTTTGTGCATGAATTTTGTCTGTTTTAAAAACTTTTAAAACTCTGCCAATCCAAATCCAATTTTCATGAGACAGGTGTGCCTTTTAAATTTAAAATTTCCCAATACCTTTCAGTGAGGCTGAACAGCTGTTTTAAAAAAAGCCACAAATATTTATTCTTAACAGGAAATCTTCATTTTTCCCTACTCATTCCATGCTTAAAAATGGCTCAATCTCTTCTGATTCAACTTTTGGGGAGAGGAGGGGGGAAGAGGAGAGGACTGTTCCCTGAGATTCACACCAAATTTCATCCAATACTATTATTAGTAACTGAAATTCACTTTTGTAATTGAAATGTTCAAGCAACTGTATTTGAAGATACACTACAATCGATGTATAGATATGTTTTGTTCAAAAAAGGGAGGAAACCTGGAAAAAACACACATTTTGTACACTCCTGCAATCCTAAGAATGTCTCTAATCTATTATTTAATACTCAACCATACCACAGACAGAAAAAGTTATCTTAATGTATGTGCTTGGATTGAAAATATATTTTAAAAGCTGATGTTATTTTAAGTATGATTAAAAGTTATGTGTTTAAATTCTTCCAAAATATAAATTCTAAGGAAAAACTCCACTCTCATAAGCATGCACAGCTCTCATTCATATCTGAGGGCAAGATTTGGGATACCATTCTAGCAGTACATTTGAAAGAGAGACTGCATCTCTGTGCGTTAGTGCTTGTCTGTTATTCCACAAATACTTATCATTGAAATACTTATCAAAGTGAAAAATAAAATAATTTTTATTCAGATAAAATATAAAAAATTTAAAATGCACTTACTGAAAAGGTACAAATAGAAATGATAATGTAGTATCCTTCTTCTGAGTCATCTTAATCTGCAAACAAATTATGAAAGCAATGAACATAAAAGCCATAACTAGAAATTAATGTTTAGGTTGATATATGAAAGGTTCTTAATGCTGTAAAAAAGCAACAACGGTCACATTTTTACCACAATGGATGGGGTTTGGGGTTTTCTACTCTTGTAAATAGTTAAGAGTTCCTTTCCACTCCTTGCACAGTGCTGAAAGAGTACCCCCCTAAAGATTCAATCGAAAAGCAAATGTGAGCCACCTACCAGAAATTCTCACAGTAGGACTTCCACAATGTACAAGGTGAGAAAAAATAATCAGTGTTTACTGAGTGGCTCCCCTTTGAGCACAGAGTCAAAGCTGAACACAATCAAGGAATCAAATCAATGATTTCATTATACCAAAGCACCGGTGTTGACTCCAACAGACAAGAACTAATGCACAGCTGTAAAGATGTGAAATGATGCTATTGGACTTCTCAAACTGGATGTGCATAAAAATGGAAGGCTTGGATGCAATTGTAGTCATTCAGCCTGGAGGACCTTGAAAATATCTTTCAGGCTTCCTGCACCAGTTTGACCTTGGGACCTAATGGATGCATACAAGATGCAAGGGAATTTCTAGTATACTGCTCCCAGGATCTGACAGCTTCAAGCAACAATCTCCTACATATCTCATGTCCATTCAAGACAAAATCTTCCCCAGGAAATACAAGTAGTGGTTAGGTCTGTCCATCACAGGAAACTTACGGACAATGAACCCACTTGGCATCTCTTTAAGCTGCTGAGCTACTTCCCATTATTTTTGAGTTATCTTATTTTTCCTTCAAACACCCACAATCTATGCTCCTAAAAGACTTCAAAAATAAGCTAGCAAATAGGAAATTTATCACTAGAAAAAGACATGAAAAGAGTTACTCAAAGCCAAGAACCAGGAACAACTTGGGGGGGGGGTAAGAGAAGAACACCCTACTAACTAAAGAGGTGAATGTACCAGCAAAAAAGGTGACGAACACCATAAATACTACAGAAATAATGGTGTTGTGGAAAGAAAGAAAAAGACTGGTTGAAACAGTTACTGGTCATTATGCTTCATGAGCAGACGGGTACTTGTTACCTTCTGATTAAGTTGTTTATTGGCCCTGAACTTTGAGCTTGGAATGTTCCAACTCCAGTTGCATAGAAAATAGATTCCCCACTCATGATCTATAGCAACCTCCTTATCTTTTCAGATATCACAATTAAATTTAGGGTCAATTTCTGCCCTCACATAAGCAAGCATTGCTTTCATTAACTTCAATTTGAGCTGCAGACACACACCCAAGGTCCAGCTGGACTCTTAGAAATTAAATTCTCTACACCAGTATAATGCACAATAATCATTACTGAACTTCATTTATGCTCAGGACAATAAAAAGAATAAATTATTCAAAAAAGTTAAAGTTTTTCTTAAATTTAAAGAAGAAATTTCCAATCTCACATAGATCTGTTTTTTATCTATTTCATATCATATAGTATGTACATGTGATTTCCCTTTACTCTGACTTCCAATATGCCATCATCAAAATGTTATCTTAGATGTGTATACTATACTGTAGTACCTTTTAAATAGAGTGGCATGAAATATTTTTCATTTCACATTTTTTCTTGAATGTTAATTTACTTACCTTAAACTGCTCAAGAATCTGAACAGCATTTGTAAACATGCTCTCAGCTTTGAAATGAGCACTATTATTCAGATAGTCCAAAGGCAGAATTCCCTGCAAACATTAAACATTAATTAACACGATTCATATTTGGTCAAATAATCCAAAACTAGACAAAACAAAGTAAAACGAGTTACAATTACTTAAATATCTATTGTTATAAACTACAACAAATACTCTTCTTATAATTATTCCTCTGTATCAGACCTAATCAATATAAGAAGTATAGTACAAGATCTATCTTTCTCAAACCTCACAGAAAAAAAATTCTGAACAGAAGAACATATATTTTATATTATGTAATTTATATGCAACAAATTAACAAATCAATAAAGGCTGAAGAAGTGAAGCTTAAAAGTAACTAAAGACAAAGGATGATCTTTTGGCAGAGAACTGAGATGCAGAAGATCTCGGGGACAATCCTGCTTCCAATCAAGTCAAAGAAAGCTTTCACCAAATTCCTTGATTTTAGGATTGAGCCCCTAGGGGCTATTACTGGTTGGCCACATATTTGAAGTGGAACATCAAGTAAGTCACTTAACCTCTGTGCTTCAATTTCTCCATTTGTAAAATAAGATATCACTTGCACAGAGATTGTCATTCAAAGATCTCTAAGCACTTTACAAAGATGCATAGATATCATTATCTCTATTTTTCAATTTGGGAAAGTGACATACAAAAAAGATCCCCCCCCCTCCTTTTTAAGCCCTATGTTCAATGTGTATATTTTACAGTAAATATATTGTGTATTTTTGCATCTTCATATGAAATCTCTCCAAAAAGACAAAAGTCCAACTTTTAACTAGTGAGCAGAACCTTTTATTACACTAATACGAAGTACGTATTTTTTGAATTACAATTTCTGGGCCCAGAAATTTCTCTTTGTTCTTCTCCTTTCTTAATCAATCCATGTACAATCTACACTATGTTTTCAAAATGTATGTTTCCCTCTAAAAGTTCAGATTCTTTCCTGTACCAAGATCACCTTATTGCAAGAGAATGGAGCTAGGCTGGAAGGAAACTGTTATTGCTCCCTAAAGGCTTGTCTACACAGGGAAATTCACCAGCATAGTTTATTTTTGTAGAATAAAGTCATTCACCTGGGGGAGGAAGGAGAACATAGCTACTGCAGAATAATTATTCCAGTATACCTATGCGGTCAATTTCCCCTTGTAGAAAGTCCTAATTCTTAGCCTTGTGATTCTCCAGCCCCAACCACAGCATAAGTTAAAGAATCCTATATGAATGTGCTTTCTAACCTACAACATCAGCTGGCAATGGTCTTCAGAGGTGTTCCAGTGACACCCTCTACTTAGGTTGAGAGGAAGAGTGGCAGAGGAACTGATTAAGCTAGCTTTATACCAACAAAAAACTCTCCCAGCACTAGGGAAAGTTTCAGCTGACCACATATGGAAATGGACCAGAAGACAGAATCTGTCCAAAGTCTCCAGAAAAGTTTTTTACGTTTTTTTTTAAATATACGTGTTTGCTTTTTTCCCTCTTAACTTTTGTTATGTACTGTATAAACATATGTGAGGTAAGCAATATAAAAGTAAATTAAAGCTTTAGTTGTTAATTAGGGCTACATAAAGAAAGTTTGTTCTGTTATATGAGACAGCCATTGACCGACAACAATAAGGAATACAAATAGATAAACTGAAAGGTTAAAAAAGGAGATCTATCCCAAATAAAAATCAAATCATCAACTAACCTAATGAAATAAAATATCATCTCAAAATATTTCAGTAAACTAACTAATTAGATTAAAAATAACATTAAACTTCAGGAACTTTTTTTTTTTTTTAGTTTCAGCTCTTACAATTAAAAATAAAGAAAAAGAACGATAACTCATTCCCTATTGTATCTTTACAGAAAATTAACAGAGTATTTGCATGGTTTAAGTAAAAAGGTGGCTATTTAATACTTTCAGAATTACAGGTTACAATAGATCAACTACTTTCATCATTTAAAATAATATGTTACACATTACAAAATAATATTTAAAAGGCAGATTGTATCTGCTTAGGCCTTAATGGTGCCAGTACTTATTCTTATGCTTAATTTTACATCCTTGACTAGTTCCCATTAACTATGGCAAAACTTTGCAAAATTATCTTTTTTTCCCCCATCTTTCCCTCCCAGAACATGCAGCCTTTTTTAAAGTAAAACTCATGTTTTTGTATTTCTTACCACAGAATTAAGGGGAAAAGGAACACCAATAAGAGAAGCCATCAGCGGTGCTATATCAGCCTGTGCAAACAAAAATGTTCTCAGTTGAGCATGCTTTAAAATGTTTAAAGTATTCATAAATTAAGATTAATTTTAAGAATATACCTGTATTTTGAAATGTGAATAGTATCATATCTGTTATCACAGCATTAAAGCACTCCAACAAAGTAATATTTTTCAATGTTTAAAATAATGTTCTTGATTCTGAATGGAATTTGAGTTTTCAGATCGAGTTTTAATGTTTTATCAAATTAAACTCATTTGATAATTCAACAGATTTATTAAAATTTCACATTTAAAAAATAGAATCACTTTTAAAAGTGCATTAAAAACCCTACCGTTTTTTTAATTCTAAATTCAATTTCTCCTTCACTGTGTTTTATCAGAGAATTTTATCTTTTTTTTTTTTCATTATTTTCATCAAGGTAAGAATTATTTTCTTCATACTTTTTTTTTTAAAGTGGCACACAAAGTATAATATGTATAAAAAGCAATTCTTAATCCCTTGTTATTAGAATGTCAGCCATTGATCAACTTTTACTATTTAGACTAGGTTCCGATACCTTTAGTCATGTTGAGTTCCCTCTTATTCCATCATCTGGATCTTAGTCAGAGGTGAAAGTAAGCAGTGGCGGGAGCCCCAAGCCCTTTAAATTGCCTCCAGAGCCCCGCTGCTGGAGCCCTGGGGTAGCAGAGGCAGGGCTCCAGCGGCTATTTAAAGGGCCCGGGGCTCCCCTGCACCTACCGCCCCGGCCCTTTAAATAGCCGCCGGAGCCCCACTGCCACTACTCCAGGGGCTATTTAAAGGACTGGGGCGGTAGAAGCAGGGGAGCCGCAGGCCCTTTAAATAGCCCCCAGAGTCCTGGGGTTGGGGGGGCTCCAGGGGCTATTTAAAGGGCGGGCTCCAGCTGCCTCTGCAGCCCCGGTCCTTTAAATAGCCACTGGAGCCCCATCGCTTCCCCAGGGCTCCAGCGGCTAATTAAAGAACCAGGGAAGTAGAAGCAGGGGAGCCCCGGGCCCTTTAAATAGCCCCTGGAGGCCCGGACTGCTGCTGCTACCCCGGTGGGGGAGGGGGGAGGAGGAGGAGGAGAAAGAGGGGGGACAATTTACCTTACAGGGTGGGCTGGCTCTGACCCCCTCAGCCTGCCCCTTCTGCCCTAGGCCCTGTCCCTTCCAGGGGCCAGAGCTGGCCCCAGCGTATTGGTAAGTCACTCGACTTATTTTCACCCCTGTTCTTAGTATTTTTATCATTTCTATTTTCCTTAACATAAAAAGACTAGAAATCAATTTCCTTAGCTACATGGTATAAATCTGGAGTAACTCCACTGAAATAAATGGAGTTACTTCAGATTTATCTAAACACCAAAATAGAATCCGAGTCACTACTTGTAGAAGACAAAACACTCAAAGTCATATTGTACCATTGATTTGTAAGCAGAACTCCTCACTGAAATTTCTAGTAAGGAGTTCTGCTTAAAATGAATACATAGCAAACGATAACATACTATTTGCCATAGACAAAACTAACTTTATGTTTCCAAGTCAATTATCAAGTACACATTGAAACTGAAGACTCCTTTCTATACTTATGTGGAAAGAAGATTTCACAATGCTTACAGACCTAAAGACTTGTATTCCTTTTCAAAAGTGATTGCAGTGGCCCTGCTTTCAGTAGTTACTACTCTAAACCCTCTTTTTTTTGGTTGCTCATAACTTTCCAAAACTTTCACCTTCAGGTTGAATTTCCCATCCTTGGCCCCTTTCCTGAAGGTGATTTATTTTAGTTGAAGTCCCGAAAAGTTAAACAAATAAATAAATAAAATGAAAATAAATCTTCACTGTGGTTTTTTTTTCCATTACAACGAATTTTTTGCTATATAATTTATTCGCTATATTGCCAAAACGGCTAGGGACAGAGTAATAAAATTCAGCATGAAAACAGACCTCGCTGAGAAATGCCTTTCAGTACTCCAGTGAAAAGTGGTTTTGATTTGACCAAGATAGCAGCATTTGAAAATTACACGCAGCACAGGCACTGAAATGTGCAGTTTTTGAAGGCCACACTGCACAGTCAGCCATGGCAAACTTCTTTGTATAGTGCACATGATCATGAGCTGAGGCAATTACCACATAACATTTTGCTTCAGTCCCTCAGTTCATCTTTGTAAGGTGGGCAGGAAATGAGCTACAGTAGGCTCAGCTCCAGCAGAACCTGCAAGGTTTACAACGGTTAGGGAGGACTGCCATGCACTTCTTAAGAACCCCTTTCTAAAGCTCTTAGACGTTATGCAAATTCTTTATGAGTAGAGCAGAGGGATTCCATACCACAGACTTTTTAAGGTGCATGAGACAGGGCATTCAAGTGGTATGGAATTTACATAAATTATTACCAATGTTTTTAAAAGTTTGCCTGTGTCAGTATAATCACATAGGTCTTGTACTCTTTCGAAAAGAGTATGATGTGATCATGTCCTTAAAAACTGCATTGTAATACATTCAGAGAAAGGGAAAGTTGCACATAATGGTTGCACTAATTGATGCAGATGACAGCTGTGAGTGTCTGAGCGTGGAATTTTTCCCAGACATGTAGTTTCTGAGGGCAGTGGCCTATGTCATTTAATATTTAAGTGGCAAACTCTGGAAAAATATTATGTTAGCACAATCACTCATTCTTTCATAAATTCCTTTATAAATCTGGTGCGGGAGATTACATTAATTAAAAGAGGAAAGTTAATGAGCTTTTGAGTAGGATACATTTAGTACCTGGTTGACATCCAGTCTCTTCCATTTCTCCAGTTTCCATTCTAAAAGCAATAACAGAACACATGAGCAGCTGATTTGGGCAGATTTTAGAGCAGTGATACTCAGACTGAGGCTCACAAGTGGCTCTTTAAGGGTCTCCTGCAGGTCTTTGCAACACATGATATTAAAACACCGTGTGATTTAATTATTAACCAGTCTAAGTTATTAACCAATCAGGATACTTTTACTATGTTATTAACCAATTGTAGTTGATAAAGTAATAATACTTGGTCAGTCACTTTGCTGTGAGAATAATATAATTAAATATTTCTACTGTCATACTGTTTAAATATGAATATATAGTACTATAATAAATGAAACTATCAATTCACATGACTGTGGCTCTTTTGGGTAATGTTGATGGCTAATTTGGCTCCTGAATCACTGACATCGGTGTATCACCATTTTAGAGAAATAATTAATTTGACTCTTAATGAGTATCCAGTACTTTATGTAAGGATTCTTTCCTCCTTTGGCTTCAGTGCCCAGGTCCAAGGGAGAGAACAGGCAGAAAGAACAAAATGAATTTCTTTCAGCTTAAATTTTCTTTCATCCATAAGGAAAAACCACTGGCTATACTTGTGACCTTAGTCATCTGAAGGAAATCCCCCCTCCTCCTCAAACCTATATACTTGTATAACAGGGACAAAGATGCATAACTTCCTAAAGGATTCAAAGTGAGATTTGGAAACAGGGTGTCTGTATCTCACAGGCAGCTCTGAAAACGTAAACCTCTAATCCCCAGAAGCACCTCCTTAGCTCACAGGCACCGAGGGGTAGATTCAGTATTACAGGAACTCCTCACTTAACGTTATAGTTATGTTCCTGAAAAACGCGACTTTAGCGAAATGATGTTAAGCGAATCCAATTTCCCCATAAGACTTAATGTAAATGAGTGGGTTAGGTTCCAGGGAAATTTTTTTCACCAGACTAGGTTCCAAGGAAATTTTTTTCACCAGACAAAAGACTATATTATTATATATATATACACACACACATACACACACACAGTACAAGTTTTAAAAGAGCAATTTAATACTGGTATACAGTATGATGATTGTGAAGCTTGGTTGAAGTGGAGGAGTCAGAGGGTGGGATATTTCCCAGGGAATACCTTACTGCTAAATGATGAACTACAATTGGCTGAGCCCTCAAGGTTTAACTCTCACACTCTACAAGGGAGCAAGAAAGGAGGTGAGGCAGACAGAGACAGAGACGCACATTTCCTCTTTAAATATGGAGAGTGGGGTCAGAAGTACACTGCCTTCTTAATTCGATCAGCAAGCTGAGACAGACAGCAGCAGCTCCCTCCCTCAGTGTGTCCCCCTTGCTCTATGGAAGATGGGGTAAGCGGGGTGCAGGAGCACAGGGGAGGGGGACATCCTGACATTAGCCCCCCCTCCTTCTCCTCCTCCCACACAGCAAGCAGGAGTCTAGGGGAGCAGCTCTAAGGCAGAGGGCAGGAGCAGCATGGCAGTGGGGGGAGGGACAGCTGAACTGCTGGCAATTTATAACCTGCTGAGCAGCTGCTGTACAGGGAACTTAGGGGAGCGGGGAGCTTATAGGGCGGCTGCCAGTCTACCCTGGTTCCAACCACCCACCAGCTAGCTGCAACAGGCTGCTCTTCTTGCAAGCAGTGGACAAAGCAGGCGACTGCCAAACGAGTTAGAAGGGAGCATTGATAAACGAGCATGTTCCCTAATTGATCAGCAACATAACAATGAAACAACGTTAACCGGGATGACTTTAAGTGAGGAGTTCCTGTATTTGTGGCAGACAGCCAGACCAGGCTCAGAAAAATCCTATTGTTTAACAGCCCAGGACATACCAAAATACTGGTCTGGACAAAGTCAGATTTAATTATTTACTGCTAGCCAATTAAGGTGCTGACCTCAAATAAAGGGCTCTTTTTCCACCTGGCTCCAAATAACCTCTAGTCTATTGTATGTACATTTTCCTCTTTAGAAACCAACATCAAACAGGGAGGGGGTTGGGGGCCATTTTAAAACTTAAGTTAGTAGTTTATTTTTTCATTACTGCCTCTGTTTCTAATTTTTGAATTAGTCCTCCTAGTGGTGATGTCATGAGCAGAGGAGAATAGGCAGTTTACCCATCTTTTTGCACAAGCCTTCCCACAGTAACAGAAGGAGAAGTAGGGGAAAGTGACAGGGATTGAAAAGAGCTGTTGACTGCGACTAGCATTTTAAGCACAATGCCATGTATCCAGTCAAAGCAGGTCTCAGACAAGCTCTCAGACAGGGTGTTAAAATGCCAGTGGCAGCCTCTCTATACTAGGGAGCTGAACTAATGGTAGCAATAGGGGGAAAACCACTTTAAGTTCCCTCAGTATAGATAAAGCCTGAATAGACCAGATAATGTCCTCCATCTGTACATGCATCTTTCACTGACATAAATGGATACCACACAGAGATCAAAGGCAGAATTCTGTCTGCTACATCAGATGAGTAAGACAGAATCAGTTCACCTTCACAATATTTTCTATTTAATAAAGTTTGTAACTAATATGGTTCTTCATAAATGAAAGCGTAAACCAATCAAATTTATTACAATAATCAGAAGTGCTGATATAACATAATTAACAGTTCTAGCTCAGTCTGTTATTAATTATTAAAATAAATATTAAAAATCCTAGTCATTCCCCTGTCTGGGCCTCCCAATGTCACCTATGTACTCTATTTTCTTTAGACTATAAATTGCTTGGGGCAGCTGTATTCTGGGTCTTGTACTGTGCCAAGCTTATTCTCATTGCTTAATTCAAGTGACTAGATTCAGGGGTCTGATTATTGGTGTATGTTTTTTGAGTGTCTCTGCTCTCAACTCATATACAACAGCTATATCGCTTAACAGTAAGAAACATATTTACAGTTAGTTCCCATGGTAACACATGAAGTTTATTATCAGTATTAGTCATATATTCACAGTGATATATTTATATCAAAATAAACTGAATTCATTTCTATGAAAATCTCACCTATATTTCTGTTCCCTGTTCTGTAGCAATTTTGTTTACTCATAATAAGACAACAATAGTGCAGAGGAGACACAAAACTGATGGATTGACTACTCACACTGTAGTTCATGGAGGCTGCTCCGTTAGAAACTTTTGAAGCTATGAATGCTGTACTTTCCCAAGAAAATGCTTCCAAAAATACAACACTATTTATCTCTCTCTCATAGCTTTTTATGGCACCCATAATTAGCTAGATCCAAGAGCTGCTGGGACACTGGAGGGTACCTGCAGAACTGCCCCTGGTAGGGTTGGACACCTTGAGAAAAACACCCTCCATCTCACTGCAGACCATACCTTTTTTGATCTTATCTGCCATTTCAGGCGGGTAAAACATGGGCTCTGTATAAGATGCCCATAATAATTTTCTTGCTGTTGGATAGGGCTTACTGGTGGACAGTACACAAACACTCTTACCCTGCTCTCCAAATTCCTAGCTGAGGTCTGCTGGGCAGTCAGCCACAAAGGGAATGGAGGGAAAGTACAGAGTGTCAAAATACCAATTAAAAAAAAAATGTGGGGGCGGGAAGTTTGCTAAGGCCCATCCAATCCAAAGGAAAAACCCTCTATAATATCCCGTAGATAAGGCACAGAAACAATGTGCAGAAACAGTGAGCCTGAGCTTGCTATATAAGGGGAAACTCTGATTCCAGAAGCTTCTAGCAGAGCTGCCTCCAGAAGCTGCAATAGGCAAGGACAACCCATCAATTCTAAGTTTCCTCTGGAATGTTAAAATCTGTATGCGAGAACAAAATTCTGTTCCTACTGAACTCAATGCCAAAACTCTAATTGACTTCATTGGGAGCAGGCCCTAAATCTGTGTAACATTCATTTCACCAAGGAATCAGAAAGCAACTTTTCAGAAAGAAGAGAATTATACAGCAGTCATTATGATGGTTAAATGGATAATGCTATGCGTTGCACAAAGCAGACACTGATATAGGTTTCCAGAGTAGCAGCCGTGTTAATCTGTATCCGCAAAAAGAACAGGAGTACTTGTGGCACCTTATAGACTAACAAATTTATTTGAGCATAAGCCTTCGTGGGCTACAGCGCACTTCATCGGATGCACAGAATGGAACATATAGTAAGAAGATTGTGTGTGTGTATATACACACACACACACACACACACACACACACACACACACATACAGAGAACATGAAAAAGTGGAGTAAGAGGCTAATTAATTAAGATGAGCTATTATCAGCAGAAGAAAAAAACTTTTGTAATGATAATCAAGATGGCCCATTTAGACAGCTGACAAGAAGATGTGAGGATACTTAACATGGGGAAATAGATTCAATATATGTAATGACCCATCCACTCCCAGTCTCTATTCAAACCCAAGTTAATGTATCTAGTTTGCATATTAATTCAAGCTCAGCAGTTTCTTGTTGGAGTCTGTTTCTGAAGCTTTTCTGTTGCAAAAGTACCACCTTTAAATCTATTACTGAGTGGCGAGAGGTTGAAGTGTTCTTCTACCGGTTTTTGAATGTTATGATTCCTGATGTCAGATTTGTGTCCGTTTATTCTTCTGCGGTTTGGTCAATGTACATGGCAGAGGGGCATTGCTGGCACATGATGGCATATATCACATTGGTAGATGTGCAGGTGAACGAGGCCCTGACGGCGTGGCTAATGTGATTAGGCCCTATGATGGTGTCACTTGAATAAATAAGTGGACACAGCTGGCATCAGGCTTTGTTGCAAGGATAGGTTCCTGGGTTAGTGTTTTTGTTGTGTGGTGTGTGGTTGCTAGAGAGTATTTGCTTCAGGTTGGGGGGCTGTCTGTAAGCGAGGACTGGTCTGTCTCCCAAGATCTGAGAGAACGAGGGATCATTTTTCAGGATAGGTTGTAGATCTTTGATGATGCGCTCGAGAGGTTTTAGTTGGGGGCTGAAGGTGACAGCTAGTGGCATTCTGTTCTTTTCTTTGTTGGGCCTGTCCTGTAGTAGGTGACTTCTGGGTACTCTTCTGGCTCTGTCAAGCTGCTTTTTCACTTCAGCAGGTGGGTATTGTAGTTGTAAGAATGCTTGATAGAGATCTTGTAGGTGTTTGTCTCTGTCTAAGGGATTGGAGCAAATGCGGTTGTATTGTAGAGCTTGGCTGTAGACAATGGACCGTGTGGTGTGTCCTGGATGGAAGTTGGAGGCATGTAGGTAAGTATAGCGGTCAGTCAGTTTCTGGTATAGGGTGGCGTTTATGTGACCGTCGCTTATTAGCACAGTAGTGTCCAGGAAATGGATCGCTTGTGTGGATTGGTGTAGGCTGAGGTTGATGGTGGGATGGAAATTGTTGAAATCATGGTGGAATTCCTCAAGGGCTTCTTTTCCATGAGTCCAGATGATGAAGATGTCATCAATGTAGCACAAGCAGAGTAGAGGCATTAGGGGATGAGAGCTAAGGAAGCGTTGTTCTAAGTCAGCCATAAAAATGTTGGCATCCTGTGGGGCCATGTGGGTACCCCAGCAATATTGCTGACTTGAAGGTCTATATTGTCCCCAAATGTGAAATAGTTGTGGGTGAGGACAAAGTCACAAAGGTCTTTTTCTCCTGCTGATAATAGTTCATCTTAATTAATTAGCCTCTTACTCCACTTTTTCATGTTTTCTGTATGTGTATATCTGTCTATCTTCTTACTATATGTTCCATTCTATGCATCCGATGAAGTGGGCTGTAGCCCACGAAAGCTTATGGTCAAATAAATGTGTTAGTCTCTACGGTGCCACAAGTACTCCTGTTCTTTTTACTGATATATAGTGAGCTGTCAAACTGTATTACTGGCTTAGGAAGAATCTGATCAGCCTTTAAGGGAGGCAAAATACAGGTGAAATGACTGATAAGAAGAAGGCTGTCATCTCAGAGCAAGCAGTGTGCCTTCTAGCCATATGAGGAGAACACCAATCACTCCATACCAAATTGGATAGGGTAACTCTCTGTTGCAGCCACTGCCTCAGGTAACATCCACCCTTGATGGGGGGTGACTGGACAAGGAAAAATTCACTAAACTGCCAAGGAACTGTTTGCATAAACAGAGAATAAAAAATTTGCAGGCATTAGAAGCAATTGTGTTGTCGCCTATGGATTCTTGCATATCTGAAAAATCCAAAAGGATTGTAAGCAGTTGCATGACATTAAGCCTGAGCACCGATGTATGCAATCTTTAAAAAAAAAAAAAAAAAAAAAAAAAAAACACACCACACAAAAATACCAAAAATGTTCTAAAAAAAAAAATACAAGGATTTTGGATTTTGTTATTTTCTTTATGCAACCTTCTTAAACTTTTTTGTTTGTTTGTTTTGGAGGGTGGGGAAGAAAGGGGGCAAGAGAACTGTTAAATTCACAGAGATCTTCAGGTACATCTTTCCTTCCAAATAATATAAAAACTTTATTTAGACCACATCACTGGGTATAATAGCTTTGTGGTGTAGCAGAGATGCTTTGTATGAACTTACAGGAGAGCAGGATTTCATTTTACACTTTTATTCTTTTCTTCGCAGCCTACGAGGAGTTGCTGTGTAATGCTGTCGAAGCAAAACACAGAGTCACAAGAAGGAGTTCTTAACACTCAACAATGATTATTTATGGCAATTAAGTAAATTAACAAAAACAACAAGGAGTCCTTGTGGCACCTTAGAAACTAACAAATGTATTTGGGCATAAGCTTTCTTGGGCTAAAACCCACTTCATCAGATGCATGGAGTGGAAAATACAGTAGAGAGGTATAAATACACAGCATATGAAAAGATGGGAGTTGCCTTACCAAGTAGGGGGTCAGTGCTAACGAGCCAATTCAATTAAGGTGGAAGTGGGCTATTCTCAACGGTTGACAAGCAGGGATGGAAATCACTTTTGTACTGCTAATGAGGCTTTTGTAGTGCTAATGTAATCAAGGTGGCCCATTTCGAAGAGTTAACAAGAAGGTGTGAGTATCAACAGGGGGAAATTAGTTTTTGTAGTGACCCATCCACTCCCAGTCTTTATTCAGGCCTAATTTGATGGTGTCCAGTTTGCAAATTATTTCCAGTTCTGCAGTTTCTCACTGGAGTCTGTTTTTGAAGTTTTTTTTGTTGAAGAATTGCCATTTTTAAGTCTGTTATTGAGTGTTCAGGGAGACTGAAGCGTTCTCCTCCTGGTTTTTGAATATTATAATTCTTGATGTCAAATTTCTGTCCACTTATTCTTAGAGACTCTCTAGTTTGGCCAATGTACAAGGCTACTTCCACCTTAACTGAATTGGCTCGTTAGCACTGACCCCCCACTTGGTAAGGCAACTCCCATCTTTTCATATGCTGTGTATTTATACCTCTCTACTATATTTTCCACTCTGTGCATCTGATGAAGAGGGTTTTAGCCCATGAAAGCTTATGCCAACACACATTTGTTAGTCTCTAAGGTGCCACAAGGACTCCTCGTCGTTTTTGCTGATACAGACTACCACCCTCTGAAACCTGTCACTAAGTAAATTAAGTAAATGCTGCTCTGAAAGCAACCCATCCAGTGTTGTTTGGTTAGGAGATTAATGACTACAATGCAAGCCCTTCAATGAGGAAGTGTTTGTAGAAGTGTTTCAGGGAACTGAAGCATAAATGTGGAGGAAACCCCTCAGATGAGAGAACAAAATATTCCCCATCATCGATAACCATTGTCTTTCCTCTTTCCATAATGGGGTGTCAATTTAAATACCCAATTCACCCACAGTCTATTTATATGCTCCAACACTTCCATCAGAATTTCAGTAAAAATGCAGATGAAATTAAAAAGAATCTGAGAACTAGATCAGGCAAAACTGGGATAGGAGATACCCAGTTAGTAAAACTGGTCTTTCACAGTAAAAAATTATGTTTTTAGGGATATACATTTTGTACTTAGAAGTAGTAAGTGTCCTTGGAGTTTCTAAGAAAGACAGGATAGGTGAAGTAATATGTTGGACCAGCTTCTGCTGGTACAAGGTACAAGCTTTCGAGCTACACACCATTCCTTTTCAGATCTGGGACACACTGATTTGTTTCCCCAGACCTGAAGAGGAGCTCTGTGTAGCTGATATACTTGTACCTTCCATCAACAGAAGCTGGTCCAATAAGAGAAGGTTGCTCATCCTGTGCAGTAATTGTGGTTCTTCAAGATGTGTGTCCCCATGGGTGCTCCACTCTAGGTGCACATGCACCCCACACGCTTCAGATCAGAGATTTTAAGTAGCACTATCCATTCAGCTTGCACACACGAGCCCTGTAGTCTGATGCCCTGCCCGATGGCTCTACAGAGCTGCATGAGTGAACTGCCATCACTTCCTTCTAGACCACAAAGCTCCACTGTAAAGAACTCTGAAGCACAAGGAGGAGCAGGACTGGTAGTGGAACATCCACAGAGGAACTCATCTCCAACGACTACAGCTACTGCACAGGCTGAGTAACCTTCTCTTCTTATCTGAGTAGCGTCTCTATAAGTGCTCCACTCTAGGTGACTACCAAGCAGTACCCTCTACAGAGGTGTGGGACTTAGGTGTTGAGTCAAAGATTGAAAATAGTACAGTAGAGCTAAACTTGGCACCAGAAGGTGAGGCATGAGAATATATGAATGGAGGTCCAAGTCACATATTTCCATGCCAGAGACGTTCTTAAGAGAGGCTATTGAAATAGAGAGAGATCTCATGGAGTGAGATAATATCTAGAAGGAGGTTGGAGATCATGAGACTGACAGCAGTAGGTAATGCAGCCACATATCACTCTGGAGAGTCTTTGCTTGGAAATTGGAGATTCCTTAGTTATGTCCACAATGGAGAAACAATCTGGGAGTTTTTCTAAAGGGCTTAGTCCTATCTATATAAAAGGCTAATTCCCTCCTGACATCAAGTGTGTGTAATGCCACAACTCCTTTATTCTGGTGTGTCTTAGAGAAGAAAACTGGATGATAGGAAGTTTATGTGGAAGTCCAAGGATACCTTTGGTAAGAACTTAGGATGTGGTCGCAATGTGACCTTATCCTTAAAACAAGACTAAGGGGAGAGGGAGATAAGAGCCCCTGTCTCTCCAAATCTTCAAGCAGAAGTAAGGCTACTAGAAAAGCTGTTTTCATAGACAAGTGCAGAAGGAAGCAGGTAGCCATAGTTCAAATAGGGGCCTGATAAGGCATCTGAGTGCCAAGTTGAGGTCCCATGCTGGTGCAGGGAATCTGATTTGTGAAAAAAGATTCTCCAGTCCCTTGAGAAACCTCCTTGCTGTAGGATGAGCGAAGATGGAGAAACCATCTACCGTATGATGGAAAGCCGTAATAGCTGCCAAGTGCACTCTAACGGACCTTAGAGACAATCCTGTCATTTTTATCTCTAGTATTTAATCCAATATAACTGGTAACAGAGAGGATGTAGATGAAAGGTGTCTTAGGTCACACCAGTGACTGAATCCTATCCACTTTTGCACATAGGTACCACAAGTGAATTGTTTCCTACTACATAACAACACTTTCTTTACATCCAAAGAACAGGTTGCTTCTAACCCTGCATACCATCTATCAGCCATGTCTTAAGTCAAAGAACCTTGAGGTTGGGGTGAAAGATTTGACTGGCATTCTGAGACAAGATGGGGAATGGTCTGGTTGACAAAAGATCAAGCTGGATGAGGTAAGGGAACCATGTTTATGCCACATCGGAATTACTAGAATAACCCTGGCCTTGTCTTTTCTTATCTTGATCAGCACCTTGGCCATCCAGGGAATTGTGGGAAATGCATACAGCAGGCCTGAACTCCAACAAATTTGAAATGCATCCCCCAAGGAGTGGTGATGCGCTCTGCCTCTCAAGCAGACTTGGGAGCACTTCTTGTTCTTAGCTGTGGCAAAGAGTTCTATTTGCGGGATGCCCCAACATTGAAATATGCGGTGGAGTATAATGGGATCTATCTCCCATTCATGATTTTCCAAGAAGCACTTGTTGAGGGCAGTTGCTGTGATGTTTTGTATGCCTTGAAGGTAAGCTGCGGAGATATTGATCTGGTTTTGTGTGCACCAATTCCAGAGCCTCACTGCCTTGGCACAGAGGGAATGTGGTCTTGCTCTCAAGACGGTTGATATAAAGCATTCATGACATGCTGTCCATCATGATCTTCACATATTTGCCCCGATCAGCAGAAGGAAACGGAGACAGGCATTTGACTGCTCTGAGTTCCAGCTAGTGGACGTGCAGAGTGGACTCGAGAGGAGATCACCTGCCTTGAACAGTGTGAGTTTCTAGGTGGGTTTCCCATCCCAGTACGGGTGCATGACATTGGAGATGGATGAGCAAAGGAGACCCTCTCACAAACATTGTGAGTATCCTTCCACCAGTCGAGGAAGCTTTTCATGACCAAAGGCATCAAGACTAGTTTGTTCAAACTGTGTTTGGTTGGCGAATAAACAGTTCTATGTCACTGACTGGGACAGCCCCCCAGCACAAAAGGCAGCATTTAAAACCAGGAGAACTGGGCATGCCCTCCCAGCATTTAAGTTACCCTGAGGGGAGAAAAAAAATAGGCACAAGGACAACAGTCCCTATCATAAAAATATAAATAAAATCTCTTCTTTTTTTCAAGTATTTTTTCCATTTTTAATTTTTTTAACATTTATAAAATTAGTACAACTAACACAAAGTAAACATTAAGAACTACCACTAAGTAACTAGTAAGGTACAAGAAAAAAAAATACAGCTGAGGTAAGCTCAACTCCGACACTGCTGAGACTCCGTCTTAGGCTGAGGCAGTTGAGAAGGAACTGCGGGAGGTTTGCCCATGTAACCTTATATAGCCACCGTGCAAGGCATGAGGCTGCAGAGAACGCATGCACAGACCAAATGGATACTGCTGCCTAAAATATCTGATCTGAGGCACATGAGGCACCTAGAGTGGAGCACTCTCTCGAAGAAGAAAAGATTACCTCACCTACCTTGCTTCTCTCTTATCCTGGGACCAACATGGCTACAACTACACAGAAAACTACACCTTGACGTTTCTGGCAGTTCAACCTTCATGACCTAGGTCTCAAAGTCAGCCATTTTTTGCTTACTGTCAATGTATTTATTTTGTGCCTTATTTTCAAACCTATTGGAGATGCAATAATTTTGTGCAAATACTTGATCCTAAAAAGTGAAATGTTAGCATCATCTATACCCAGAGTAGTCAAATTTATTTAGTCTCTGACACCATTACTCTTCTCAAGCATATGGCAGAATGAAAACCTCAGGACTGCTCATTTTGCCTCTTTACTCCCATCACTAATGTAGCCGGACAAAGAATATAGCAACATAGAAACTTGCTACCCCATTGATCCTGGCAATCTTAGACCCTCAGGAGGTCTTGAGAAATGAAACAGGTACAAAAATCAAGCACAAGATAAAAAAGAAAAGCAAGCCAAGTGCATGATGTAATATCTCAAAACATACATGGCAACACAGAACCCCAATGAAGTTTCAGTAGTCCAGTACATTAATATACCATGTATTTAGAATATTAAATATGAACTCTTCCACACTTCATATATTAGCACTTTGCAAGCACTGCATAATTTTTCTGAAATAAAAAAAATTTAAAGGGGAAAAAAAGAAAACATAAGGAAGGGTCAAGGCAGTGCTTTCTTCTACTCCAAAAGCACAACTATCTTAAGATCCACTACAGTCACACAAAGGAAAATGAAACAGAAGAGCCCCCAATTTTCAGAAGAGGAGTGTGGGAGGAAAGTAGTGTTTCCATGGCACATCCATTTCTTCAACAGAGAATAAGGAAGTCTCTCTATGCAAGAGACATGCATTTGGGGCTCAGGAGATTTGGAAACCATGGGCTGTCGTCAGGAAGGGCTAAAGCCAGGAATATAGCTATGCTCTCCACTGTATTCTGTTCACCTGGAAACCTGCAGGATTACCCAATCAATATTTTATGTAGGCAGCTCCACCCTTTTAAGAAACACTTCGGGGATGGGGAGTATATTCAGGCCATCTGCAAAAAAACAAGACCCTGGCAGCATGACTACTGCTATGCTATGGTGGGGCTACAAGAAAGCCTGGAATCAATGTAAAAGTGTTTGGCTTCTGTGCAGATAAATTAACCTCAGAGGCATCCTCAGAACCATGCTTCATCTGGGACATCCAAAGTTTTTGGGACATGAACATCCTTCTCACACCTGTTGGGAAGCCCTTGATATGTTGATTGGAAGGTAACTCTGCAAGTGTGATTTTACTCATGAGACAAGTCTTCCACAACCATCACCACATACTCCCCAACCACCCCTTTTTCTTGTAATGTAGAACACAAGGTACTCTGGGGGAAATTCTGCCTTTGTTTTCTTGCTTACAAACCTTACTGCTCCATAACTTCAATGCAGTTTAAATCTGATAGATGTGAGGTTCAAATATTGCCCTTTCCCTTGAAAATTAGTGCAACAAAACAAAAGTAATTTCTTTTAATGTAATTTGGTGATTTGTTTACATACCTTTTAAAAATTCATCTTCAAAAAACTGAGATGCGACTTTCTGTGGATAATTCACTCCAGCTCCCCAGGCAATCAATGGTGTTAAAGTCTCTGAGGGATGGCCAGCCCCATGAGAGCCTACAGATATGACAAACCAAACACACAATGACTTGATAAGCAAGGCAAATAGTGCTCTCACAGAGACAAGTTTAATTTTCTGCCTAGAAAAAAATATCCTGTCTATATTCTTCAGACAGGCTACACTAGCACCACATGTTATTTTACTGGAATGACCAGAGACATTTTAGAAACCGTTCTTTTAAAATGTGCACTTATGTAGTGCCATCCATTTGAGAATCACAAAGCAATTTACAAACATTGGCTAACTTCAGCTTCACCACACCCTTTGAAATAGATATTTTTCCACATTTTAACATATATGGAAACCAAGGCACAAGGAAATTCCCATCAAAAATTTCAAATTTGAGTGTCCAAAGTTAAGCATTTAGGCTCCAAACCTTTGAAAACATATACATATACCTAACATGCATGTGCCATTGAAATCAAAGGGATTACTCAGGTGTGTAAAGTTAAACATGTCTATAAATTTGGGCAAAAGGTCTTAGGCACCTAAATAAGTGACTTGATTTTCAAAGGTATAAAGTATCTGTCCTTTTCCAGTGGTGAAAGGTGCCCACTGAACAAGCTGGGGAAGCATAGGTGCCCTGTCCTGTTCCCAGTATACCTTACAAAATGCATTCTACAAGGTGTGTGTGTGTGCACATGTGCATGTGTATGAGAAGGGTTTGAAAGAATATCAAATTTAATTATGTAATTAAAGATGAAATCTTAATATATATATGCTCCAGAGATAGAGTTGAGGTTGCGTTTGTAACAACTAGTAAGGGTACAAATGAAAGGTTAAAGTTTGCTAACTCACTCTGTTTTCTTTTAAGCCGCTTTGAGCCTAAGAACCTGCAGATCTGGGAAGGATTTGTGGATTTAAGCCTCTACACACAAAGTTCTCCCACTTCCCTCTGTTTTGATGACTGGATCAGAGCCAATCAGTGACATTGCTAATCCAAGAAGGAGAGCAGCTTGGGTACAAAGGAACCTAGCTCTGAGAAAGAAGGGCAGAAGTCAGGAGCAGGGAAGAATAGATGCTGCTTATCTGCATGGGCTCACTAAGGGAGATCTTTTCCCCTACCTGAACTTGTTTAGATGTTTTTCTCATAGTGCAGGTCTTGGCAGAGAGCAGACTAGCAGAGGTTCAAAAACTCATCTCTCTGCTGCTGTCCCTAATGAACCCCAAACTGTTTTTTAGCAGTGAGAGGATTGGCTCATAATGGAAGCATGATTATCCAGCAGAGAAGTCAGGTTGGTGTCAGGTGCTAAGACTACCCTTCTGAAACCCTCGGTGTATCCCAAATCCATTGTTCAGCAAAGCAGAAGGCTGCTAAGCACATCCCCCTGGGAACTACTCTGGGAAAATCTGCCCCAACCACTGCGTTCCCTTCCAATGCAAGACTTATTTTCTTTCTGAGTTCATATGCAGGAGCCTTTTGTAGTTGCTGCAGCAGCTGCTCAGTTTCTACAACTACTATAAGGTCTTGGGATGTACCACTAGGGTTTGGAAGTCCCCAGACCCAAACTTCAAACCATTTCCAAGAAGGCCTTCTCCCTCCCAGACAATGGCCTGGACAAAGGGAGAAGGAAAAAATTTCCAGTGGAAAAAATAAAGAAAAATATTTTTCAGGGGAAAGAATTCCTTGAAAAAGTCCTTGCACAGACAGCAGAAGAGGCAACATATGCTCTTCTCTGTAGAGCACAAAGACTGGGAAAGAACCAGATGGGAGTTTTCAGTTTCAAAAAGGGAGCTCTGCCTCCATTCATCAGGCATGAGTTAGGACCTCTCTCCAGTGTAGTGAATCCATCACAGGAGAAAAGTAAATTTTGGGGTGCATTTTTTTTTGTTTTAAACTGACCCATGAATGTGTGCCACTGCCTTACTGAGTAGCCACATGACATTCATTCTTATTATCCCTTTCCTCTCACCCAGCTCTTTGCCCCTTATGTGTGTCTCTCTGACCATCATTCCTTGTGTCATGTCAAAATTAGATCATACACTCTTTGTGGCAAGAACTGTGTCTTTACTTGTTTTTGCCAGGTGCCTAACACATTTTGAATGGACTCAAAATAAATAATAGCACAATTGTTAGCACTACAGCTCTAATAAAAGCACAGATCTACAGCATTTAGACTTTTGGCTATGGTCCAGATATGCTTTTTCCTGGCTTGATCCTGGAATCACTGAAGTCAATTGTAAAGCTCCCACTCACTTTAAGGTGTAGGATCAGGCTTTTTATAAAGAGGGGCAGGAGGAATCTCTCAAAAATTCAAAGGATACCCCATTTTATAGAATCATAAAAAAGTAGGGGTGGAAGTGACTTCGAGAGGTCATCTAGTGCTGTGGCAAGACCAAATATATCTAGATCATCCTCAACGTGTATTTGTCCTACCTGTTATTAAAAACCTTTAAGAATGAGGATTCCATAATCTCCCTTGGCAACCTATTCCAGTATTTCACTATCCTCACAGTTACGGAGTTTTCTTCTAATAGCTAACCTAAATCTCCCTTGCTCCAAATTAAGCCGATTACTTCTGGTCCTACTTTCACAGGACACAGAGAACAATTAATCACCACTCTTTTTATAAACAGCCTTTAACATATCAGAAGACTTATCAGGTCCCCCCACCCCAGTCTTCTTTTATCAAAGCTAAATATGCTCTTTTTTTTGTTTTTTTGTTTTTTTTAACATTTCATCAACAGGTCAGTTTTTCTCAACCTTTTATCATTTTTGTTGCTCTCCTCTGCACTCGCTCCAGTTTGTCCACATCTTTCTTAAAGTGTGGCACCCAAAGTTGGTCACAACACTCCAATTGAAGCCTCAACAGTGCTGAGTGCAGCAAAACAATTACCTCCCATGTTGTACATACAACACTCCTTTTAATAAACCCCAGAAAGATATTAGCCTTTTTTGCAGCTGCACCACATTGTTGGCTCATTTCAAGTTTCTTCCTTTCCTTCTACTTTCAAAGACCTTGCGTCTTGATCAATAACCTCCAAGTTAAAAGAAAAGGAGTACTTGTGGCACCTTAGAGACTAACAAATTTATTAGAGCATAAGCTTTCGTGAGCTACAGCTCACTTCATCGGATGCAAGTTAAAGAGAGCTATCTGCAGAATCCCTAAATATTTTTTTCAGGATTCCAGATGCACTTTTCACAAAGCTAGTTAATTTTCAGCTTGTGAAACAAAAATCAAAAATATGCATTAACAAAAAAGCTAAGTCAGGCTTAGGAAGATGATAGTGACACCCAAAGTCTTTCTACTGTGGTGAATGCTGCCTGTAAGAACAAAGAGGAAAAATGTATTCTAAAATTCAAATGTGCCAACATAAATGTCATCTACTCAACACTAAAATGTAATATTCAAACAGACTTTTGTTCTGCATATGAGCAAATGATAATTGGACTGATTGCTTTCAAAGATAGGCATAAATAAACTCTTATCCTCTCTGATGGATTATTAGGGAGTAAACAAATCCTGTTATTCCATCTCTGAACAGTTTGTAGTTCTATGCAAAAAAGCATTAATCAACTCTGTATTTTACTCCTGAACTGTACCTGAATCATCAATGATTCACAATGCCTCATGCTAATAATTATAAATATGCTGCTATTCAAAAGAAATAGCTTCCACGTATGCTGGGCAGGAAAGTCTCCATGGCTTACTACCCATTAGAACAGAAACTTCCTTCAAGAGGATTAATCTTACCTCAGAATTACAGAACACTAATGGTAACCATTTATTCTGCCATACTTCCAATTGGACACACATAGGACTGGCCTAGTGAATGCTCAAGTAAACCCACATTCTGCATCCCCAAACACATCTAAGTAGAAATATATAACACCATGAGTACTGCAGTTATTTGCCACTTAGTGCCAGCTTGTGGCACAAACCTCACTTGTAATATTTGGCAACAAAAATACAACGTAGTACTCAATTTGATTACATTGCTGAAACCAGATGTTTCTTTGCTTAAATGGAGCTACTCACAACAAGAGAAAACCTTAGAGGAGATCTTGAGCACACTTTTTTTACCCTATTTAGTTTATGCTCCTCCTCAGAAGGCTATTAGATGATACAGATGCTTTTTGGAAGATTGCAACTTTCATGTAAAGAATCTCTCTCTTTCCCCTTTAAATCTAACTGTCACCATAGTGGTACATTTGATCCAGGTCCACCAAAAAGAAAGACTAAAGTTTCTCTGAATCTCATATGTCTTACATTACAGCACAACTGCTGCCAAGACCTCAGACTAGTAAAATGTACCTCTTTTTTGGTAGCTGACATGATTATTTTATGGTAATTAATTTCGTTTGGGGAAGAAGTCATAAATTTATTTATCTTTAAGAGAGCATCTAGCCAAGCTTTTTCACCCATAAGATGAACATGCCCTTTGGTGTAACTGATAACAACATGTATTAAAAGGACTTTTACCACGCAAAATATTTTAAGTAGAAAATGTGAAGTGATCAAAGAACATATGCATTAACATAGCTTTTTGTAATGCAACTGGAAATTAACACTAGGTATGTCCCCTTGTGTTTTTATGGGGGTTCAGCCAGTCTCAACATAGCTTTAATTAGCTGCACAGGACAGTTTTTGACCTTTATGAAAAGGACGGAGACTCATTTAAATGGAAACTCCACTACAGTAAACTTTCTCTCTCCATGAGTCCCGAACTCCATCACTCCAGAATCTTCTCCTCCTCAGCCAAAGTTGCAGTGAGTCATTGGGCCCCATACAAAATCAAGCACCTGGTAGAGTGGAAGCAGCAGAGCTTTCATAGTGAGTGAAGCCCTCAAACCTGCTCATATTCTAAATAATCAGAAACTTGCCAATAATCTAAACTGCTAAGTAATTTTAGAGATTTTAAAAGTATCACCCCAATCTGTCATTCCATGGTCAGAAGTTAAGATAAAGGCAGTTTTTCCATCATTTCCATAAAAATCCTCAAGCATTGAAACAATGTCGTTTATGCCATCGTCAACTTTTCTGATATTGTCCTTGTATTCCCTATAACAAGGAAAGAAAAATATATTATTTGATTTTCTGTGAACTTTGAATTACAGATGGCAGAATACAGTGTATATAGTAGATTACTCATTGTCATTAAGGCAAGCCTCTTGATTAGAGCCAACTTCATGATTTACATGGCCTCAAGCTGTCAAAGGGAATCTAGAGGCGTCTCTTGCTTTCTCTATAGCTGATACCGGGGGGGCAGTTGAGTTGACCTGCTGCAGTGTGGTGTGGAGGGTTCTTGTACTGTTTGTGTCTATTTAAGGTCAAACCAGCCTTTGATAGAAGACTCCGGGATTTAGTAATCTGCAGTAACTAAGTAGGTGGATTAGTCATTCAAGCACTCACCTCTGGCCTATGCCAGCCCTGTCTTCACCTTGCATGTTAACAGTAGGTGCACCCCAGTCCCCAAGTCCCTTTGAAGAGTTCTCCTGTGATATCCAGCCTGACACTGGCTACTCTCAGAAAGAAGTAGTGTATCCCAGTTTACTGGTTTTACCTTAAACCACCACTCCCGTAAATCACACTGCACTTGTGAGCACTTATAATAAAACAAAATTAGGTTTATTTAAGAAAGAACAGAAAGTCAACTATAAACAAGAAAGAGTGGTGGAAACAAATGGTTACAATACAAAAGCATAAAATGCAAACCTGGGTCTACATTTACTAATAGTTACCTCTCCTATCTAATAAAATGGGTTGTTATCCCCCGACCCCAAGTTCAGTCTGTTGCAGAAACAGTTGGCTTCATAGGAACTAGGATCCAAACTTTCATGAAAACATCTCCAGGCCACAAGATTTTTCAGTGCATGGATACAGAGTGCCTCTCCCCACTCTGTGTTATGCCGAAACAGTCTTTTGTCCCTATGCATAGACAGAGCAATCCTTTTTTTTTTTTTTAAACCTCCATGTGGTTTTGATTGTTTGAAGTTGTCTCTGACAGTTTTCCATTGATAGGCTTGGGATGGAGCAAGGCTAGATAATTGAGAATTGCAATACATTACCGGTTAACCAGGGAGAAGTAACAATTCCCTCCTGCTTGAATGGGCCATCATTGAGACATATTATCCCCTGGTGACTAACTTCTAGATACAAGATTATAAAGTGTGCTTTCAGTATAGTTACATTATTCCTTAAACATTACTGTGTTTGCCTTGTGAAGTATCAGTTGAAAACTCAATCTGCAGAATATTATTGTCCTGGTACAATGTGTGTATCAACACTGCATGTAAAGTTATAAGATTTTACTATATAACGTTATTACATGCGCCGGAGTTAGAAAAGCAGGCCCAAACCAGTTTTCAAAGACAAAGACACACTGGCACCCTAGCCAGGTGTTAATGAACCATCACCTGCTCAAAAAGCATGAACAAGAGATGTATGTTTTATCACAAGGATGATTCAAACCTTATGTCCTCAAGTGACTGTTTGTCACCATGACTCAGCATATATGTTTCTAGCACAAGAAACTGAATTATAAAGATAGGAGAAAAATCCTTGACCTCACTGTCCTCCTTCATCTCTGCTCATGACATCAATGACCCTCAAGAACTGAACTTGAGAGGGGCGAGGCTGGAGTGCTGGCTGAGAGGCTTTTCAGCCAGTACAGACTGCTATAAGCTTATGGTGAGGAAAACCTGCTTTTAAGTTCACTTAGCTTGTTAAGGTAGGCATTTAGCTTGCATTTTATCTTGTATTTCTTTCATAACCAATCCTGACCTTTATGCCTCATTACTTGTAGTCACTTTAAATTTTTCTTTTCTTTCTGTAGTTAATAAACTTGTTTCACTGTTTTATCTAATCAGTGAGTTTTGATTAAAGTGTGGGGGAAACTCCATTTGGGATAACAAGGCTGGTGCATATAATTTTCCACTGATGAGATGACGGACTTTATATGTGCTTGCATTGTTCAGCAAGGTGCTGGCCAATACATGATGCACATTTCTGGGAGGAAATCTGGGACTAGAGAATCTGCTGGTATTCTTCTGCAGTGTTATTCATGAGTGGCTAGCTAGTAGCACTGTGCAGCTGGAAGCAAGTTTCATGCTGGAGCCCATGTGTTAACTGATCAAGAGTGGCTGTTTGCCCGTAAAGCAATGTAAAAGGCATCCCAGGTTGGAGAGCTGAGAACAGCTATTCAGCAATCCAGATTGTATATGGGGAATGTTAGAAATAACCGTAGATACATCTCACAAAGATTATTGGTCTTGATAAATTACAAGCTTTCTGTAGATACCTTACATGTTACTCCTTATGGATAAACACCCTGCAAGACACGTGTTTGGTGCAGTACCTTTGTCCAATCTGAGATAATAATTTGCAAAGAACAGCAAAACATCTGGCAAGCTTTCTCCATGTCACAATAATTTAAAAGTGAACTGCAAATCTTTAAAGATTAAAAGTTTTAAAAGAGCCCAATGTATTAACACAGCAATTGTAGACTTAAAAGTGAAAATTTTAAAACTCTTTTTGAAGTTACTATACATATCAATAATTGATTTCATGATGTAGTGCTTGTCTTGAGATTTTGATGAGCCTGGATTCTGTGCCCCTGTCATAAATATAAAGGGAAGGGTAAACACCTTTAAAATCCATCCTGGCCAGAGGAAAAACCCTTTCACCTGTAAAGGGTTAAGAAGCTAGGATAACCTCGCTGGCACCTGACCAAAATGACCAATGAGGAAACAAGATACTTTCAAAGCTGGAGGGGGGAGAAACACTCTATCTGTGTGATGCTTTTGTCGGGAACAAAAAGGAATGGAGTCTTAGAACTTAGTAAGTAATCTAGCTAGATATGCATTAGGTTCTGTTTGTTTAAATGGCTGATAAAATAAGCTGTGCTGAATGGAATGTATATTCCTGTTTTTGTGTCTTTTTATAACTTAAAGTTTTGTCTAGAGGGGTTCTCAGCGTTTTGAATCTGATTACTCTGTAAGGTGTTTACCATCCTGATTTTACAGAGGTGATTCTTTTACTTTTTTTCTTCAATTAAAATTCTTCTTTTAAGAACCTGATTGCTTTTTCATTGTTCTTAATATCCAAGGGTTTGGGTCTGTGTTCACCTATGCAAATTGGTGAGGATTTTTATCAAGCCTTCCCCAGGAAAGGGGGTGTAATTTGGGAGGATTTTGGGGGGAAAGATGTTTCCAGGTGGGCTCTTTCCCGGTTATATATTTGTTAGACGCTTGGTGGTGGCAGCAATAAAGTCCAAGGGCAAAAAGTAAAATAGTTTGTGCTTTGGGGAAGTTTTAACCTAAGCTGGTAAAAATAAGCTTAGGGGGTTTTTATGCAGGTCCCCACATCTGTACCCTAGAGTTCAGAGTGGGGAAGGAACCCTGACAGCCCCAAACACCCTTGTGTGTCTGATGGTGGGCCATAAATTGTCATTTTTAAGGGGGGAAAGCCACAATGACTAGCTTATCACCAACCAATCAATTCACATTTTTCTAAAAGGCTAGAAAGTATATCCTTTTAAAATAAAGACAGAGAGGAGCCCTGACACTTTGATTTAGAGGGCTCACAGTCATGTGTTTTGCCTGCTTCAGAGGTTAACCCCAATTCCTTGCACTGTCTCAGGTGAAAAAGGGAAAAAGAACTCAAGAGGAAAATGAATGGGATTGTCATAAATTTTGTTTCAAATGTTTTTGTAATGATGTACGGCCTTAAAACTTTTTCTTTTTTCAATTGACATCCAAAAAACTCGGCAGTTCACCTACAATAAGGCTGCAATATCAGACTTGTTATTTCTGGATTTCCTGTTTACTGTGGAATTAAGATGGACTCAACTTAATTTTGGACAAAAGAAAAAACAAATAATCTGCCAAGTATTCTTTTGATTAGGTGTATAATTAATAAGTTTGCTACTGCCCTTGATAATTAGAATTAAGAGATATATGCTGTGACCCAAAGAACCCCTCAATGCCAACTAGGCAAGTCTATAACAGCAACTCCTAACAAGCCTAACAAACTCACTACAACTAGCACACCACTTTCATGGTATTTATCCATGAAGATATCATGTGAGATCTTAAATTAAAGCCGGTGTCAAACTGGTTATGAATATTGTTGTAAGATGTACGTACAGATGAGATTTAAGGAGCTGTATATGTACTGAAAATATACTGTTTTGAAATCTGTCACCAACCAAAGAGAAAAACAGGGTTCTTCTAGATAGGAAATAAGATGTGTATCTCCCTGTTAAATGTAAATTAAGCATTGTAAGCCAACACAATGAAAGCCTTATTTACATATGGAGTCGACAGGAAAGGAGCACATCAGAGAATGAACCACCTGGGGTTGCCCTGTCTCTGGGGCAGACTACGACTTTGGGAAATATAAGTGGAAAGCAAAAAGACATCCCTGTATCCTGCACTAGAGGAAGTAATCAAGACAGTGTGATTACATTATTGAAAACAGGATCCCAACTTGTCCTGGTTGTAAGCATTATAAAAGACACTTGGGTGAGTCAGACTTCCTTAGACAGAAGATTAGCTTCTTAAATTTAATCTCTAGAAAGTGTGTTATTTTATATGTAACATTTCTGTTTCCATTATCATTACTCTTTCTCTTTTTTAAATCTTAACCTTTGATGATAAACTTCTTATTGTTTTCACTATAAATCTATTTCAGTGCTTTACTGTCAAATAGGACCTGATTTGGAGTTGAATCGTCCAAGCAGGTGTGTACTGTTCCCTTGGGAATAGGCAACCTGGTATTTCTGAGAGGGTTCAGTGCATAAGAGGCTGAATATTACAGGGGAATGCTTCAAAAGGGTCTAGGGACTAGGGTGCAGCTATTGTTAATCTGTAGGGCAAAGACAAGGCTGGCATAGCCCAGAGAAGATTGTTTAGGTGCTAACAGACTGGAGGTGTCAGGGAGCCAGCAAATCTCTCTCTTGCTGGAGGTGGGGAGGAACAAGGTGACTCTCGGTCCTTGGCAGCCTGAGAACAGTCAATTATGCTAATATATTTGTATATGCTACTGTAGCTATATGCAAATTAATGAAAATTTGCTATGTTAATGTAACCTTATAAAGATTTTAAACAAAATTTAAGAAATTTAGAGTTTAATTTTTCATGGCAATTTTAAACTTTGCCCCTTGTACAATCTCATCAAAACCACAAGCATTTTATCTGAATTGGTAAATATTGTTGCAGAGAAAAAGTTGACTTAGGATAAAATATGTGTGTTAAATGCTAACAAGCTAATTATATTTAGCGTGTCAAATTACCTGGAGTTTGGCCGATGAGCATGTCCATTTGTGTCTATCCCTAGCAAATGCAGGAATAGAACTACTTTTTCTTCATTTACTTTAGAGAACAATGTTCGATTACTTCCGGCAGCTTGGAAAAAGTTCTATAGGGAAGAAACCATCAAAGGGTTATTCTGAGAACCATGGAAAAAAGGAGACACAGCCTATTAAAATGCAGATTTTATTTAATGTTTATATCACAGGAGTTGTATTGTGCAAAACTATGAAATAGCAAATTAATTACTGTGTGATTCTGCTTATCTGAAGATAATATTCCAGTAAAATTTTCACTGCTGGGGCTCACCTAAAGCAAGACAGGCAGAAATCTTCCAGTTCTTAAGCTTCTACAGTCCCTATGAGCAGTGATAGCAGGTAGGATTATGAGCTATCCTTTCCTTCTTTCTTTTGCATTGGTGGTCACACACTATCCCTGAGCTTAACGGCTGCTTTGTAACCTTCCACTTATTTCTTAATATGAAGTGGGAAATACAGGCATCCCAAACAAGAGTGAGAAATAGAAAACTAAGATTCTTCCTAAATGACAATTATTATTAAAATAAATATTGGTGTTAGCTGGCAGATGACCATTATTTTTGCATTCTACATGCAAATACAAACAAGTAACATCCCAAACACAAGAAAAATTCTAGCGAGTGGGATGATTTGGGTTCTACTACTTTGGAAACAGGTTTTGCAGGACCGACATACCAAAATATGGTTCATCTCCAGAGACCAAATCAAAGCAACAGTGTTTTGTAAACGTATGGAGTGTGGAACATGCATCTGCCTTGCATATGTCTGAACAGAAACTTTCCTGAGGCATGAGCTGGAGGTCACTCTGTCTCAGAACAAATGAGCCTTGGCACGGCCATCAGGTTTTACACCAGCCATATTACAGTAATGTGAAATACAATTGGAAAGCCATTTTAATGTGATTCTCTTAGTGACACTGCACTGCCACCTTCATGTTTTTGCTGCCTTCAGAACTGTGCTCTGAAGACAGCAGCTGCAGAGTTTCCTGAAGCTGGAGGTGACTACCAGAGATGGTGAGTCTGACCTCCCCCTGCTGCTGGAGTCCACGCTGGAGCAGTGAAATTGACAAGAAATCTGCTCACAGCTCTGGCTGTCACCCCTTGGTCTCCCGGCTCCAAGTTTGTCTGCCCTTGGGCTCCCCGTTCCCAGGTGGGCTGCTGTCCAGGCTCCCCACATCCCACTCAAAACTGGCTGCTACCTGGGGCTCCCCGCTCTAAGACAGGCTGCCTCCCGGGCTCTCAGCTCCCACTGGAAGGCAGGTTGTGCTTGCCCAGTTTCCTCAGGGCTCCCTGCTCCCCACTGTGTTGCTGCCTGGGCTCCCACCACAGGCAGTCCGGCTGCACCAAGGCTCCCGGCTCCCTGCTGGAAGACCTTAAATTGGCAGGGGTTTGAAGTGAAAGGCAGCCAAAAATAAGGCTGGTGGAAGCCAGAGCGAGACCTTGTGCTTGTAGGCAGGCTACTGCTGTTAGGGCTCTGAACAAAAGCTGCATAGCATAAAAACACCCAAGATTACAGGGCAAGCAGTGACAGAACCCATTACTGGTCTGGATGGTCCCCAAAATACCACATCCACTCACTTAAATCTGCATATAAGTGCATATTATATATGTGCTCCTAAGTCCTTATTCAAGAAAATGACAATTGAAGTCACTGGGTATTTAAAACATAAAACATGAAACACACAATAATATAGATTGAATAAGGACACTGTAACTGATGGAATGCTCAGTTTGCCTGCTTTCTGCAAACAAATGTTTGCAGGGGTCCACCTGCACGTTTTTGATTACAGGATCAGAACTCTTGCAAGGACTTCTAGACCACAGCTGGATTACCAGTGTTATTTTTGAATGTAGGAAAGAGTAAGCCTGCTTTACATTTTAAAAAAAAATCAGTGAGGCAAATTTAAGTTTCAAATTCCTGAAATTAAAAACTTTTTTACAAAGTGAATCATGTTTCGAGGCCTAATTAGCCAGAACACCATCTGAAATGAGGGAAATATAGACCTGTGGTTTTTTCTTTCGCTAGATGAGTTCACATTAAATTTGAAAAAAAACTCACTTTCCCTGTATAATTCAAGATTTCCATGTAGTAATTTATTCTGATAGTCAGTGAAAGTCTTATGGGGGTGGGGGTGGGGGAAAAAAAAAAGAAGACACCAGCAAATACTGGTTTATAATGAAAAACAGTTACCAACAATTTTCTGGACACTCCTTTCTGTAACTTGGCAGTCACCTCATTGACATTCAATCAATCTAATAATGTGGAACAGGGCAGAAAAGAGGAGCCATACAGTTTTGAAGTGTTATTTTTTCAGATTTAAATTTTCACATGCATGCATAGGTAAGAGAAGGGAAAGTGTGTTGAGTGTGGTAATAATGAAGTGTAATAGGAGCAGGAAGGAAGACTTATTTTACAAGTTCTGGGGTGGGCACTCCATCTAGCTTTGTGCGTACATTACATGACATTGTATAGTCCGAAATCAATGCAGGGTTACATACAGGTTTATTACAACAGAGATAGGCAACAGTTAACATTTCACAATTTCACATTTGCAAAAAAGTGGGTTAGAATTTTAAATTCAAGTTCAGCTTCTGAATGATTTATTAATACATTAGTTGCACATATTAATAAAATATTATCAAATGGATAGTAAAGCTATGACAGTAACAGAACTTCCCATAAGTCATAACTACGTGGATTGTGTTCAAAGGGTGTAGATGCCTGTTTAATATAGAATGTAAAATTTCAAGCACCATAGCTCTATTAAAGTTTCTCAAGTTTTTCTAAATTAATGAATTTCTAATTGAAACTTTGATAATTTCTTCATTGATTTTTCCTATCAATGTTTTCATTTGAGAGCCAGAATACTGTAGATTTGTAATATGCTTTTCCTTTTTTAAAATTAAATCAGCTGGTGATCAGAAAAAGTAAAAATTCTTCTAATTAAGGAGAACGGAAAAGGCATTAAGTGATTAATTTAACTTTAACCTACAATGAATGAATTTACATTGAAATACCCATCTGTTAAGTATTCAGGAAAGTGATGCAAACAATGGAAATAAATTAATCCACCCACCATGAAATAGGCAGATACCTCGTTATTGTGTAAAATGTGTTGAATATTTGAATGATCAGTTAAACTACTAAAAACGCAGGAGTGATTCTAACAACTACTAAACAAGCCCCAAACAGCAAGCAACAACAACAAGCAGAAGAAGGCCATACTAGGGGGAATGACAACCACATTATTTACAACAAAGGCTCACAATTATCCTTAAATATCTACATTAAAACACATAAGATCAACTAAGTATGACCGTAAGTTAGAGCGTATTTTTAAGATGTTAAATTGTGGCTGACTTTTGTTATTGACTTTGTAGATTAGTTCTAATAGTTTTCCATCTCTGAAACTGGATGACCACCTGAGGAATACTAGTACTCTTTTGCCCCTATAAATAAAGTTCAACATTGAATATTTTGAGAAGAAAATAATGTTATTGCATCAGAAAGTTGTAAAGATAATTTGATCTTTGCTAAAATGATCTAATGTCATAGCATTTTGCTCTTGTTTTTCCTCAAGCAGAAACTGACATATTATGGTCTAGACTGTGGCTTTGATGTCATGATAATTGGGGAATTCAAAATATGCCTATCCCTTGAACAGATATCTCCACTAGTATATTAAAATATGTATGAGTGGATACCTAGATACTATGATGAATGACGCTAACACGTATGCTGGATAAAAAGAACCCTAATAAGAATATTAGCAAAGAGATCAGAATTTCCTGGCTCTCCCACACCAAAATGCTTTAGTATGGATATGATACCCTAAAATAAAATACAAAACACAACCACAGATCCTTCACAACGTTGGTAGGAGTTCTCAGCAATGGGTCCCAGATTGCTTTTAAAAATTATGCTTTATTTCAGGAAGTCATTCAACAGCTTAAAACATTTTCTATGGGAGAACAAGCAAATCTTGGTATGAAAGAGCGTAATGGAGAGTGTTCAAAAACACTTTTAGTAGGGTTCAAACAATAAATATTTTACTACTATCATTTATCACAGTGGTAGTATTTGGTTCAAGGAACCAGTATTATATATTAATTATCTCCAAATTCCAGGTCAGACATGAAACTTAAGACCTTATTACAAACGCAGAGGAAAGTATTTTCTTCTATTGCCCAGTTGCAACCTCTGTCTATAATGCATAAGTGACATAAAACAGAAATATTTATTCACCTTAACATGATCAAAAACCCAAGTGTCTAGTTTAGTTGCATCTTGTGCTCCAAAGTCTTCCTTTTCTGCAGTGTAACAGTATGTATAAACGTGATCCCCACTGGCACCTGCAAAAACAATACAGATGCAATACTGGGTGGAAGCAAGAAAATTAAACTTTTGTTTCCTTAATAAAATATATATTGCATGTTAAAATACAGGATGTGAGGGAGCAAAATATTGATAAACCCATACAAGAAAAACCCATAAACCCAAAGACAAGAAAAGAGATTAGAAAAAAGAGATGCCTCCTGAATAATCTTAATTCTCTCCTCATTTTATGTTCATTGTTTCTTGAGTTGTATAACTATTCTCTTATCAGCCAGTGTATCGATAGTATCAATGTTAGAGATGTCTTTATGCCTTTTTTTAATCCATGTTATCCCTTCAATTCCTGGAAGGAAATAATTTTTGGAAAAGCAAAAAGTGTGTGAAATACAATCCAATTTTATCAAAATGAAATGGGCGGTATAGAATCTATTTAGAACAACAAGAATTTGGAAAAGGGCTTGTCTACATGAACACTTAGTTCATGGCAAGCCTAGAGTATAAAATCTACCCCACACTAGCCTGCCATGCACTAAACAGTATGCCTATGCGTGGAGATGGGGATATGATTCCCAACTCCAGGAGACTAAGGAAGTGAATTAAACTAAACAGAATGAAGGCCATTTTACTTCTGAATGAGAAAGTGTCCACACAGGGTTTAATGCAGTTAATTAACCCACTTCAAATTCACATCTTTAGTTAATTTGGATTAATGTTCCTGAGCACTACCATCTAGACAGCCCCTAAGAGGATGACTTTTTCCCATAAATAATAAATGCTTGATGCCGTATTTGAATTTAGATTTTCAGATCAAAGAGATTCTACTGTACTGGTTCTATCACTCTGACACAGATTAATAACTGGAAATTAAGAAAAGATTAAGAGAAGATATATCCAAAGGCCACTAAAATGCCATTTTACCACAGATGTTGCAATATGGTGGTCAAGAGGTCAAACTGCAGATCATTAGTCTGAAATTGGTGATCAAAGATGCAAAAATCAAATATAAAAAATCTTTACCTCTAACTTTGAAAAACAAAGACTTCTAACTTCCAGATATTAAACCTAACGTGAAACCAAGTGAGAAATGCCATATCATCGAGACTTTAATAAACGGAGTAACGACACTCAGATTTAAACAGAAAAAAAATGGGTAAAGAAAGCTCAAGGAAGGATGCAAATGAGTTATTTCCAATCAGCTCAATAGGGCAACCACCCTACTGTAATATGCAAGGATAATTTAGGAATGGATTGAGACCTTCACAAGCTTCAAAGTCTATATTTTTAAAAATTAGGTCTGATGTATAAAGGCAGGCGTCACTTTAAATGAATGAGAATTTTCAGAAAAATGCAAACGTGCAACACCATGTCCACTGACGTGGAAAAATATAGTATCTGGACAAGACAACCTCATTTTGTACACATTAAAGACTATACCATGCTGTCTTGTGAAACAAAAAAGAGAAAAACATCAAAGTACTGAATTTCTGAAGTCCTGATGAGATCTGAAATCTGGTGGAATTTATAGAAATTCTGTAGTCTGGCTGAGCTGTTGAAGTCACAGGGCTCCAAGCAAGGCTATTTCTATTATTTCTGCATAAACTCCCAACAGGGAAATGTTTTTCTGACAGTTCATAGCAACATAGAATCCAACTGATTTGTTGGTTGTTCAATTATATAGTGCAATTTACAGGCTTGTGGGTGAACTAACATACCAAGTTCAAGAGCAAGCATTTACCTTGATTATACTAAAGCCTAGCTGAAGTGTTACAAAAACTTCAATACCATTAAAGGATTTTAGGACAGGAACCTGAAAGATGTAGCCCTTCATGTGTCATCCCTGTTTTACAATAGGGTTTATTTAAAAATCCAGAACACATACTATAGTTTGCTGACTTGCTGTCAGAATACTGAGTAGAATCCTCCAAGGCACTTTTAAAAATCTGTTTATTACTGTCAATGGAGTTGAACTGCATGGATAAAGTATACCAAAAAAGGAGGCAGAGCTCATCAGCTTTGGTGGCTGTTGCAACTGGCCTTGTTGATATTATGGGATGATGCATTGTTATACCATCTTCTGGTGATGGGATACTGCAAGGGGAAGAAATTGGGGATCAGACTGAAACAAATTCCTGTCCCTGAGAAATGCCAGCACCAGGAAACCAAAATTAAGTATGTGCAGTGTGTGCACACTCCTACCACTCTCCACTCTAATTTCTACCTGGATGAAGAATTTGTATTAATTTAAAAAAAAAAAAAAAAAAAAAAAAAAAAAAGAGGGTGCAATGGGTCCTTCTATGGAAAATTCTGAAACACTTCACTGCTTTTTAGATTATATTATGACACTTCAAAAGAGATATGTAAAATATCTACTGTGTATTAAGTATCTATCTTTGGAGATGGTACTGACAGGAGAGGGAAAGCCTCCTTTTCCATCTATACCGCCGGAGGAGAGGAGGTGCCAGATATCAGCTCCTCCCACATCAGATTTCCCTGTCTGATGTGTCTTCTCACCAACAGATTGCAACATAGTAGGGACCAGAGTCATATTCAAAGAGTGCAGAAGGGATATGCAAGGTCAGCTTCTTAGGGAGTGATGCATTTCATTCTTCAAGCTGAGAGCTGTGTATCTGATTCCACTAGTCATTAATAGCAGATTCATTAGGCATCACATGCTGTTAAAACAGTATGTCAGGCATTCTATATGTGAACCGGCAAAGGGTAGTACCCTTCAAGAAAAAAGAGCAGTTACTTACATAGTAAGTATGCTCCTTTTAGGTGCTAACTTTCATGGATTTCGTGTCAGTGATGCAACTTGGAACTTTTGAACAGCAGCGTTTGCTGAGGATGCCCCACATGCGGCCATGTATCTCTGAACCCCACAACCATAGTTATAGTTAGCAGCATTAGAATTCTTAGCCTCCTCATCTAGTCTCCATCAAGGCTCCAATGAGTTGTTCACATATTATTGCAGACCTACCTAAGCATGGACAAAGCCAAATATAACATTATGTCTCCTGAAAAGTAGAGCTCCTAGCTCTGCTACTGCGGCAGTTTCTCTGTCTGACAAATTCCCCATGGTTCACCAGTGGAAGCACCACTCTAACATCTATGTCAGAGGGGGACTCACAATAGTAAACTTTAGTATGTGCCCAGGAGTCAGGAACTCATAGGGAGGAGGCACAGAAAGGATGAAGGCAAAAGGCAGTTAGGAACTGTAGCGAGGTGGTGTGGTTCCCACCTCCCCAGAGAGGGATGAGCCTCTCCAGACATCAAAAGTGGGTGTAGCCAGCGAATCCTGCACCCACCCCACAGAGGTCAAGGCGCAGGACAGGAAGTATAAAAGCACAACCCCAGAGCTCTCTAGAGGAGGAGCCGCCGGAAAGGCCAGACACCTGCAGCCTAGCTCCTGGTTGGGAGACCCCGGCAACTGGTGGTGGACCCGAAGAGTGGCCTGCCCAACCAATGCCTGACACTGACCAGAGCCAGGAGGAGCTGTGATGCCTACCCCTCACCAGTTACCCAGAGGAGCTGCCAAGCCTACCCCTTGCCAGTTAGCTAGAGGAGCCCATGGTGCTTGACCCCCCCGGAGGACACCGTCCAGACCCAGGTACCTCTAGAAGGGGAGTTAGGAAGTAGCCTGGGGACAGCCTACCCTAGCTTGGCTGCAGCACTGCCAGAGCCTATGTCGGTGTGTTGCAGACAGGATCCCCACTGATGCAGCAGTGGGTCTTCTGCCACTGCTAGGGCCCTGGGCTGGGACACAGTGGAGTGGGAGGGCCTGCGTCCCCCTGCCACCCAACTTGTGGGTGGCAGTCTCCCCCTCTCCCAGGTCTCTGGGCTGGTTGTTCACCTGCCTTTGCTCAGCCTCTGTCTAAGGGCCTGAGCCATTGACTCTCTGCTGCCCTGCCCTGACACAGGGCCTGGGCCTGCCAAGCATAACTGTTTGCTCAGCCCCTGCCTGAGGGCCTGAGCCATTGACTCGCTGTTGCCCTGCTCTGACCCAGGGCCAGGGCCTGCTAATTATATAATAGTTGCTCAGCTCCTGCCTGAGGACCTGAGCCCATGACTCACTACTGCCTGCCGACTGCAGGCCAGGCATGAATAACTGTTTGTGTTTGCCTCTACTGCTGCCACGGCAAGAGACTCCTGCACCCAGGCTAATTCCCAGTCAACAACTGGAAGGAAGTACCAAGGTGGTGTGGTTCTCTGCCGCCCCAGAGAGGGATGAGTCCCAGCCAAACCCCTCTAAGAGAAGACAGGCTGTCTGTGATGGAATGTGAGCCAAGGGAGCATGGGAAGCAGAGAGCAGCTAGCATCAGCTAAGAGGAGTAGCTGATGGACCTGAGCAGTTGGGTTTTCTTGGCTAAAGCAGTAATGATGGACTGGGGGGGGGAACCCTGTTTTTCTATTTAAGTCCAAAATTTGAAAAGTGGTCTATGACTGATATGTACTGAAAACGGGTGAACGTGAAGTTTGGGGCTCACAAGGACTGTGGTGGTTTACCTAGTTTCAAGGCCAAATTTAAAAAGGACCATTTTTAAAATCTTTCCTTGGCAAAAATTAATATATTTGACACTAAAATATTGTAGAAACTTCAATTATCCTCTGAAAAATTAGTGTTAAATTCAAAGACTAAATGAATTCATTAAAGAAAGAGATACAGTTTAAGCAGAATTAAAATCTATCTGCAAATATATTGTACATTCAAGTATGGAACTGCTACAGGCATTTCAGTGACCAATGGAAAATAAAAAAAACTAAACCACCTTGGTCAAAAATCTTTCAGAAAAATCAGATTTCTAAGGCTCAGTATTTTGGTATTTAAGAAACAACAATTAAAAACCAATATTTTAGTTGGGGACAAAGAATCTATTATGTTTTAGGTTTCTCTACTGAAACATATAATAAATCCTTTACTCTAATACACTTTTCTGACAAGACAAGGAACTGTCCTGAGAAACTATATTTAAGCAGTGTTGCAGATCGAGTCATGCTAGCTCGTATTTTTCCCCGGTTAGCTTAGACTGGAATATACAACCGTTGCGTAGAAGTTGCATTGAAATTTGGATGATTTATTCAAATGTTTGAAAAAGTCAAGGATAACTAATTCAATTATGGAAACTATAATTTTAACTCATTGATGATTATTAGACAGCAGGCTTTTCCATGCGAGTATTCTGACTACTTAGCTATAAAGCTGTCAACAACTGGTATAAAGCAGTGGTTAGAATCATAGAATATCATGGTTGGAAGGGACCTCAGGAGGTCATCTAGTCCAACCCCCTGCTCAAAGCAGGACCAATCCCTAATTTTTGCCCAGATCCCTAAATGGCCCCCTCAAGGATTGAACTCACAACATTGGGTTTAGCAGGCCAATGCTCATACCACTGAGCTATCCCTCCCCCCCGCAAAGAAACCTGGTGCTCCAGGTGAGGTTTGAGGTTCCGCAGCATCAATCTACACAACACAGCTCTATAAGTACTGTGCACTAACCCATTGCACCACTGCAATCTCTAGTTCCCATTGGCCTGGAGCAGCGAACCGCAGCCACTGTGAGCCGCGATCAGCCGAACCTGCAGACAGGACAGGTAAACTAACCAGTCCGGCCCGCCGGGGCTTTCCCTGAACAAGCAGCGGACTGGCTTTGAGAACCACTGGTATAAAGGACTATATAGTTTGTTATTTTATATTGTTAGCATATAAAACAAACATTTATAGTAAGCATTTACTTTGGGAAAATAAATACCTCAACTAATATATAAAGGTGACTTAACTCCTTCTTAGAAACTACTTATTTCAATCCATTTTCCAGAGCTGTATATGTTCCTTAATGACTTCAATGTCAGATTGTACCACAAGTTTCTCAAGTGGTATGGTAATTAGCCATTTACCTACTTTCTCAAACAAAGCTAATGAAAGATAGCACAGTACACTAAAACCGAATTCCACAAATCCTTTCCCAAGAACACATGGCTGCAAAAATGTCAACAATCTGCCAGTGGGCTGGATGCCACATTCTCTTCCCCCGCAAACCCAAGCTTCAAGCAGAGGTCCTGGGAAAGATAGATTACCCAGAAGAGATTATTTTGCAGATAATCATAAAACTGTTTTTCAGATTAACACAGAAGTGGAAAAAAGGAGGGTAGGGGCGAAACCAAATTATTCTTTCAATCCAATCACTGAAAATAATGGGGTTCAGGCAAAGTACAATTACTGTCATCATGAAATACATTTAAAACAATTCTCTCAATTCTAAAATTATCTAGGGGGAGGAAGTCCTAGATTTTATCATATTATTCTGGTTCATGGATTTCAAATTTAGCTACAACAGTAGAACATACATTCTTCTTGGGGGTTGGGGAGGGTTCTCCACATCCTTTTCACAGTCTCTAGGATCACCAATTTGTCACCTGTTTATATGCCCGACTCTAAATCTCCAGAGCATAGCCACCATCCTTCTGATCAGGACAGGACAGAATTTTCTTTAGAAGTCCCTTAATTGGCTGACATGTCTGCACATTGGGAGATGGGATTTACTATATGTTTTCTCACTCCTATTTTAGATTAGTAAAATATAAGTGGGAATACAGTATATTGAAATACAAATATCTAGAACCAAGCACACTGCTTCCTGTGTACTCACAGCCTTTACCAACCCAGGGATTGAGAGATCAGCACTAGTAATATAATCCTGAGCTCAAGGATAGCATCACAACACTCCATGTTTGCATCTCCATATACTATATTCCCATTTATATTTTACTAATCTAAAATAGGAGTGAGAAAACGTATAGTAAATCCCATCTCCATTTAATATGTACAACAGGCACAGGAACAACAAAATGAGGAAAACGACTGTTAAACTCAGTTCCTTAATGGAAGTCATAGCTATGTCAAATTTAACAGTAATTTTTAAATTACAGAAATTTCAGAATTGCAACAGTATATGCAATTTTTATATCACACACATTGGAACAAAGAAACTACAGTTGGGGCTAAATTGTACTATTTAGGCACAGCCCTACACTGGAGAAAGTGTGAAGCCAGGAAGATCTTGATTTGGGGTGGTGCAGCCTGGTCCCCAGATAAGCTCAACACTTTATCGGCTGGTATGGATGTAGAAGGAAAGAAATCCTACATCCTCTTTGGGGCAATTAAAAAAAAACAGGTGCACACATAGAGAATAGCCACAGTACTCATTCAGCACAGAGATGGTGACTGCTTCTTTCCCTTGCATGGCATATTCAATGATAGGTAAGATTAGGAAAGCATCAGAATAGACCATAAACAGTAGTGAGAAGTTATGCTCTATTTAAAGCTTGTTTTCTTTTCTGGTCTGTGATGAGGAATTTTTCCACCCCACTCCCAAATTAACAGGCTTCTTGCTAGAAAAGATGTTTGCATTCACTGTGTTAATAAAGTCCACCATAAGGCACTGCTGAAGAATTTGATTTACCTATTGCAAAAGACCAGGACTTATCCTACTCCTCTATGTAGTATTTCTGTAAGGTTTTGTTTTATAATTTGTTCATAAAACGTAATTTGTAATACAAACAAACAAAGCCCTACAGAAATGCTAACTACTGGTAAATCCTGCAAATACCTCTCTGACTAATCTTTTAAACCACATCATAACCACCAATGTAATGTTTATCAGCTAGTAAAATGCACAAATTTAAGCATACCTTTAGCAAACATAGGTAAAATATCTGGACTTCCCCAGCTCCAAGTATATTTACTTTCATTGAAAACTGAATCAAATTCCACTGGGTTCTCCTTCCATCCTGTCAAAACAAACATTAATGTTAAAAGGGTTGTTCAGGTGTAACAGAAAGCCTGATCTGGCCCATTGTCTAAAGATTAATAGTTCTAGAAAATAGAGAACATTTTTTAAGTTTTTATTATAATATTTAATAGTAAATGCTAGAGTTAAGATTATATTTGACTTCCATTTTAACCCCATTTGCTTATGCTCATAACTCTGGGGGGAAAAAAACCTTTTTTGGCTGATGATCTTCACAGTTGGTCTCTTGTGTCAATGGTTTTAGTAAGTCTAAGGAAAAATATTTTTTCCATTAAGCAAGGATGGCAAACAAAATTACTCATTTTTTTTCCAAAGTAAGATAATTTAAAGACTTTATTTTGTGCATGCATAATTCAAAAGTGGTTGAACTTTACTAGTACCCATGGAAGAGTAACCTCCAGGCTAATACCTATATTGATAAGAGAGTTATAAGTGATTGAAAGTTTGGTCTTCTCCATGTGTAATACAAAGATTCCACTAAGTTTAGAGTTCAAATAGGACTGGAGAATAACGTGAAATCTGATAGTTTTCCAGTCATGCTGTAAGGTTCATTTGTTGCCCAGGCATTTAAAGAGAGGGGGAATTGAGGGAGAAAGGAGAAGGGTTACCTCCTGTTGGAGCACTAAGAGGCTGTGCGTAATTTCATTCACCTTTAATGGAACAAGAAATCTATTTGTTATACGAGTTAATGACTGGAGATTAATTTTAAAAATTGTCAGGGCACTTAGAGCACTGGCTGGATGCTTGTTAGTTAAATTAATGTCTTCTAATAAATTTAAAAGAATAAATAAATAAAAACACAATCTAGTTGTTTTATAGTTATATGAATGAGCTTGATTTGCACAGCTGTGTGCTGATCTATCTACATAGCTATGGAAGTACAAAGTGAAAGCTCTGCAATATATACTTTGGGGATAAATCCCACCTCGGCCCAATAGGGATGGATTACAAGACTCTCTTTTGAACAGCATAGAAAAAACACTGCCAGCACTCAAAAATTAATAGTAGCCTTATTTATTTCTAGCTTCTATAAATGTCTGAGATACAATCAAAGGGACACAGGAAAGAATTAAGGAATGAAGCAGTTTGTACGCCTCTGACACTGGAAACTAAATATTATTTGTCTTTTTGGTATATCTCATCTCCACCAATCTAGGGAGACATAATTGGGATTTCCCCTACCCATACCCTCAGCTCTTATTTTTATAAAGTAAAAAAACCACAGCTTTTGTCAAAAGAGCTAGACTGATAGCCTTGAAGGCTGAAGCCCTCAGTAAATGTAATTTAGCACTCAGTACATGTAAAGCAATCAGAGGAAGCTCATGCTTAACCCTTGCTATCCTGTCAATGTATCTCAACCCTGTTCTGGATGGACAAGTTTATTCACCATGTCCATTCAATGATTGGCCTTTCTGCTGAGACTGCATCCAAGCTTGGCCAGTTGTGAATAAGGACACCCATTCATTAGTATCAGGACTAAGACCATCAACTAATTTTATTTAGGCAGAGGTTCAAATGAATAAACAATCATTTTTAAAAGACCAGTCTTTATAATAGGTTTGCCATCTGGCTCGCCTTGAGGTCCAAAGGCCTCCCATATTCTGTGTTCCTGTCACTTGACCTCTGGCCCCAATCTCTAGATTTCTAGTGAGTAAATTTCTCCCTGTGAGGCACATCACCAGTGAATCGAGAAGGAGCCACTTTGTGGGGAAACAGATTAGTGATAAGTGGTACAGCAGTGATGAGTCCACTAAGTCATCTCTAACTGAGGAGCTCAGTTAGCACTCCCAAAAGCCAGATCTCAGAAATGACATCTATGCTTTGCTCTCGTACGGAAAAGCCAAATCATACTTAGTTATAGGCTGATTGAATATCACTTCTGTCTTTATATTTGAATTTTAATTCTTTAAAAAACTCTCTAGTACAATAATTAACCCTAAAGCAGGAATAAAAATATACAAATCCTATTTTCACAAATATTAATAGTGGAAAATTCTTCAAAAATGAATTTATGTTTTTCAGTCTATTATGCAGACCAGAGGTGGGCAAACTATGGCCCCCGGGCCACATCCGGCCCATGGGACCATCCTGCCCGGCCCTTTAGCTCCCGGCCAGGGAGGCTAGCCCCCGGCCCCTCCCCCGCTGTCCCCCCTTCCCCGCAGCCTCACAGTGCCATGCCGCCAGTGCTCAGGCCCACTGTTCCTGCCAGGCAGCGTGGCTGGCTCTGGCTGGGCTGAGAGCTCCTGCTGCTCTGAGCAGCATGGGATGGGGGCAGGGAGCGGAGTTGGATAAGGGGCAGGGAGTTCTGGGAGGGCAGTCAGGGGACAGGAAACGGGGTGGTTGGATGGGACGGAGGCGGTCAGGGAACGGGGAGCAGAGGGCGTTGGATAGGCGTGGGAGTCCTGGGGGCCTGTCAGAGGTAGGGAATAGATAGGGGGCGGGGCAGTCAGGGGACAGGAAGCAGGGGGGTTGGATGGGGGTGGGGTCCCGGGGAAGCAGTTAGGGGTGGCGGGTCCAGGAGGGGGTGGTCAGGGGAAAAGGAGCAGGGGGTCACTGGATGGGGCAGTCAGAGGGGCAGGAAGTGGGAAGGAGTGAATAGGGGGTGGGAGCTAGGCTGTTTGGGGAGGCTCAGCCTTCCCTACCTGGCGCTCCATACAGTTTTGCAACCCCGATGTGGCCCTCGGGCCAAAAAGTTTGTTCACCCCGATGTAGACATTTAGCGATCAATTTTTTACCTTAATATAGCACCAAAAGATCTTATTTTGAGGATGACGTCAAATTTGTTGGAATGCTGGGGCTTGCATACCTTTAGCAACTGCACTGACATCTTCATAAAATCCAGCTATCAGTGCCACATGTCCTGGTCTAGATTCTGTTGGAACATGAGTATGAGATACTCCCCAGCTGCCTTTGTATTCTATGATATTTCTGAAAAGAAAATACAAATAATTACTTCACAAGACTGTGTGCACGCATGTGCAGAGTAGTTTGTAGAAGAAGAAAAAGTGATGACTAGATGCTGTTGGCATTAAATTCAAAACTCTCAGATTTAGTCTTGAACTGTAACTGTTAAACTAGAAAGTAGTTACCATAAGATAACTAACACCCACCAGGCATAATTACCACATTAGTCAGCCACGATCGTGAAGATAGGAAGTTAATTGGTGTTATCATACTTTGCAAGTTAATACATTATTTTATTTCTACTTTTTTTCTAATAGGGGATATACATTTTTTTTCTAGTAAAGTTATTCTTTTTTTTCCTCTCTCAGAATATTTTTTCTAGTTTTTACTTTCTCTGTTCCTTCATTAAACCTGTAAATTTCCAGATTAGGTTTTTTCTCCTCCTCAATAAATAAAATATAGCCAATTATATGTAGTTCTTGTGATAGTGTCCTCTTTCAGGGCTAAATTTCAGAATTGAGAGGGGTCACCAAAAAGAGAGGCAGAGAGGGGAGGTAAAACGGAGTAATCCAATTTTATAACCTCTAACACTCATTAGTTGGATGTAATCTTTTCCCATAAAGATTGAAAGTGGGAGAATTTCATAGAATTTCACAGTTCTTGGCTGGAACATACTAATTCTTAATGACACATTTGCACGTGGGTGATACCATTAGCAGGGTCTGCCAGATGGTCTTGGCAGAATCCAAGAGGGCTTCATAAATGGACAAAGCCACTGAAGCAGAAGGTGTCACATGCAAAATGTCCCATCACTTGTGCTGAGACTCTAGGACTTCCTAGAGGAGGATTTGCAATGAGTCCGCAACACATTTCATTTGCTCCTGAAACTGTTTAAAATCATTGGTCACAGAAGGTGGAGGAGACACAACAACTTTATCTGGGAAAGATGAGGAAATACTAGTTTACAGCACAGCAGCCTCCTTGTCTGCTCTGGCCTCTTGCTCCTCAAAGTTTTCCTCCAATTGTTGAGGTAGTGAAGAAGGAACAGATGGAAGAGGGGACTGCCTCCCCAGTGGTCCTGACCAGAAAGGCTAGGAGCCCGAGAACTGTTGTCAGTAGGCAGCTAAGGACCCCAATATGGTCACTAAGGAGGATCATAGGATCTAGGAGATGGCTTCCACTGCCTGAGGAGAAGCCTGGGTTTGTCTCTCACATGAATTGTCCCTATCCTTGAAGGCGTCACAGAAGGAGCCCCTATTTTGGTAGGTAGGGGAATCTTGCACAAAAATATGGGAATCTGAAGAGATATCCTCCACATCATCCAAAGGGGGAGGTCTTTGGTGGGGAGTCAGGTGCTACCGGGGAGCGAGGTAACACTACATCCATTTAAATTCAGTTCACGTTTTAATAATTTTCTTCACAATCATGAAGGTTGAATTTGTATTCATTTATTTTTGTGGAACATAATTCTACAACAGACTGCTCAGCCCTGGAATCACAGAGGACCTGGGTATAAACTGCCACAATTTCTGAGGCTGTTTCTCTTCTCCCTAAGAGGAGGTAATTTGGTAAAATGTTTAATGGTTAACTTGCACCATGACTTAACACTTCTTTCCTAAAAATTTTTATCAGACACACTTACCTAAGGTAAGGTGCTCGAGGAGTATCATTATCATTTATTTCATACAGTGTATCTGCCCGCAAGCCATCAGCAACAAAAAGCACTAGTCGCTTTGCAGGTGGTGGTAATGGAGTATGCTGAGGAGTCATGCCATGAACCAAAGGAGAGGTGAAGTAGATGTCAAAAATTGAGGCCAAAAACACACAATGAACAAGGAGACCAGCCATTATGAAGATCAGCATATTCATGGTGACAGGTAGTTCCTAAAGCACTGGGAGAGGGAGAAAAATACAGGAAGTGAGTTTAGTCAGTCAAATGAAACTTATTATGATCGATACTTATTATGGAAAGGCAATAACCTCACCATAGTTAGAGATGCAAGCAGCTTTCATTATAAATCCCTGCTATACAGTCTGCTCTGCTCTCCCAATAATTTTAGCCTGAACATTGCCATGTACTCTAAAAGCAAAGAAGAATGTTTCAAAATGTTTTCAAGTTACAGGTTAAAAAGTTAAAAAGCTTCCCTGGTTTGAAATATTGTCTTTTCCTCAATAAATAGATAAAAAGTTTATTGTCTCAGTCAAAACTGCTAGTTACTATTCCTTCAAGATTTTCAGATAGTTACTAAGTCTTGGAAATTCATTTCTGATCTGTAGTTTGAGATCCAATGATTTCAGTGGAAGTGCCAAGCCAAGCCAGCTCCTGTTAATTTCATTCGGGGTCTTTTTCCATTTACTTCAGTGATATCAGGATCAGATGCTACATATGTCCCCTCTCTATTGGCTGGTTGTTTGAACATGCTGACCTTTGTTAGGGAACTGCAATTTATAAAAGACAAATTATTCCTACAGTAAATAGCTATCAGAAGTCTTCCTTTGGCAGATTAATTACTGGCAACTGTTAAGCAGGTGGGGCTCATTGTATTCCACCTGAATATACAAATGTTAGAGTAGCCTGTACAATTTGGGCTAATAATGCTAACTGACCTTTGAACAGTGCTTTGAGATCTACAGATAATAAAGCATTGTGTAGGTGCAAAACATTATTAGTCACATATTTTAGATGAAGTAGCTCAAGCACAAAGTTCAGTGACTTGGTTGGGAGGCACTGTGACCGTAGCTGTGGACCCAGAGATTTACTCTTGATTTTATGCACTTTTTTTTAATACACATTTTTATTAACGTTTGGAGTTAAAGTAAACTGAGGTGCACAGGTATGCATTGTTAGAAACATGAACATGAATATTCTGTAGGTACACACACACCTCATCCAGAGGCCTGATCCAAAGCCTACTTTGGATAATAGAATAGACAATAGAAATGTTGCCCTCCCTCTCCATCCACCACCTCATCAACAGAAGGGGGATGTTGACCCTGAACAGCAGGAGATATGACACAGTGCCCAAAAGGGGATGCTGCTGCAAGAACACATACTTGGCAAGATTAGGGCTGGCCCTTTCCCTTCCTCAGGTCCTTTGCCTTCCCTTTAGCTACAGCAGCTATGCTGCCACATACCCACCACCACCACCTATTTATACTCTCCCTGGCTTTTCAAAAGCTTTCCACCCTCCCTCCCCTTAGGGTATGTCTTTTCTCAAGCTGGAGATATAATTTCCAGCTTGAGCAAACATATGTGCACTAACTTCGATCACACTAGTGCGCTAAAAATAGAAGTGTAGCTGCAACAGTGTGAGTAGCAGGATGGGCTTGCAGCCCAAGCAAGTACCCACCATCCCGAGAAGCGTTGTGCTCAGGGCAGGTTGCTCATCCCACTGCCTGTCCCCTCGCAGCTGCATTTCTATTTTTAGCACAGTGGCTTAATCAAAGCTAGCTCAGGTAGACATACACACATTGGAAATTACATTTCCAGCTTGAGTGCAGGTGTACCTAATTGTTCTGCAGAGGCTGCATTTTCAGGATCAAAATCAAGATTGTGACATTGCACCCCATTTACCCCATCCCGTAATGCTTTACGGGAATAGACTTATGAATGTATACATGACAAATACGTTTTATGCTACATATGCCATCTAACATATCTCGGCAAAGGTTATGATCTACTGAATATATTCATCCTATTTGCATGCATGCGTCATTTTTGTACTCAAAATTATGAATATTGGCTGTATGCTTGTTTAATTTTAAATAGCCTCAGTGAAGCAGTTGGTCAGCTTCCTGAGAAAAGACTATTCTCAGTAAGTGCCCAGCCAAGAAGCCCTTAAGCCAACAATGAACTTGGAGATGCCAATCCACATCTGAGCTTTCCCAGGAATGTGGCTTGGCTGGTAAGGAACTCAGTCATGCATGGACATGTGACTTGCCCGTGTGACTCCAAAACTCCATTTTGTAGCTAGATTCTACACAGGGGGGTGTCCACCCACAAGAGAAAGTATATTTAAACCCCTGGGATACCCCTCCATTTTGTCTTCAGCTGGCTCAAGAGATAGCCTCTCCACCCCCAAAGGATACCCAAAATAAACTGGAACAAAGGACAGTAACCACAGGTGGGGTAGGGGAGGGGGGGAAAAGATTGCTGGACCCAGACTAGAAGGAGATTAGTCTGTAAAAGGAAGCTTACCGAAACACCTCTGAGGGTGAGGTTTTATCTGTATTCAGTTTTCCTACTGTATTAGGCATAGACTTGTTTGTTTTATTTTATTTTGCTTGGTAATTCACTTTGTTCTGTCTGCTATTACTTGGAACCACTTAAATCCTACTTTCTGTATTTAATAAAATCATTTTTTACTTATTAATTAAACCAAGAGTATGTATTAATACCTGGGAAGACAAACAGTTGTACATATCTATCAGTGTTATTGAGGACGAACAATTTATGAGTTTACCCTGCATAAGCTTTATACAGGGTAAAACGGATTAATTTGGGGTTTGGACCCCATTGGCAGTTGGGCATCTGAGTGTTAAAGACAGGAACACTTCTTAAGCTGCTTTCAGTTAAGCTTGCAGTTTGTGGGATGTGGTTCAGACCTGGGTCTGTGTTTGTGGCCGGCATGTGTGTCTGGCACAACCAGGCAGGGCTCTGGAGTCCCAAGCTGGCAGGGAAAGCAGGGGCAGAAGTAGTCTTGGCACATCAGTTGGCAGCCTCCAGGGGGTTTCTGTGATCCAACACATCACAAAGGTAACAAAATAAAGCATTAAAGAGAGAAAAGAAATCCAGGGATCATAATTAAGGTTGCTGTGTTGTGATTAAATAAGCAATTCTTTTAACTAAACAAAACAGTTTAGTTCTTATTGTGTAGGCAATGTAAGATTTAGAATATTTATTACTATCCATTTCCATCCCTTTAAGTGCTTGGGTATTGTGTATGATTCAAGAGATAAATCCATTAGTTACTTAGCAACTTAACTATTTCTTTTAATGATGATCTTGGTACTGGAATATTTTAAAAAGGAAACACTTGTTTAACTACAAATATATGATATACCAAAAAATTTATCTCAGGATATGTCTACACTGCAATTAGATACCCATGATTGGCCTGTTGCAGCTGACTCGTACTCACTGGGCTGAGGCTAAGGGGCTGTTTAACTGCTGTGTAGACATTCAGGCTTGGTCTGGAGCCCAGGCTCTAGGACCCTCTAGGTGGGAGGGTCCCAGAGCTTGACCTGTTTTTAATTGCAGTCTAGACATAACCTTAGGGCATGGTTCCCAAACTCTGGGGTGCGCCCCACTGGGGGGCACAGAGGAACATTCAAGGGGGCAGGCGGTGGGACCCGGGATAGCCACCATAGGGAGCGACCACCACCCAGCTCTGCTCTGATCCTAGCTGCAGCTCTGCTCCACCCCAGCCCAGCTCTGTCCTTATTCCCTCGGTCCCCATCCCAGCTCCTCTACCATCCCCAGTTCAGCTCCCACCTCTGCCTTTAGCCCAAAGTCGTCAGCTGAGCCAACTGTGCAGTAATGGGGGGGCGGGGAGGTGGGATTCAGACAGTTTCCATTACTGGTAAAGGGGGGTGCGACAGGAAAAGTTTGTACACCACTGCCTTAGGTGTTTGTCTATACAGGGACACCAGAACGGTAAAACAAGTTAACTAAAGATGTAGTTAGAGCACATTAAAGCACAGATATAAACAGTGAAACATCAAATTGAGCAGAGGGCCTCACTTAGCTTGACTAATTAAACTCCGTCCTGCCCTCCCACCCCAATTTTATATTATTTAAATTGATGTGTTTAAATCCTAGTGCTCAGATTCCACAGTGATGGGGCAGAGTAGAAGAAGTTACATAAAATAGAATGCTGTTGTAGTTAAGACTAGTAAACATTTCATTACCACATTATGGTTTTCAGCACACAATGACACATTCTTTCCTTAGTTCTTTTCATGCATTGGCCCCAGGTTAGTGGGTCTGACAATCACTATGTAACTTTACTATTGTCTGGTCAGATTACTTTAATCCACAGAATTAATTCAAATGAAATTCTTTTAATTTATAACCACAGTTTAAATTACATTAGCTCAGACTATACCTTTAGGAGCATCCAATTACTCATCACTCTCAGAAGCCTTAGATAGGCAGCTCTCAGTGCAGTTGTTCATACCACTTCTCTCATTGATTCACTTCCTGCTTCTAGTCTGCTCCAATTTACCCTCTACCTCTCAAGTCGCAGTGCTGTATATTATCACTTTAAAATAAAAGGTATCAAAGCAACCCTTCATATTACAGTTGACTTGACATATATTTTACACCTTAGGGAAAAATTATGATGCACTTGGACAAATTCAAGAAAGCTCTTAAAATAGTGCTTAATTTGACTTCAATTAGATTTAAGCATTTACTTAAGTACCCTTCCAGAATCAGGATGTTTTCCTTAATCTGGGTCTTGTTTCATAACTAGCAGGAAGTTGTATTGGGGCTCATACATCAATACACTTATGTGCATAGACAAGGCCTTAGTTATTCAAAGTCAAAGGACACAAATCTTTTAAGAACAGTCAGCATGAGAAAGTTACTCACCCTGTGCAGTAACTGAGGTTCTTAAAGATGGCTGTCCCTGTGGATGCTCCACTTGAGGTGAATCTACATCCCTGCATCTGCGATTGGAGAATTTCAGTAGTAGTGCCTGGATGGGTCACACATGTACTGTCGCCGTCTCGCGATGCCTCTGGCAGTTACATAGCACATAGACCAAATCCCCCTCAGTTCCTTCTCTACTGCGGAATCCCTAGCCTACCAAAGTAGAGGGGCAGAAGGTGGGTAGTGGAGCACCCACAGGGACAACCATCTCGAAGAACCTCAGTTACCCCACAAGGTGAGTAACCATTATTAATTATTATTATTATTATTATTACTTCTTTTTCTTCTTCTTGTGTCACAATGGGTGCTCCACTTTCAGTGACTGTAGAGCAATGCTCCTCATTGGAAGGAAGGGGCTTCGGAGTTGCATTTGTGACAGATGATAAAACCGTAATTCCCCGGAGAGCATATGATGTTAAGTCCTGCTCTACTGTGTAGTGCTCTGTGAACGTGTGGGCTGACGCCCAGGTTGCTTTGCAGATGTCTGTGATGGACACATTGTTCAGGAAGGCTATTGACATAGAAAGTGATCTGGTGGAGTGTGTGCAGGTCCGCAGTGGGGGTGGTAGTTTTTGGCAGTAGCAAAGGTCAGTGCACCCAGAGATCAATTTTGAGTGCCTTTGCTTGGATATGGCAGCTCCTTTAGATCTTTCCGTGATAGAATGAAATAACTGTGGTGACTTTCTGAAGGGTTTAGTCCTGTAAATGTAAAAACCTAGTGCCCTTCTGACATCTATGCTGTGAAACACCAATTTTTGTTTGTTCCCATGAGGTTTCGGGAAGAACATCAGGAGATGGATGGGCTGGTTCAAATAGAATGAAGAAGCTATTTTAGGTAAAAATTTTGGATGTGGCCTTATCTAATATTGTGTATGCAGGGTGTGACACGAGAGCCCCAAGTTCTTCTATTCATCATGTGAATAGGATAGTGATGAAAAAGGATGATAGAATGAGTAAAGTTTTTGAGAATTTTCATATGATGAAAGATTCAACCATCCTACCACCCAGCTCGCAATTGGGAATGGGAAATGCCCCTTCCCCTCCATACTCCCTAAGTATTAAAAACACACATACCAAAAGTCCATATCGCTGTGCTATAGGACTGTCAGTTTCCTCACCTCTAGTCACATAGCTATAAACTCTGTATTAACTCTTATAAATTGTATAACAGTTGGGGGGGCGAGGGGGGAGGAAGAGAGAAATAATCAAGAGACAAATAATCAAGACTAGAGGCAATTATCTTATTTGCATGAGGTCTCCTCTTTCCTGGCAGTTCCATAACTTGCTGACAAGAACATTTCCTCTCTTCAGCTTTTTTGGTTTGAGCTGCAGGCTAGCATTTCCTCTCTGAAGTGGTCTGCCTGTTATAGAAGCTATAGCCACAGCCTTGTGCTGAATAAGGTTCTTTAAGATTAATAGTAAGGTTGGCATAAGTAAGTAAATGCAGATCTAGTTTCCCCAAAGCCATCAACATCTACTGTTGTAGTTCTTTGAAATTTTCTCAAAACATTAGGGATGCTTATTTTGCCCAATTTAAAAAGACCACAGTGCCAGTCTTTGGAAAAAATAACGTAATACCTTCTGTTTCTATTTTCTGTTTTCAAATATGTGGTGACATATACACAAAACTCTATTAATATGAATATGCTATGTTGGTGGGAGGATATTTTTAAAAGGTACTAAAATGTCAAGACAAAGATCAGAATACTTTAGTCATCTCTTTTGGAAGGAGCATGCTCACTGAACATTCTATGCCTTGTGTAAAATTAAGGCTCTATTTGAAATGTATTTTTAATAAATATCAATGGCTTTGGTAAGTATCTTTTAAGGAACAAAATAAAATTGGCAAGACTGTCTGCTGTTTTTCTGAATGATAGATACATTTTTCAGATAAACATGATTACATAATATTTAATTTAGATTGTCAAAAAGGGTAGCTGTACAATTTCTCCACACACAAAAATGATCTAATCTACCTAGGTAGGAGCAGAGGGAGGGAGTGGTAAACTCTGGTGTAGAGGGGGTGAGGTTTTACATGGCTCTCGGACATTACATAAATGTTTAAACACGAAATTAGTTCTCAAATCCAGCACGCTGCTTCTTTTTGATAACTTAGACATCAAAATTTCATACTATTCAAAAATGCAATTCATTGACTTTTAAGGTCACACAATATATGCCTATTGACAGTAACACTGAATTTATATGACTGAAAACACACTTACCAACCCACCTCAAATTAACCTTCTCTAGGATCTGTATGCAGAACCCAAACATATTAAATTGAAATTCGTCATCTTAACTACACAGTACAGAATTACACTATGAATAATATTGGGATGATGCTCAAGCCCCTTTTTCCCTCTTTTTCAGAAACCTGATTTTCTTTTTGAATTGAGGCATAATACACAGCTCTTTGTCACACAATGAAACTGCAAATATAGTATTTCCACTTGCTTTTACATTTAAATACGCTTTTGTGACTCAAACCATCTGCTTTAAAATTATTTTATGTTCAACATTTTCATTGAATATTTTGTACATTACAATAACAAATGACAACTGTTTTAAATTGTAAATGTGGTTCAGCAATGCACAGCTAAACCCGAGGCAAAAAGCTCACAGAGAATTAAATTTTTCTGTTTAATAATACTCTGATTATCAAGATAACTCTGTATCACTAACTCTTGTGCAAAATCTCCAAGGGATAAACATGATTATCAGCCATTCTACCTTGTAGGTCATGAAATATCAGACATGTCTTATGCCTTCAACTCCTGGATTTCTATAAATCATTTACCTATAGCAGTGGTTCTCAGCCAGGGATCTGGGGTCCCCTAAGGGACCGTGAGCAGGTTTCAGGGGGGCCACCAAGCCGGGCCAGTGTTAGATTTGCTGGGACCTAGGGCAGAAAGCTGAAGCTCCCAGTCCTGCCACCTGGGGCTGAAGCCAAAGCCTGAGCAACTTTAGCTTTGTGGGGATCCCCTATGGTGTGGGGCCCTGGGCAATTGCCCTGCTTGCTACACCCTAATGCTGCTCCTGGCTTTTATATGCAGAAAAACAGTTGTGGCAATGGCAGGCCTTGAAGTTTTTATACCACATTGGGGGGGCCTCAGAAAGAAAAAAAGTTAAGAACCCTTGCCCTATAGGACAGGGGTTGCAGATCTCCTACCCATATGTCTGAGAATAATGCTAAAAGGAAGACAATTTTGAGGGTATGAAAATGTATGGGTACTTCCCTTGAGAGAGAAGGATTACATTAAGAGTGAAAGACTACATTCCAGCATTACTGAAAGAACCAAGCACGTCACCCTTAGGTGACCTTCACTTACTACTTGGAAAAAATGAATTATTGAAGGAACCTGTACCACTGCACACCACAGTCATTATAGTAATATTATTATACTATGGTTATGGCATAATTATTATGCCTTTTGTACAAGATAGGTCATGTGAAGTGTCATTGGAAAAGTTATGATTTGCTGAATATGATTATCCTATTTGTATGCATGTATCATTTTTGTATCTAAAGTTATAAATACTATGTAGCTGTACTTCAAATGTAGTTATACCCAAATATCTGGTTGTAAAGGCCCTATTCAGGGTAATGGGCCATTAAAAAGAACAACAGATCTTTGGAGAAGCTTATCCCCCACTGGGTCAGCCTTGCTGAGAACCCTCCAGACAGCATATAATTATTGGCTGCTATGACTCTACAAGGACATGTGACCAGGCCACATGATCCTGGACTCCAATCTTGGGATGTCAGTATTTTTCCACAAACTGGTCTGGGAACCAAGCTTTGAAACAAAGGGTTCCTGCCCTATGTTAAAACTATATAAGGCAGGGAGTGACATCATCAGTGGTTCTTCACTCCCCACACAAGAAAACATCTGGAAACACCTGAGGAACAAAGACTGAACTGGGGGAAGTGCTGGACGCAGGCTAAAGGGATTTCTAGCCTGTGTATGAAAGACCTGGGGATTCCAAGCTGTAAAGTAAGTGCAGCTTGTCCCATAAGAATCTGCAGCCCACCTGTATCATCAGCCAGGGTGAGAATTTGCTAGTTCATATCCTATCTTTCTAATATCTTAGACTTTGTTTGCATTTTGTTTATTTACTAGATAATCTGCTTTTATCCATCTTTTGTAGTTAATAAACTTATTTTATGTTTTTATCCAAACCAGTGAGCTTTGATTGGAGTGCTTGGGGAAAATCTCCGCTTGGTTACCACAAGTGTGCATTGTTCTCTTAACACTGAGGGAGAGGCGCACTGGGTATTAAACCCATATACTAGCCAGATTTGACAAGGGCAGGATGGTACTTCTCTGGGGTCCTAGGCTGGAAAGCTGGTGGTTAGAGAGTCTGCTTGTAACTGCAGCTGAGTGTGTCCCTACCTGTGTGAATGCTGGTGAAAGTGCAGGCTGGAGGGCTTTCAGCTTGTCACAGCAGCACAGTGTGAGAGGGAGCCCAAGCTGGTGAGTCAGAGAGTTCAGTGGTACCCCAGTTCACAATGGCATCCATCACAGAACCTATCATATGAGACACTGCCTCAATCTGCACACTATTAAGGCTGCTGCCTGAATCCAAAGAGAACTATCCCCGAGACCCTTACCTACATTCTTACCTTACAACAGGACAAAGATTCTCCATAACTGATAAAAGACATGGAACATTTATAGGATTGTAAAAGCATGGAAGTCACCAAGCCAGAGCAGCTTTGCTGTCTGTCTGATATGGCTCATTTGAATCTAGAACTCCGAGCCTTGCAGATATTTTAAATATGTTCCTAGCCACTTCAAATCAGCTCTTCAGATTACTACCCAAGCTATCTCATCCAGCCCGCCCGGCCACAAATCAACAAGATATTGTGAAGTGCAGAGTGCTGCAGTCTGATTTTTGGTTTCCTTTTTTCTGTGCAGTGCAGCATGTGGTAGCCCCAAGCCATGCAGAAAGAAGGCAGCTGGAAAAGAGGCAAGCCCACGCACAAAGTGAAAGAATGCAGGTGGCACAGTTCATTCCTTATAGACCAGAGTGGATTGGGGGAGAAGCCAAAATATTCTTGTGAATGGCACAGCAAATGTGAATGTAGAGTATGAAGGGAGCAGAATGGAAATAGAGTGACCCCAAGTGGCAAACAAGAATATGGTGAACTCACATCAGATCCAGCTTGTAACAGAAGACAGAACTAAAAACATCAAAGCGAGTGCACATCCCACTTTGCAATCATTTAAGAACTATTCTAAATAAATACAGGAAAGAAAGTTACTATCTTCGGAAGAGAGCATTGGTTAAAATGTGTTCTATAGGAGCTAATACTCAAGAGAGGAAAGCTTTAAAACAGAGTTTAAATACAATCTACATGTCTAATTTTAAACTCATTTTCTTATTAATATCATTTTGCTTATTAACTAAGATGAGTATTTAAATAAGTGATTTCTTCTTCTTAGCCTATTCTTTCTACCTAATCAATCTTGAACTGACATTACAATGGTGATATTGTAAGATTAGTCATCTTCAATATCAAACAGCAAGAGAACAGGGCTGAGAGAGAAACTCCCATTCATTCGCTAACAACTTCAATAACAGCAAGGGAAATACAGAAAATAGCAACTAAGTAAACTGCTATTTGTGTCTTCCTTCAAGTTTACTTCAATGTCAAAATTGCTCTAAATTTAATTCTCCCAGGAAGGAGAAAAAGAGTAATATTTACAAAATGCATATCACCACTTTTGATAAACATAAAGAGGGTCAGTCCAAATTTGCCTGGGAGGGAAGAGAGGAAGAGGGTTTTTGTTTTGTTTGCTGAACACAGATAAATACAGATAAATACAATATTACAGCTTTTCACAGTGATTTCGCCCTTCATTTTTTACTCAGAAAGCAGTACCTTCATGGGGAATGGAGGGAAACAGTGCAAAAGCATCTTTTTTGAATAATGTTCCCAATGAATTTCATTTTATATAATTGTGCCTTTCATAAACATGTGCATCTGAAGGACAGCTCGTTGCTCTCCAAGGTCCTAGGACTCGCTTTGGTCTCTCCAAATGTGAGTCACTGTCCCGATCCAAAATGCAAAAATGCATCCAATGAAGTGAGCTGTAGCTCACGAAAGCTTATGCTCTAATAAATTTGTTAGTCTCTAAGGTGCCACAAGTACTCCTTTTCTTTTTGCGAATACGGACTAACACGGCTGCTACTATGAAAACTGTCCCGATAGTGAGCTTTAAACAAACTGAAGTGATTCATTTCTTCTGGCTTTGTAAGATACCATAATTTAGGACCTAAATCTAAGAGTATCTGGTATTTTTGAAAGCTGGGCTACTCTTTTTATTAGTCCATCATCTTGTACAAATTTCTGGATCCTACACAGGTACCTAATAGTTCTTGTGCTCTACAAATATGATAGGTGTATCAAAAACATTTTACTCCTGAGGGAATTCTGCACCCAAAAAAAAAAAAAAAAAAAACCACACACCCCGTGCCAAAAATTAAAAACCATGCACACAATATTTTAAAATTCTGCAAATTTTATTTGTCTATAAATAAATGTGGCTCTAGCATGGCAGTGGGGAGCACAGACCACTGGCTGTATTGAGGTGGGAGATCACCCTGAAGCCCCAGGGTACAGGGACTCGACAGTGAGGCTGCACCTGACCCTGACATAGGGCAAGGGCTGGGCCTGCTCCAGAAACACCCTGGGGGCCCTGTCACTCTACGTCAGGTATCACTGGTTGTGGGTGGGCAGGCTCAGCCCAGCAGGATCCAGGTGTGGAGGGGCTTAATGCAGGGGATCCAGGTGCGGGGCGAGAGGTTTCTGTGTGCAGCAATTTGGGTTCAGGGGGCTCAGTGGGAGATCTGGATGCACAGGGACTCGTTGGGGGGTTCCAAGTGCACGGGCAATGGGACTCTGCAGAGGATCCAGGTGAAGATGGTTGGGGCTCAGTGGGAGGGTCTGGGTGTGGGGAGATGGGCTTGGCGGGGGGGGGGTTAGGTGTGGGGGGACTCCGGATGCTGGGAGAGTAGGGCTTGATGGGGGGGTTCAAGTGCAGCTACTTGAGGATCAGAGGGGTGGGGGCCTGGGTGTGGGGGGCTCATTGGAGGGGTCCAGGTGTAGGGGAGCAGGGCTTGTCAGGGTGACGGCTCGGTGAGCCTGCTTATCTAGGGAGCCCCACCTGCTGCTGAGGAGACACCGCATGCCAGACTCCCATCCCCGACCCCCCCCCCATTCCCCTATACCCTTCTTCTCCTTCCCTCTCCGCTCACTCTCACGTTCCCCTCCCCTATTCCACTCCCCTTCTTTCCCCACTGCTTATTCCTCCTATCCCCTCATCCCCCTTTCCTCATTTCCCACACCCCCACTTACTCAGCCCCACCATCAACATTCACTGTTGCACAGAAAACAGTAAGGCTCCCAGCATACAGAAAGGGAGCACAACTGGTACTAGGACCCAGGAGATGGCATTCAGCTGCAGAGTAAGCAGAGTTGAGACGGCCTCCTTCAGCTGGACAACTCTGCACTTGCAGAAACGAGGGGGTCAGTGGCATGTAACCCCATGTGCGCCCCCATGCCTTGTCTCTGTTTGGGGGTGTCAAACATACAGCTAAGGGTAGCCTAGAATTCCTCCTTACCTGTAGGGGTTAAGAAACTTAAATAGCCTGGCCGGCACCTGACCAACAAGACCAATGGGGGAAGAAGATACTTTCAAATCTTGGGAGGGGGGAAGGTTTTGTTTGTGCTCTTTGTTTTGTGTGGGGGTTTCTCTCTTGGGACTGAGAAGGGCCAGGCAGAAATCCATCTTCTCCAACCCATCCCAATCCAAGTCTCCAATATTGCAACCAGTATAGGTAAGCCAGGCAAGGCAGATTAGTTTATCTTTCGTTTTTCTTGTGAATTTTCCCTGTGCTAGGAAGGAGGTTTATTCCTGTTTTCTGTAACTTTAAGGTTTTGCCCAGAGGGGAATCCTCCGTGTTTTGAATCTGAATATCCTGTAAAGTATTTTCCATCCTGATTTTACAGAGATGATTTTTACCTTTTTTTTTTTTTTTAAATAAAATCATTCTTTTAAGAAGCTGACTGATTTTTCCATTGTTCCAAGACCCACGGGCTTGGATCTTTGATCATTTTGTATCCAGTTGGTTAGGATATTATTCTCAAGCCTCCCCAGGAAAGGGGGTGTAAGGGCTTGGGGGGATTGCTGGGGGAAGAGGAACTCCAAGTGGTCCTTTTCCCTGGTTCTTTGTTAAATCACTTGGTGGTGGCAGGGTTACTTAAACCTAAGGTACAAGGGAGAATTTGTGCCGGGGGAGTTTTTAACTTAAGCTGGTAGAAATAAGCTTAGGGGGTCTTTCATGTGGGTCCCCTTGTCTGTACCCTAGAGTTCAGAGTGGGGAGGGAAACATGAGAGGGAGGAGGAACAATCCCCCTCAAAAAACTGCGCCCATGGTCGTTTCTCCTGCACGTGGCTTCCCTTTGTTTCCCTGCAGTTTTCTTCAGGAAAGCACAGGAATTCTGCCAGGGGGCTCTTTTCCGCAGGTGGGCAGTCAGGCAGAATCCCCCCAGGAGTAAATTTGGACAACAGACAGAACTCTAGACTGATTCAAATGGAAACTTTTGTCTTCAGAACAAACCTTGATACACTCTTAAGCACAGCCTCGTTTGGAAGAAACTGCAAGATGTGTATAAAAAAGCCTCAAATTCAACAACTCACCAAGCAAAACAAATGTTACTAGGAACTCCAGAATGAAGGTTGCAAAATATAAGGAGGGAAAAAAATGGGGGGTGGCTTATACCAGCTCCAAGAAAGTGTTAAAATTCCATGCTGGCAGAAGAACATTAATCTCATTCTGAATGAAGGACAATGCTTTGAAGATTCTTAAACTATTTTAATGCAAAGAAATGGTCTTCACTTTGTCTCCTTGGACAGTAATAATAACTGCTAACTGCACTTTTTATAAATGCTGATACAAACATTTTTCTAGCTTTGCATAAACCCTAAAGCCCGAATATCAACTATTTAAGCCCGAAAGTTTCCTTCACATTAGAATAAATCTTTATGTTTGCTCAATATAACAGCCAGTTCTCACATGGTGATTAATGTTCCTCACCATTTACTAGCTGTGAAATGATAAGCCCGCCTGGGTTGAAATGCTGCAAAGCTTGTATTAGCAGGCTTTAGAACTAGTCCAGACTGCATTTCCATTATAGACAGATCTAGATGTTATTAACCTGCTGTATCTTATAGGAAGTCCATGCAGGAAAAAATCAGTTTATACTATCTGAGGAAACAATGAAAAACATAGCTCTACTTTCACAGGGCAGCCCAAGTAGTTAAAAGTTAGATCTTGCTAACAAGTTCCCAGAACTAACGAAATACATTAGTATAGTCCATAAATAAGAAATCAGTAAAGCCCTGCACGGATACAAAATTTGTATCACATATGATCCATGATCAGCAAAAATAGTCCATGAATATCCACAGATTTGCAGGGCTCTAGTTACTGGGAGCTACCAACTAGCTGTGCTACTCTAAACCTTTGTAACCTGTTAACCTACAGTGAAACTTACCAATGGGCTTTGAAAGTTTCACTTTGTGTACTCCGTGCCATAGCTGCACTGTGGAAAGCAGTTGGAAAAATTAGGCAGAGGTAACAGGGCAGATGTACAAGCCTGGAGAATGTAGGGGGAAAAAAGAGAACAGACCAGAAAAGGGAATATTGCTCCAATTTTTATAATAAGAATACTAATTAGAAAGAATTAATAAAAAATACTTTCAGTTTCCTGCTCCCTAGGCCAGCAGTAACTGGTAATCATTCTATAGCCAGACCTAGCCTTTGCATTTTTGGATGGACAGATGAGGCAATATTTAAGCTGCTCACTTATAAACATTATCTCCTGGCCTCAGTCATCACATAACTATACACCTGGCTAGTATTAAGATTATGGTTAAAGTTGATTATTCAGTTCTTTGTAGCACTCCCTATACTTAACTAACTTCTCCTGTGGTAGAGAAGCAGTACCCAGTTGTTCATGCCAGGGGTTTGTATCATAGTTGTCAACATTTATAAGTGTTTCAAGTGAAATTCTCCAAAATATTTAGGAGCTGGGGAGCACTAGCTCTCGATATTGCAGGATTACAGGCACACAATGTTGGCTTATTCCCAAATTTCCATAAAATATTATTGAGTAACCATGAATACGCCTGTTTAACTGACTTTTTTTCCCCCATCAGTACACCACATACACCGTTTCCCCAAAATTATATAGAGATACTTAAAAGGGAGGAACACTTTGCTATGGGATAGAGATCAATTTTGTACTCCACAGCAGTTTTTAGCTCATGGGGTTAAATTCAATGCTTAGCATAAGCAGATGCATCTCTGCTGATTTTAGTGGAGTTATGTCAATTTACAGCAGAGCTGAATTTGCTTTCCAATAGTTAGCCAACAAGTCTAAAGTGCAGGTTAAAACTGCAGTGTGCATTGAAGGCCACTAGAAGATGCTGCAAATTGAGACTATTTTTTCTTTTCAATTTTTACTTTAAAAGCAAACAGTCACTATAACAAATTTTGAATACATTCATTAGAAATCAACTCACTTGACTCTGCAGTGTAGTATAAACAAGCAGTATAAAACTTCTGCAACAGTAAATCGTATATTGATTAAACATGCTAAAACCAGATTTAAAAGCAAACACATTCTGACTAAACATGTCCCAGGATTTCCAATTTCAGTAAAAGAATTCTCTCACTTCAATTCATGTTCTCATTGTCAGTGCCCTCTTAGACCTAAAGTCACTATTTTTAAAATGGAATTTTCAGCATGCGATCTTTTTTGCAACATTAAGTTGCATTATTTTCTGGTCTTTTAAACGCTGCAAACATGTGGCCTCCAATAAAGTTATTTAAAAATTATAACTTTAAGCATATTGGATTCTGTGTGTGTTAGAAGCCATTATTTTAAGTAAATATCTTCAGTAGTCACTTCAGTTTTTTTACATTGCAGAAAGAGGGTATGGACTGACAGTATGCTATCAGTCTTAGAAAACTATTTTCCTTGTTATTAAATAAATTTCAAAATGCCCTAGGGATGGGAAATTAAGTTAATTCTGGACTAATCTGCACAACCATAATTTGCAATCATTCAAAAACAGCCATATCTTCTTATCAGCAAAGACTTCATACTGTAGACAAGGGCTATAATGAAGTCTTTTATTACTAAGACTTCAGGCCCAATCTTACACCCATAGAAGAGCAAAAATCCTAGTGAGCTACCTTTACAAAACAGAATACAGAACATTTTTTAGTATAGTATGAAATACGGACAGGCTTCATATTGGAGAAAACATGCAAGGAACCAAATTACCAGTGCTATATTGTATATCTATTAAGTTGAAATTTAGGTCAGCATTCCTCATGGAGTAAGAGTGCCTGTTGGTATGCAGGTTTGCAATTTGGGGGTCATTAGATCCTTGGATGCTGAGGTACTATCTGAGCCCCAAAGCACTTTATTCACTAATGTCGAGCAAAGGAAGGGAGCTTTTATTTTGTATGTGGAACTTGCTAGTTAACCATGCCTTTTGTCACCTCTAGCTTAGACTTCTCTAATGTAACTCACATCAAGCTGCATTTTAAAGGCATTCAGAAGGTTGAATTAGCCACTTTCAACACACTAAGCAATGCTTTTTGCAGACAGAACTTTATAATGCTGCGCCATAGTTAAGTGTCATTTCTGAGTAGCTTCCAGAGGGAGTCTCAAATGTTGATTTTGACTTTACAAAGACCTAAACATATTGGGAACTTACTAATCTATGGCACGTCTACAATATGGAAATGTTCATTCCTATTAGTCTGCAGGAGTTGAAACAGCTACAGAAGAGTGAGCTGGCCTCCACTACTAATTGTGCATTGACACGAGTGTTTATTACTTTCCCATCAATTATACTGTAGTCAATAAAAACGAGTACTTGTGGCACCTTAGAAACTAAAACTTATTTGAGCACAAGCTTTCATGAGCGACAGCTCACTCATCAGATGCATGCAGTAGAAAATACAGTGGGGAGATTTTATATACACAGAGAACATGAAACAATGCGTTTTACCATACACACTGTAACGAGAGTGATCAGGTAAGGTGTGCTATCACCAGCAGGAGAGAAAACAAAACCTTTTGTAGTGATAATCAAGGTGGGCCATTTCCAGCAGTTGACAAGAACGTCTGAGGAACAGTGTGGGGTAGGTGAGATAAACATGAGGAAACAGTTTTACTTTGTGTAATGACACATCCATTCCCAGTCTTTATTCAAGCCTAATTTCACAGTGTCCAGTTTGCAAATTAATTCCAATTCAGCAATCTCTCATTGGAGTCTGTTTTTAAGGTTTTTTGTTGAAGACTTGCCATTTTTAGGTCTGTAATCGAGTGACCAAAGAGACTGAAGTGTTCTCCGACTGGGTTTTGAATGTTACAATTCTTGACATCTGATTTGTGTTCATTTATTCTTTTACGTAGAGACTGTCCAGTTTGGCTAATGTACATGGCAGAGGGGCAGTGCTGGCACATGATAGCATATATCACATTGGTAGATGTGCAGGTGAACAAGCCTCTGAAAGTGTGGCTGATGTGATTAGGCCCTATGATGGTGTCCCCTGAATAGATATGTGGACAGAGTTGGCAACGGGCTTTGTTGCAAGGATAGGTTCTGGGTTAGTGTTTTTGTTGTGTGGTTTATGGTTGCTAGAGAGTATTTGCTTCAGGTTGGGGGTCTGTCTGTAAGCAAGGACTGGCCTGTCTCCCAAGATCTGTGAGAGTGATGGGTCGTCCTTCAGGATAGGTTGTAGATCCTTGATGATGCGTTGGAGAGGTTTTAGTTGGGGGCTGAAGGTGATGGCTAGTGGCGTTCTGTTATTTTCTTTGTTGGGCCTGTCCTGTAGTAGGTAACTTCTGGGTACTCTTCTGGCTCTGTCAATCTGTTTCTTCACTTCAGCAGGTGGGTATTTTAGTTGTAGGAACGCATGATAGAGATCTTGTAGGTGTGTGTCTCTGTCTGAGGGGTTGGAGCAAATGCGGTTGTATCGTAGAGCTTGGCTGTAGACAACGGCTTGTGTGGTGTGGTCTGGATGAAAGCTGGAGACATATGGGTAAGTGTAGCGGTCAGTAGGTTTCTGGTATAGGGTGGTGTTTATGTGACCATCACTTATTAGCACTGTAGTGTCAGGGAGTGGATCTCTTCTGTGGACTGGTTCAGGCTGAGGTTGATAGTGGGATAGAAATTGTTGAAATCATGGTGAAATTCCTCAAGGACTCCCTCCTCAGGCCCTATGCTACCAGCACTCCTAGCCATCTTCGAGACACCATTGACTTCCTGAGGAAACTACAATCCATTGGTGATCTTCCTGAAAACATCATCCTAGCCACTATGGATGTCAAAGCCCTCTACACCAACATTCCACACAAAGATGGACTTCAAGCCATCAGGAACAGTATCCCCGATAATGTCACGGCAAACCTGGTGGCTGAACTTTGTGACTTTGTCCTCAACGATAACTATTTCACATTTGGGGATAATGTATACCTTCAAATCAGCGGCACTGCAATGGGTACCTGTATGGCCCCACAGTATGCCAACATTTTTATGGCTGACTTAGAACAACGCTTCCTCAGCTCTTGTCCCCTAATGCCCCTACTCTACTTGCGCTAAATTGATGACATCTTCATCATCTGGACTCATGGAAAAGAAGCCCTTGAGGAATTCCACCAGGATTTCAACAATTTCTATCCCACCATCAACCTCAGCCTGGACCAGTCCACACAAGAGATCCACTTTCTGGACACTACAGTGCTAATAAGCGATAGTCACATAAACACCACCCTATACCGGAAACCTCCTGACCGTTACACTTACCAATGTGATATATGCCATCATGTGCCAGCAATGCCCCTCTGCCATGTCCATTGGCCAAACTAGACAGTCTCTACGTAAAAGAATAAATGGACACAAATCAGACGTCAAGAATTATAACATTCAAAAACCAGTCAGAGAACACTTCAATCTCCCTGGTCACTCAATTACAGACCTAAAAGTGGCAAGTCTTCAACAAAAAACTTTCAAAAACAGACTCCAACTAGAGATTGCTGAATTGGAATTAATTTGCAAACTGGACACCATGAAATTAGGCTTGAATAAAGACTGGGAGTGGATGTGTCGTTACACAAAGTAAAACTATTTCCCCATGTTTATTCACCCCACCCCGCCCTTACTGTTCCTCAGACATTCTTGTCAACTGCTGGAAATGGCCCACCTTGATTATCACCACAAAAGGTTTTGTTTTGTTTTTTCCTTCCCCCTCTCCTGCTGGTAATAGCTCACCTTACCTGCTCACTCTCCTTACATTGTATATGGTAACACTCATTGTTTCATGTTCTCTGTGTATATAAAATCTCCCCACTGTATTTTCCACTGCATGCATCTGATGAAGTGAGCTGTAGCTCGCGAAAGCTTATACTCAAATAAATTTGTTAGTCTCTAAGGTGCCACAAGTACTCCTTTTCTTTTTGCAGATACAGACTAACATGGCTGCTACTCTGAAAACTGTAGTCATTGCAGCTGCACAGGCATCACATAGCACACATTTGGGTCTAGAGCCATCTTTATTACTGGTAATTCATAAAATAGAAAGAACGCAGCTAAACTCACTGAGTTTTTGTAGGAAAGGAAGATGGGGGAAAACAGCTCTCGTGAGCAGGACATATTTCAGCTTGAAGTCATTGAGGAAAACAGCGTGTAAGCACCCTGCAGCAATTTAGCTCAAATTGCCACTTTGCTTTGGCCCTCCAGCTAGTTCTCACTTTAAACCAGGGAGCAAAACTCCACCTGCTCAGGATAGTTATTGATTTCTGGATATTTGTAGTGTTATTGGAGCTGTGCTGGTCCCAGAATACTAAATTTGTTCGTCTCTCAGGTGCCACAAGTACTCCTGTTCTTTTTAAAGAGAGAAGGTGAGTGAGCTAGTAGCTGCTGGTGAAAGAGACAAGCGTTCAAGCTACACCGACAGGAAGCGCTCCACAGAGCTCAAAACCTTCTCTCTGTCTCCAGCAGAAGGTGGTCCAATAAAAAAAATGTTACTTGACCCACCTTGGCTCTCAGTTATCATTGGTCATCCTAACCCCCCCCCCCCATCACCGCTGCCAGCATCAGAGGGCTGTATCCGGGTGCGGGAAGAGGGTTGCTGCATGGGCAGCCCTCAGGCCGGGTTATGTCTGGCTGCCATGCAAGACTCTGGGGCTCGTGTCCAGCGGGGCCCCCCCCTCGAGGCAGCAGGGAGGGGATCCCGGCGGCAGCTCCCTGGCTGCCCTCGCGGGGTTGTCACCACTGAGAGACAATCAACCGCGACCCTGGGGATGAGCCTGAGCCCGCAAACCGGGCGAGGCGCAGGGAGCGGCCGCACAGCCGCCTCCCGGCAGGCCCCGCCCCTCCCGCACCAGCTAGCGACCGAGCCAATTGCCGCCCCTGGCTCCGCCCAGCCCGGCCGAGCACGAGCCGCCCCGCAGAGCGCGCCGGAGGCCCCAGCAGAGCAGGAATCCCAGCCGCCCCGGCGCCCCACACCCAACCACAGGAGCGAACTGCGCAAGCGCCGCCTCCGCTGCTCCTTACTAGCTCACACGGGCCGTCAGCGCCGGCACCAACGTTCGCCTCACGCTTCCGGTCCGGTCTCGCGGACACGCTCGCGAGACCTCGCTTCCTATCGCTCCGCCCCAGCTTGTCTCTCGTCCCAGCCACTGATCCCGGCGGTCACCACCCACCCACTTCCGTCTCCAGGCCGTGTCCCTTCCCCTTGCAAAAGAGGTCAGCCCCCCCATCACGTGCGGCCACTGGCCAGGCCCCGCCCCTTTACTAATCTAGCTCAGCCCTTCTCAGGCTGTAAGCCCCTCTTAACATAAACTCCGCCCATCTCCCGCCTCTTTCCTTATGGCTCCCGTCTCTCCCGTGTGTCCGTCACCCGTAAGCCCCGCCCCTTCTCCCCAAACCTCGCCCTTCTCAGGCTTCCGCTCGGGCCCCGCCTCTTCCTCTTCTTGTCTTGGGGGAGGATTCACGTGCCCTTAACAGGGGAAGGGGGCGGAGCCTCCGAATCCAGCCCCGACCGTTGCCTGCGGTTGGATGGGGAAATCTCGCGAGAGTTGTCACCCGGAAGCCGGGCGAGGAGGGGAAGGAGGCAGGAAGAGAGTCGCGGCTGCACCCTTGCTAGTGGCGGCGACGCCCGTAGTAGCGACTGGGGCGCCGCGCCCGGGGCTGGTCCCGGCGTCGCGGGGCTGTAGAGGCGGCGCAGCAGTAGCAGGAGCCAAGGAGCGTCGCTGGGCCGGCCAGGCGGGCGGGCGGCGGCTGCGCGGCCCGTGTCGCGTTGTAAGATGGCGGCGGCGACGGCGGGCGGAGGCAGCAGCGTGAACCCGTTCCTCAGCGACTCCGAGGAGGATGAGGCGGAGGAGCCGAGAGCCGGCGGCAACAGCGATCCAGGTCCGGGAGGCCCGCTCTCCCCGCAGCAGCAGGAGGAGGAGGCGACGGCGGCGGCTGTGGGCGGTCCCGGGGCGCTGCCGGGTCTGCGGGCGGCAGCCCCCGGGGAGGCCGGCTGGGGCGGGCCCGGCGCCGGAGAGCCCCCCCGGGTGCCCGTGGACGCGCTGGCGGCGCAGCTGCTGCGGGACCAGTTCCTGTTGACGGCGCTGGAGCTGCACACGGAGCTGCTGGAGAGCGGCCGCGAGCTGCCCCGCCTGCGCGACTATTTCTCCAACCCGGGCAACTTCGAGCGGCAGAGCGGCACCCCGCCCGCCGGGGGAGCCCCGGGCCTCTCGGGAGCTGCCTGCGCGGCGCCGGGGGGAGCGGCGGCCAGCGGCAAGGAGCCCGGTCCCGGGCAGCTCAGTAAGTGATCCTCGCTTGCCACAGGGAAGAAGGGGAGTGTGCCCTGCCGGCGTCTCTACGAGGCGGGAGTTGGCGGTGGGAGGGGTGCGATGGGGGCCTAGGGGGAGAGATGTCTGGTGGCCGGACTTAAGTGTGTCTGGGTGTGTGTGTGCGAGGAGCGGGGGTGTAGTTGGGGCTGGTATGGACGTGGGTACAAGGGCTGGTTGCTGCGCTGCAGGTGCAGACTGGGATCGTGAGGGGCTGCTACTAGTGCAGCAGTGTTAAAGCCCGGCTGCTGTATTTTCTAGTGAAATGTCAGCAGGACTCAGAAAATTTCTAAGCATGTTAGCTTAGAAGTCATCTTGTTTTGAGTTGTGTGTGATTAAATTTTAAGGCAGCTCTTGTAGAGCGAGAGGTAGGCATTTCTGCTTTAATCGTTGCCTATTCTCCCGTTTGTTTCTCTTATTTGACACACCAGTCAGATCACACATTCATGGTTCCACTGGGAGTGAGTTTTTCTTGGGGTTGGGAATAAGAGGAAATATGTTTTGGCTTATGACTGATGATCCTAAAGTCTATAATTTCCAACATGATCTGTCAAAGTTGACTATTAAAAGGTCAATGTATTGACCATGGCAACATAAAAGCCAACATTCTGAATGCCTTAATATTTTTATTAAGTTTCACAGGACTTAGCTGTTGAACCACAGTGTACAATGACTTTCCTAATTAGTGCTAGCAGGTTTAGAGAGCACCAGCTGTCTATGTCCTGTCATCTCTCTAAAATATTTTGGAGGGAAATGTGTATCATCAGTGTTGGGTGGGTTTGTTCGGGGGTTTTTTGGAGTAAGGGAGGCAAAGATAGTGTTTGGGAAGTTGTCGCAGACCTTACTGCTGCTAAGTATCACTGACTGCCTTTATTTATGAAGGAACAGATGACGATATGCTTGCATTATTTACATAAAATATCTGCTTTCCATAAAGACACTCATGGTGATGACATGGGGTCTAAAACACAAGTCTTAAGATAGGTTAAAGATTAGATTAATTCTATAAGCAGAAATGTTTTTCTCTTTCTTAATCCCTTGACTTTTAATTCGTGATTTACTGAAATCTTTATATTAAATGGAAGGGATGAAAGTGTTTGTGGTTAATAGAAGTTTGAATGATATGTACGTATGCTCTAGTTCTATTTCAAGAGAATATCCATCTGGTGTGTAAGATGCCTCCCAAATAATGGGACATCTTCATAAATAACATTACTGGCACAAAGCCATGCTATAGACTTAAACTTTGGAAATGGCTTTTGGGGTTTCATTTAATATCTTCAGCCACCCAAAAATCCACACTCCAGGAGCTTGTACTGCTTTTATTGTAAGAAGCAGACTAATACATGATTATATCTAAAATTATATCATCACACCCCAGTTATTGTAGTATTGCTTTTGAATATTATTTTTGAAATATTTAAGACTTTATAATTTCCTTTCAAAGAGTAAAAACTGCAATACCATATTCCTTCTTGACAAGATTAGTGGGTTTTGAAAAGACGTGCTTCAGGGCCACATACTAGCTTGGATGCTAAATTCACTTCCATCTGATTTAAAAAGTGCCCATTTTAGAAGTCTAACTATAGTCAGATTACTTGATTGATTTAATATTCTCATTGCTTTGTTAACATGAAATCTGGGTACTGTTGGAGATAGAATACTAGACTAGATGGACCATAAATCTGATCCAGAGAGTTAAGCAGGGACAGCTTCCACTAGTGACATACAGGGACAAGATGATGAGAAGCCTAGCCCTACCCTGTAACTTTCAAGTATGGGGTGTCTGCCAGGATGTGAAGGGGGAATTCTAGGCCATATCTATAGTGCTGCAGCTGTGCCGCTGTAACACCGTAGCATACATTGACTGAAGGGGATTTTTTTCATTGAAGTAGACTATGTCTGCACTTAAGATGCTACAGCTGCACCACTGTAGCACTTCAGTGTAAACACTTACTACAGTGACAGGAGGGTTTCTTCTGTCTTATAGGTAATCCGCATCCCTGAGAGGCAGTAGCTAGATTGATGGAAGAATTCTTTCATTGCCCTAACGCAGTCTACACTAGAGATTAGGTCGGTTTAACTACGTTTCCTGGGGTGTGGATTTTTCACACCTCTGAGACAGCTATGTCAATGTAACTTTTCAGCATAGACCAGCCAGAGTTAATTCAACTTCGAGATGTGGTAGTGGGGCCACTTAAAGAATTCTTCATTCTCCATTGACCTAGCTGCATCCACACTGGGGTTAGATTGACTTAAGTGCTCAGAACACACTTTTTCATGGCTCTTAACAATGTAATTAGATCTAAACTTCTAAGTTTAGACTACGAGGCTTCACTTGCAGAAGATCTTAGTTAGAGCAGAGCCAAGTATGGGTGGATAGCAACTTTAGATTTCCTTTCCTGGGCTTTAGTGCTTTGAGAGCAAACCCTCTAGAGGATGCTGAAAAAGACTGGAGAGAGAACAATAGAGTTTTGAGCTATTTTAAGAAAGTCCTCTAATGCCTCTAGCCATGCCTACAAGAAAAAGTTAGGTTTACACAGCTACATTGCTCAATTAGCCTAAACCCCTGCATAGACAGCATTAGGTCAGTGGAAGAATTTTTCTGTTGACCCAGCTACCACCTCTTAATGAGGTAGATTAACTAGAGGGATGGGAGAACCTTGAAGCACTACAGAGGTAGCTGTTTAAGTGTAGACATAGCCTTAGCGTTGATGTAGAAATTGAGGGCATGTCTACACTTAAAACATTGCATCAGCACAGCTGCACCTCTCTAGCCCTTTAATGAAGACACTCTAAACCAATGGTTCTCAACCAGTGGGCCGCTTGTGGCCTGACCCGCACACAGTTGTGGCTCATTTGGCGTCCTCAGGGCAATACAGGTAGTTTATGTATTATGTGGATGTGGACCACATAACCACACATAGAGCTGCATATGCGGCCCACAGTGGTAAGTAGGTTGAGAGCCACTACTCTAAGCCAACAGGAGAAAATTCTTCTGTTGGCGTAGTTAATCCACCTCCTTAAGAGGCAGTAGCTATTTTGACGGGAGAAGCTCTCCGGCCAATAGAGCGCTCTACACAAGGGGTTACGTCACTATAACTACGTAACTCAGTGTGTGGATTTTTCACACCCCTGAGGCGACGTAGGTATACTGATATAGGTCTGTAGTATAGACTACAGAGTCGCTAAAGCTATGTCTATGATAGCTGCACGTCTATGGTGCTGCAGGTGTGCTGCTCGAGTGCCATACTGAAGACCCTCGCTACAGCAATGGAAGGGGATTTTCCATTCAATGGTTAACCTAGCTACTGCCTCTCAGAGTGGTGGATTGAGAGAATTCTTCCATTGGTTTAGCAACATCTACCCTGTGGATTACAGCAGCTTAATTAGGTCTTTCAGGGGTCTGAGGTTTTTCACACCCAGGTCAATCTAAATTTTAGTTGTAGACTAGGCCTAAATCACTCGTGTTCGGTGATCCATTGAAAAATATGTTTCAACTTGGCCAAATTTAGTAGAGTTAAAAAGATACTTTACTTATGCACTAATTTTTAAATTGTAACTGGATATATTTTACCAACCCTCTAACGTTCAACTCGTATTATGCAAGTTAAGTGATTTTTTCATTCTGTTGCAATCTCAGTGTTTTATTGGTGACGTGACTGAGTACATAAGAAAGTTGAGTGGAATTTCTCAATGTGCAGAGTCATCTCTTCTGCAGTCTGTGAAGCTTTGGCATGGCAAGGCTTTATAATATGCATGTATATAGAATAAGATTGAGGGCCTCAGTAATCATTTACTCACTGAGCAAATGCATCCATTTAATGACCCAAAGATTAAGTATGCAATGGAATTTGTTTTTTTCACGTTTCTTTTCATAAATTAAGGAATTCTTCAGTTCAGAATAGCCCAGTCAACCTTGTATGGAAGTCTACTGTTAGGATAATCATTTTAACTTTTTTAGTGCAAAATAGCAGCTGGAAAAGACAGCTAGTAAGTAGCCTGTGGCCAGTAGCCTGTCCGTTGTTCACCAGCAAGTACTTTACAAACCACAGGCAGCCTATGGAGCAAAGTTCAGGATATTAGTTCAATGGAACAGGTCCTTTAATAATGACCATAAAAAAGATGGTAACTTTTGAGTTTTCAAAAACTTTCTCTGGCTTCACCTGAAACTGGTCAAATAGAACTCCCAAAGACCATGAATATTCAAAGGGTTGATGATTTATATATTTCTGCTATAGTGTTCTCTCCATTATCAGGCAGCAACAATGCTTTAGGATGCAGCTGTAAACACAGAAACGATGGTATTATTAGAAATGCAGATCCAGACATTCTTTGCAACAACCCTGCCCTTTCGCAGTTTGTTAATGAAGATACCTACATGAATGTAAAAAGTTTCATTACCCTTTACAGTCCTCTGATTGGTTTTCAAGCTGTGTAACAGTGCTCACACCCAAGGAAACTTAAAGTAATTTTGCACCGAGTCTTCTCTGCAGAAGCACTGCAATATCAATTGAGGCATACTGAGTTTACATAAAATTCCATTTCCGATTCCTGAATCTTGTTTTCCACCCCCACAAACTTTTGGTGGCTCCTTTGAGGAGGCATGTTATGCACTGACAGCCTTAACACTGTACTTTGAGAACAGCAGGTCAAGAAATATTGACTGTGTGGAAAAACTGTGCTCTTCAGTGTTGTGTTTGATGCAGTCTTTCAACAAGAGCCCAGAGAGCATTCAGCCTGTAATGTTTGAACCAGCTGGAATCCTAAAAACTACCAGCAGGTTTCTTACGGTCATGGCTATGCAAAACTGTCAGATCTTTACAGTTTTAAATTTTAACGAGGGACAGATTTTTTTTTTCTGCTCCTATTCCCCTAAATTGAAATTTGTGTTTTCCAACCTTCAATTCAGATTATGGCAATATTATTAGTTATGTTGTTAAATCTACTAACAAACAAATGCAAGATGTTAACACCAATTCTATTCAGTAAATTCTTTAAACTGCTTTTTCAACTGTTGTGAAAGGCTGTTTCGACACTCAGGGTCTACAATCCAGGGACTGCACCAGGATAGCTATGATGCTATAGTTATGCCAATATAACCCTGTAGTGTAGATGCAGCATACTCTGATGGAGGGTTTTTTTTTTTCCATTCGTGTGGAATCACCAGTTCCCCAAGCATCTGTAACTGGATTGACAGAATCATCCTTTCCATGACCTAGCTGAGCCTACATTGGCAGTTCGGTAGGCATAGCTACACTGCTCAGGGGCATGGAATTTTCACACTAGTTGGAATTAATATCTGAAATTATTAATATTGATATTTGAAACCACCAAACACTAATGTAACCATAAATTCCTTTATTAACTCCAAAGGCCAAATGATATTTATACAGTTGCTCTAAACATGCCTAAAAAGTCTGTCTAATAAGCAATCTATTAAATCCAAACAGTAACAAAATAATTATAAGCATTTGAATATGATACTTACAAATAGGCTAAACCTGCGGGTGCTTTAGACCCATATTTGTTGATTCCAACATGGTCAGGTAGATATTAGCAATGAACCCTTTGAGTTTACTTATTATACCCTGTAATAAACAAGTGATGTCATTGCCAATGACTGTCTTCAGCTAAAAAACAATTTGAATGAATTCACCCTTTTTTCCATTCTTAATCCAGATAAGATTCACAAACTCCTTTGGCTCTTCCTCCTTATCTCTTCCCCTCCTTCCTGCTAACCAACAGTTTTTCTTTGCACCTGGGTTTACACAGGTTTTAACATTAGTGTGTGGTTTGGGGAAGGGCTGTGTTGGCTCATTTTAAAACAGATTCTTTGTTTCTGCAGTCACCTGCAGAAACACCTTCATCTGCAGTGACCCCTATTAGTCAGAGGCCTTCTTTTTCAAAACTTCCCCCTATTTCATTAGTTATTTTTTGAACCAGATATCCTCCCTATTTCATTCTTTTCAACCTTATAACTCATTCTTTTCAAGGCCTTCCTTCAACTTCAGAGGTGGGCAAACTACGACCTGTGCCTGGTCCTTAAGCTTCTGGCCAGGAGGCTGGCCCCCAGTCCCTCCCCCGTTGTCCCCGTGCAGCCATGCCGCCACGCGAGCTGCACGGCTTGCGCCCGCCCACCTTCCAGGCTCTCCAATAAGCCTATCCTGCCTCTCTGAGCAGCATGGTAAGGGGCTGTGGGGGTTGGATAAGAGGCAGGAGGTCCTGGGGGTAGTCAGGGGACAGGGGGCGGTTGGATGGGGTGGAGGTTTGGGGGGGGTGGTCAGGAGACGGGGAGCAGGGAGGGTTGGATAAGGCATGGGGTCCTGGGGGGGCAGTTAGGGATGGTGGTCCTGGGAGGGGCAGGTCAGGGGACAAGGAGTGTGGGAGAGGTTGGATAGGGCATGCGGTCCTGGGGGGCAGTCAGGGGGCGGGGGTATGGATAGAGGTCGGGGCAGTCAGAGGACAGGGAGGGGATTGAATAGGGGGTGGGGTTCAGAGGTGGGGGGTCCTGGGAGGGGCGGTCAGGGGACAAGGAGCAGCGGGGGTTGGATGGTCAGGAGTTCTGACGGGAAGTCGGGGGACGGGAAGTGGGAGGGGGCGGATAGGGGGTGGAGGCCAGGCTGTTTGCGGAGGCACAGCCTTCCCTACCCGGCCCTCCATACCGTTTCGCAACCCCGATGTGACCCTCGGGCCAAAAAGTTTGCCCACCCCTGTTCTACTTGCTAGTCAGGGCCTTTCTTTACAACGCACATATATTTCCTTAACCAATAAGCTAACTTTACTACTTTAATTTTATACTTATCGTACAATGTCCCTGACTGACATAGCTGTGTCCAACTAAATTTTGTGGTTGGACCTTAGCCTCTGAACTTCAAATGACTGGTACTGAAAATGATGAAAGAAAGCAAGAAAGGTGTGAATATGCTGTAAGAAGAAAGGAGTGTTTTGCTGGACACTTACGAGTAACGGTTCTCAAACCTAAATCATAGGCAAAGTGATTGAGGCGAGTACATAATTGTGATCATTGCTCTGTTGTGCTAGGCATTGTACAACTATGTAGTAAAAAGTTTCTTCTCCAAAGAGTTAAGTCTAAAGTTAAGGTATAGAGAGTGGGTGTAACAGTCAAAGCAAAAAGTAAGGAGCAGATGAAGGTAACAATGATGGGCACTTGTCATTGTATCAGCTACCTATATGCAGTTTTTGATGATTGTCCGCTTTTTTGATAAAAGGGGGAGTGTACTAATAAAATTTGCAGATGACACAAAGTTGGGACATATTGCAAATATGGAGGAGGACTGGAATATCATACAAGAAGATTTGGACAACTTTGTAAAGTGGAGTAATAGAAATGGGATGAAATTTAATAGTGCAAAGTCCTGCATTTAGGGATTAACAACAAGAATTTTTTGCTATAATCTGGGGATATATCAGGTGGAAGTGACAAAGGAGGAGAAAAACCTGAGTGTATTGGTTGATCACAGGATGACTAAGCCGCCAATGTGATCTGGCCATGAAAAAAGGCTAATCCAGTGCTAGGATGCATCAGGAGAGGTATTCCCAGTTGAAATAGGGAAGTGTTAATACCATTATACACAGCATTGCTGAGACCACACCTGGAATACTGTGTGCAGTTCTGGTCTCCCATGTTTAAGAAAGATGAATTCAAACTGGAATAGGTGCAGAGAAGGGCTACTAGGATGATCTGGGGAATGGAAATCCTACCTTATGAGAGGAGACTCAAGGAGCGTGGCTTGTTTAGCCTAACCAATAGAAGGCTGAGGGGAGATGTGATGGCTCATAAATACCAGGGAGGGAGAGGAGATATTTAAGTTAAGCACCAATGTGGATACAAGAACAAATGGATATAAACTAGCCATCAACAAGTTTAGACTTGAAATTAGGTAAAGGTTTCTAACCATCAGAGGAGTGACGTTCTGGAACAGCCTTCAAAGGGGTTTAGTGGGGGCAGAAAGCCTAAGATTCAAAACTGAGTTTGATAAGTTTACAGAGGGGATGATATGATGGGACTGCCCACATAGCTGATCTGCGACTGCTAGCAGCAAATATCTCCAAGGGCTGGTGAGGGGACACTAGATGGAGAGGGCCCTGAGTTACTGCAGAGAATTATTTCCCAGGCGTCTGGCTGGTGGTTCTTGCCCACATGCTCAGAGTCTAACTGATTGCCATATTTGGGGTTGAGAAGGAATTCTCCCCGGAACAGATTGGCAGAGACCCTGGGGGTTTTTCGCTGTCCTCTCTAGCATGGGGAATGGGTCAATTGCAGGTTTGGATTCTCTGTAATGTGAAGTCTTTAAATCATGATTTGAGGACTTCAGTAACTCAGCCAGAGGTTATGGGTCTATTACAGAAGTGAGTGGGTGAGATTCTCTGGCCTGCAATATGCAGGAGGTCAGACTAGATGATCATAATGGTCCCTTCTGACCTTAAAGCCTATGAATCTAATTGGCATTTTTCTATAGAGATTGTGGCAACAATGAGGCTTTATTGACTCATTTGGGGAGGGCATTTCATTCATAAAGGGCAGCATGGAAAAAAGTGCTTGTCGGAGAAGTGGACAAATGGGGAATTGAGTTTAATATTATTGGCAGAGCAGAGGGAGTTGCAAACAGTGTAATAAAATAAACAAATAAGGGGCAGAGTTGAGAAGGGCAGAGTGTTTTAAAAGGTCAGGGTAAAAGTCTTGAATTTGATGCTGTTGTGAAAGAAAGGGAGGCATTTCAGAACAGTATTTTGAATGGACCTGCAGAGGGTTTGAGGATCAGGAGGACCTGGAAGTGGGTGAGGCTTAAGGGTATGTCTACACTGCAGTGTAAGCCCAGAGTTCAAATTCAGGCTTAAGCCTAAACCACTCTTCTGTCTATACACAAATCACAGGTTCAAGCCTGAATCAAGGCTGGACCTGGGGTTCAAATCCCTATTGCTTTGCAGTGTAGATGCAGCCCACTGGACTCTTGCTCTGGAAGTCCTCCAGAAGTCCCATGGACCAACTTTCTTTGTCCTCTGAACAGTCCAGTTTGATAGACAGTCAAGTTTTCCCACACTGTGCTACAAACAAAGGACTAGAGTGGCCATGTTTTAGGAGGGTGCTAGGAAGCTAAGGTATGTGTATGGTTGCACTTGGACCCACACAATGCAATGTAGATGCTGGAGTACCAGGTAGGGACCCAGGGTTTAACAATCCCTAACCTGGGGTTACAAATGATTGTGGATACTCATGCCCTAGGTTAACAAACCCAGGATCTGCTAACTTGAGTTCTTCTAACCCTGGGCTAACTTTGCAGCATATACATACTTAAGAGGGCAAATTCAGAGATAGAAGCTAAGTTATGAACCTGAGTGACTGTTATACGAGTGGTGAGAAAACATTGTCAAAACCTGTCAAGTTTAAATTGATGTAAATTTACAAGGAGATGACTGAAAGTCTAGGGTTTTGGGGATGGGGATTGGAGGTAGGATTGCCAACTAGGTTATATTTAAAAATCAGACACTCCATCAGGTGTGCCTAAACCTCCCCTGCCCAGCCTCTTTCCCCACAAAGCCCTGCTCCTGCCCCACCTCTTCCCCCCTCCCCCAAGCCCCTGCCCTGCCTCTTCCCCTGAGCCCCACCTCCTCCCCTGGTTGCTTGCTGCTTTTCCTCTTCCACGTCCTCACCCTGTCCAGGTTAGGAGGGACTTGCCTGAGGAGCCAGGGCTGGATGCTGCAGCCACCGGATGAAGGTAAGAGGTGGCCCCAGCTGAGTAGAGGCTGGAACAGGTGATGACCTGGCACCTCCCCTGTTTGCAGTAACCAGACTTCGCTAGTCCAATCAGTAGATCTGACCAGACACCGTCAGGTCCCCTTTTCAACTGGACTTTCTGGTCAAAAACTGGGCACCTGTCCACGATAGTTGTAGGAGAGGAATTTGAGGCCACAGTTGTATAAGACGCATTCCAATGAGTTTAGAGAAAGTAGGAGAAGGGGCAGATGGAGTCAAGGGTGGCTTTCTATGATGGCATGTCGACAATGTGATTATATTTAAGGGGAAGGAATCTGAGGGCATTTTTAAGAAGAAATAAGGGAGCAGGTGTGGTAGAGGGAGGTGACATAGGATCTTGTCAGTCTTCTCTTAAAATATATTGGGGATTTGAAGATTTTTAGAAAAAGTCAAATGGGCATCTAGGATTGGGCGGGGGTCAGTGAACATGGAGG